>NC_041234.1:29429626-29482811 GCF_002837175.3 Physeter macrocephalus | reverse complement strand
TATTGTAAATAGTGCTGCAATGAACATTGTGGTACATGACTATTTTTGAATTATGGTTTTCTCAGGGTATATGCCCAGTAGTGGGATTGCTGGGTCGTATGGTAGTTCTATTTTTAGTTTTTTAGGGAACCTCCATACTGTTCTCCATAGTGGCTGTATCAATTTACATTCCCACCAACAGTGCAAGAGTGTTCCCTTTTCTCCACACCCTCTCCAGCATTTATTGTTTGTAGATTTTCTGATGATGGCCATTCTGACTCGTGTGAGGTGATACTTCATTGTAGTTTCGATTTGCATTTCTCTAATGATTAGCGATGTTGAGCATCCTTTCATGTGTTTGTTGGCAATCTGTATATCTTCTTTGGAGAAATGTCTGTTGATCTTCTGCCCATTTTTGGATTGGGTTGTTTGTGTTTTAGATATTAAGCTGCATGAGCTGCTTGTATATTTTGGAGATTAATCCTTTGACTGTTGCTTCATCTGCAAATATTTTCTCCCATTCTGAGGGTTGTCTTTTCCTCTTGTTTATGGTTTCCTTTGCTGTGCAAAAGCTTTTAAGTTTCATTAGGTCCTATTTGTTTATTTTTGTTTTTATTTCCATTTCTCTAGGAGGTGGGTCAAAAAGGATCTTGCTGTGATTTATGTTGTAGAGTGTTCTGCCTATGTTTTTCTCTAAGAGTTTTATAGTGTCTGGCCTTACATTTAGGTCTTTAATCCATTTTGAGTTTATTTTTGTGTATGGTGTTAGGGAGTGTTCTAATTTCATTCTTTTACATGTAGCTCTTCAGTTTTCCTGAGCTTGTTTTTTGTTTGTAGTTTCCACATATAAGTGAGATCATATGGTATTTGTCTTTGTCTGAGTTCACTTAGCATAATTCCCTCGAGATTTCATTATTTTTATGGCTGAATAATATTCCATTATATTTGTATATATATCACATTTTCTTTATCCATTTATATTTTGATAGATATTTTGTTTATTTCAGTATCGACTATTGTAAATAATGCTGCAGTGAACATGGGGGTGCATGCATCTTTTTTTTAACATCTTTATTGGAGTATAATTGCTTTACAATGTTCTTTTTGAGTTAATGTTTTCATTGCCTTCAGATAAGTACTCAGAAGTCGAATTGCTAAATCATATTCTCTCTGCTCTTTAGATTAAGTAGCTCTCTTGGTATATAGTCAAGTCCACTGACTCTTCTGATATCTCAAATCTGCCATTGCACCCCTCTAGTGAATGTTTAATTTTATGATTGAACGTTTCAACTCCAGAATTTACATGTGGTCCTTTTTAATAGTTTCTCTTTATCTGTTGAGACTCTTATTTGTTTTGTCATCATCATCATATTTTCCATTAATTACTTTAGTATTGTTTCCTTTAATTCTTTCAGCATACATGCATACCTTGTTTTATTGTGCTTCCTTTTATTGCATTTCGTAGATACTGCATTTTTTACAAATTGAAAGTTTCTGGCAACCCTGCATTGTCAGGGTTAGAATTTTTTAGCAATATATTATTTTTTAATTAAGGTATGTACATTTTTTTAGACATAATGCTATTGCACACTTAACAGAGTGTGGTATAGTATAAACGTAACTTTTATATATACTGGGAAACCAGAAAATTTGTGTGAGTTGCTTTGTTGTGATATTTGGTTTACTGCAGTGCTCTGGAACCAAACCCGATCGCCATTGTATGCGTGTAGTTATATTGGGTTTGTTTGGGTTTTCCATAACATCTTATGGAAAACCCGAATGAACTTTTTGGCCAGCCCAATAACTGCTTTGAATGATCTCTCTGTTAAATATAACATCTGGGCCAACTCAGAGTAAGTTTTGCCTATTTTTCTTCTCCTATGTATGTGTCACACTTTCGATTTGGTTGTCTCAAAACTTTGGGTGGTAAACTGGATATTTTAGATAATATATTGTAGCAATTCTGGATTTGGTTTTAACTTTATGAGTTTTTTTTTTTTTTTTTTCTGGAGAGTTGCCTAGCTTTAGCATTGTAATTTCTCATTCCATGGTAAGCAGCCACTGAGATCTCTGTTCAGTTGTTTTTTGTAATTTTAATTTTTTATTCTGTCTTCCTGTTGGTTACCCCTTTGCCTACATAGTTTAGTGGTCAGGCAATGATTTGGGAAGAGGTTGTTCTCAAATATCTTGAGGTTGTAAGGCTTCCACTCTCAGCTGCTCTGGGAAGCACCGTCAACCAAATGAACAGATTTTACCATTTGTTTCCTACTGAGTTTACAAGCATTAGCTAACGGTGACCTGTTTTTTCCCCATCTGACCCAAATGGAATTTACTTCCTCTCAGAGTAAAGCTGCTGATTTGGGGGGGCCAGCCCATAGTTTGGTAAAACTATCCTTTTCACCTTCATAGCTGAAGGGGAATGAAGTAGGTGCTGTATGGGAATAGCCTCATGCAAGGCCACAGACTACTATTCCTATACACAACTCTAGTAGTTTTTCAAGGCAGTGTCTCAGTAAGTTGTTTGCCTTCAGTAGACTTTCAGAGACATAAAATAGTTGCTTGTTCTGTATCGGTCTCAGCCTATCAATAATGATGCTCTCAGCTACAAATGCCTGAGGGCACTCATCTGGACCCCTACTACTTGTGGGGAGCCCCCACAGACATTTCCCCAACCAGAGCCAATCTGGCCCTTGTGATGTTTATTATGATAGCAAGACACACCTCAGCAGTAACCATCATGGAACTTCAAAAAATACAAGGTTTATTACTTACAAATCCTGGAGGGTACATGGCATACCCAGGGCCACAATGGGAGGTCACGGGGAGAGACAGAGAGAGAGAGAGAAAGAACCTGAACCTGAGGTTCTGCCTTTATTTGGGGTTGAGGGTGGGGCACCTAGGGTTTCGTGGGTTCACTCTTTATTGGTGAATTTAAAAGAGGAGAGCGGGTATTAAAGCATGGGAAGGGAAAAGCAGAATCACTCAAATGGTAATCTAGGTCAACCAGGGATTTCTAAAATGGGTGAGGTGGCCTGGCTCCTTATCTAGTTGTGTATTGGGCAATGTGCTTGTTGGAGATGGATGTTGGAAATAGATGCCTCAGCAATCAAAAGCTTAATGTCAGGCAGTTACATTACAATCAGCAAAGCTAATTGTCTGGAACTTACTACATTACTTTTGACAATTTTTTCCAGTTTTATACTTGATTTTTGCAGAGAGGATTAGCCAAACTCTTCAAGCCACCATAACCAGAATTTTCACTCTATCAGGTAGAATTCTTCTCATTTTCTCACAACCAAACCTAAAAACTTTGCCACATTCACTCTTGTATCAGTTTGTTATTGCTGTACAACAAATAACCCCTATACTTAGTGGCTTAAAATGATACCCATTTATTTAGCTCTTCTTACTCTGGGTGAGCAATTAAAGCTTAGCTCAAATAATCAGTTCTTCTGGTCTCAGTTGGACCCATTCATATTCCTCTGGTGAACTGACAGATAAACCAGGGACTGGATTTTTTAAGATGGCCCCAGAAGGGATGGGTTGTCTGCCTCTGCTACATGTGGTCTTTCATCCTTCAGCCAACTGGCCCAGGATTATTCACCTGGAAACTGATCAGGGTTCCAAGAGTGAGAGCAGAAGTGCTCAAGGCTACTTTAGGCCTATACTCAGAATGAACACAGTACCATTTATTCAGCGCTTTATTAGTCAGACCAAGTCACAAGGCTAGCCCCAATTCAAGCTGTAGAGAAATAGATCGCACCTCTTGATGTGAGGAGCTTCAGAGTCACATTGGAAAGGGATGTAACCCAGGGAGGGGTAGAGAATTCCATTTTTGAAATTGATCACAGCATCCATCTTCCCTTCCTTTCAAGTACAGTGGAATAGATGTTCTTTCTCCCACCTAAGATAAATCCATCCACTTGTGCTCTGTATGCCCACTTCTTCCACCTTTTAACTCTCTAGAGGGAAGGTATCATTGGAGCAATCAGGCAAAAAGAAGATGGTGGTTTTATTTACGGGTATTTCTTTGAGAGATCATAATAATGGATGGGTTTTTCCTTTATGTGTGAATTTCCAGATACTCCCTTGTTCATTTGTAAATATGAAAATGATGTCCTTGCCAAATATGGATGTTTTGTGTCACTAGATATTTTCCTTCTATTCAAGAATAGTCAAGGGTAGTATTGATAAACATGCATGTTCCCTAGGTCCTGATTACATTGTTGCTCTAATAATTATTATTGGCCCCATTTTACAGATGAAGAAAATGAGGCAGCAGGGCACTGCTCCGAGGTTAAGAAATGGGTAAGTACATATTTCAATCCATATATGCTCTTCCAGATTTTGTGTTTTCTCCATCACACATTTCAAGTGATATATTGAGGGTTCGGAGAAAAACGATCACAGCTGAAGTCCATTTTGAGGGATGGAGGTAACGTATAGAAATAAAGACTTTGTCACATTCCTGTTCCTGTTCCAGATTTCATTTGCTGCTCATCACTTACCGCTTTTCATACAAGTAAAAGCTTGAAATTTCACTGGCTGGAGCTTGATGGAGGTTCATTATAACTATCTAGAATGGACCAAGGTCTAATTCCTCTTCAAACGAAGATCACTGGAAATAAAGTCTGTTAGCTTGATTGATATGTGTAGTCTAAAATATTACATGTTAGCTTTTTTTTCTGTTTCAGCCTGCCAGATTATTGAGTTGCAAAAGATACTTTTTGTTTGACTGACTTTAGTATTGTTATTTTAGTAGTATTTTTAGTTGTGAGAATGGAAAGTCATTAATGTATTTAGAAATGGGGGAAAAAAAAGCAACCACTCATAACATTTTCACATATTTCCTGTTCAGTCATTTTTCTGTTTATTTTTAATGGGTAAATATTTTTATATTTTACATTTTTAGCAAATACGCAATATATAGTTTTTGTCTTGGGTATTTTAGTTCATTTTTCTGATTAAAAACATAATAATTTTTAAAGTAAAACATAAACAGTGGAGATTTGGGGGAAAAGTAAACAGTCTGTATAGGGTCCCCTACAAAATTAAAATGTACACTAACAAGTATAACATTGGTTAAACAAATAATTCCTTATTTATAAGCAATTTGATTGTATATCTAGAAAAACAAAGAGAGTTAATGGTGAAAATAAGTCTCTTCATCAAAGTGCTTGGTAAATCATCTATATGCACAACTCCCAGATTGGTATTTCCCAATATACCATAAATAATGACTTATTGACACTAGTAATAAAAACAAAATATCTTAAGAATAATATAAAAGAGATATGGGTCCTATATGAGGACAAATATTAAATGGAGTGAGAATAAAAGGTGATTTGAACAAGCTGAAATATTTACTGTGCAACTGGATTTGAAGACTGTATTATACAGATATAAATTATTTTATACACTCAATAGATTTTCCAAAGGCACTCAATAATAATTAAACACCTATTCCCATTTTTAAAAAATGTATATTTTAAAAGTAGATATGTAGTAGGCTATATTGATGTGAGGTTTTGGTTTTTCTTTCTGTGAAAAGGCACAAAATGATTTTATACCACTGGAGGAAATTCCATTAAAATTAGGACCAAGACAAATATGCTCATTATCCCTACTACCTAATACTGCTTTAGAAATTCTCTCCACCATAAAAATATGTTAAAAAGAAATAAGGCCTATAACTTTCAGGACAGAGAAAAAATCATTGCTTGAAGATGAAAGCAGTGTATTCTTGGAAAACACATTAGAAACAACATCAAATGCCTTGCTATACATGAATTCTATAAAAAGCTAGAATAAACAGTGACTAAGATATCAATAACTTTTACGTGTATCAGCAAGAACCACATACAAAACATAATGAGAGAAATGATGACACTCACAACAGTTAGTTAAAAACATATGATAAAATTGAGAGTTTTGAAAGAAGGTTTGAATGATAAATGGAGAGACAGTTTTGCAGAGCTGGAGGTGATTGAGGTGGTGGCTGGGGTGATAAGGAAACAATCACAATGCCCCTCTCAGATCATAAAGTCCCCAGGTTCTAGCTGTGTCACAGGGATCCCTCGTAATCATTAGGCAGGATTCCCATGTCTCATCTAAGTGTCCTTTTGTATAGTTCATTATAATTTAATAATTCAACACTTCCACAACGCATTATGCCCTTCCAATCTTTCCAGAGACCTGTGTCAAAGGGAAGAGGAAAGAGGAGAAAGGCATGCTAACACAGGAGGGGAGTTATGGGATAGGTAGTCCCCTAATGATGATGGTAGACAAAACTTTATTTCTAGAGCGCAAGGGCCATAACTTACAGGTTTAATACAATCTCAATCAAAATGTCAATGGAATTTTATTTGCAGAACTCAGCATAACCATGTTAATATTCACCTATTAGAATAACATTGAAAGAATGCATAATTTAAGAAGAGTAAAATCATTTTCAAAAGCTTGGCATTCCAATGTCTGAATTTGCAATAATTATTAAATAATTTGCTAATGTTGCTTAAATATTATTTGCTAACTGCTTTGAACTTTAACTCCCATCTTTTAGCTTCACCACAAGGGAGAGAGACAGAAATAACACAAAATTTGCTTTGTAGTAGAAATTAAATCTATGGTCAAGTGGGTAAATGCTTAACATTGCCTAAGTAGAAGGAAAGGGAAGGGTTTAAGTCATCCAACATTGGTTGAGAACAATCTATGTGCCAGGTCCTGTGCTAAGCACTTCATGTTTAATTCTCATAACATTTTGCTATTGATGCTAATTATATTAAAGGAGACCAAAGATTAGAGTGGAGTTGGGATTTGAATTCAAGTTTTTCTGGCTCCCTATCCTGTGCTCCCTAGTCTGTGCTCCTTACACCACCACCATGACTTATTTAAAGAATTATTTCACTGAGTACTGTTTTTTTGGTTATTTCAGTTTTGTTGGTGTATAGAGTTTACAACGTAGATAAGTTCCTCATCTGCTTAAAACACTAGTTCCCTGGATGGTGTTGGCTGTGTTGGGTTTTTTCTTCTTCTGCGGGATATAATGAATAATCTTGAGTTTTATCGTAATACATATCTGCATTCCAATTACATTCCCAGCAGTTAATAGCTGTGTAACCTTGGATAAACTGTTTAAAAAGTTGGAGCCTCAGTTCCCTCAACATGCATAAAACTTCATGTAGTCACTCAGAAAAGAGGATAGTCTACTTTGCCATCACCCCATGCAACCATTTTGATAAAAATCTTTACCTTCACAAGGGATTCCGTGACATTTTGGGTAATGATGATATTGTCGAGTTGCCTTTATTGTACCTTAACTATTGGGCATGTTTATCACCCAGCCTAGTGTAGAATGTGAAGAAACAAATCTGGTCCACATCTAGAAACATCCAAATCAAAGCCTCAAGTAAAAATAACCAAGTTAAAAGTCATAATACAGGAAAATTTGAATTTTCTGTTTGGTGGGTTAGTAGTTTTCATAGAAGTGTTGGATACACTTTCAAATGGAATCACATTATCTTGCAGAGGAAGAGACCAAGAATGTATTTAATCAACTAGAATACACTGACACCAAGTATGTTAGGTTCTGTGCTAGGTATGGAGGTGCAGAGATGAATCATATAGAAATCCTTCTGTCAGACTGTTAAGAGTCTAGTTGGGGGAGAAACATAAACAGATTAATAAATCATAACCTTTCTTGATGATCTACTCTGTGCCATGCAAATATATATATATATATTATATAGATTACAATATATTATATATGTATATATATAATATATACATTTTTTTTTCTCAATGGGGTTTTCTCAGTGTTGCTGAGAGGGTAAATAACTAAATAGTGCTAAAGCTGGGACTTACACTAAGTATTTTGACACTAAAGCTGATCCTCTTTCCACTCGTTATGGCAACATTTATTTCATATGTAGTAGCAGGTATAATTCCCAATGAGACAGTCATCCTGTTCCCAATAGGATTCATGTCTGGAAAATCCAGGCATACAGCAAGGCTTAGCTTCCCCATAAAGAACCAAGTCACTCTCAGTCAGAGCACAGATAAGAAATGTGCTTTGTGTTAGTGTCATCTTAAAGGAAATTGCACAATGTAAAAGTTGTGAGTTAAGTTTTATTCTGGGATTTACTGAGGACTATAGCCCAGGAGACAGCCTCTCAGATAGCTCTGAGGAACTGCTCTGAAGAGGTAGGGGAGGAGCCAGGATACATACAAAATTTTTTGGCTGGGAAATACATGTAATCAAGCATACATCTTGGTAAAAAAATGACTGCTAACTACATAGAACATATACTTCAAGTTAATGATTCTAGTGCTTTTCTATGTATGGGAAGATGCAAGGAGCAGGGGTAATTGAAATTCTTCCTTAGATATGCATCTTAACTATCTAGGGTCCCACGTATCCAAAACACAGAATGTTCCATCCTTCCCCCACTCCACCGCATCCCGAGTTCCCTTAGGGCACACTGTCAGTGGGCTACTGAAGTGGGTTGCAACTTAACCCTTTGCATAACTAGATGATGAGCAACACTCTTTGTTCTTTTTGTTTACATTAGGAGTGAGTGGAGAGCTTGGAAAGTGAGAGCCACAATATTGGGCCCTTCTGTGGAAGGTGGGTTTTACCCAGTATAAAGGGCTGTGAAGCCACAGTTGCCTCTTTGTTTCTGCCATCTCAGTGGGGTCCAATGCTAAGAGAACAGTACTTCAGAAACAATTGTTCCATTGTATATATGTGCCACATCTTCTTTATCCATTCATCTGTTGATGGACACTTAGGTTGCTTCCATGTCCTGGCTATTGTAAATAGAGCTGCAATGAACATTTTGGTACATGATTATTTTTGAATTATGGTTTTCTTGGTGTATATGCCCAGTAGTGGGATTGCTGGGTCGTATGGTAGTTCTATTTTTAGTTTTTTAACAAACCTCCATACTGTTCTCCATAGTGGCTGTATCAATTTACATTCCCACCAACAGTACAAGAGGGCTCCCTTTTCTCCACACCCTCTCCAGCATTTATTGTTTCTAGATTTTTTGATGATGGCCATTCTGACCGGTGTGAGGTGATATCTCATTTGGTCATGAAGAACCTAGGGGCAAGATGGGAATAAAGACGCAGACCTACTAGAGAATGGACTTGAGGATACGGGGAGGGGGAAGGGTAAGCTGGGACAAAGTGAGAGGGTGGCATGGACACATATACACTACCAAACGTAAAATCAATAGCTAGTGGGAAGTAGCCGCATAGCACAGGGAGATCAGCTCGGTGCTTTGTGACCACCTAGATGGGTGGGATAGGGAGGGTGGGAGGGAGGGAGACGCAAGAGGGAAGAGATATGGGGACATATGTATATGTATAACTGATTCACTTTGTTATAAAGCAGAAACTAACACACCATTGTAAAGCAATTTTACTCCAATAAAGATGTTAAAAAAAAAAAGAAACAATTGTTATTTTGGAAAGGGGCAGTTAAAGGCCTAGCTCAGAAATGAAAACATACTGCAGGTTGGAGTCAGGAGACCCAGAATTGAAAACTGACTTTGCCACTAGCTAGCTGTGTGATACTGATTATAGAACAGTTCCTGACATTTGTATTCTCTCAATAAATATTCATCCATTGAATGAAGGTCTTTGTTTCCCCCACTAGATTATGAGATCCTTGAGGGCAAGGGCAAGATTTCGTTGGTCTTTGTAAATCCAGCATCCAGTTCACTGTCTAAATCCTGTTAAGCACCACTAAATTTTGAATTAGTTATCCTTTTTTGAGTAACATTGATAAGAAAATCATTCGCCCAGTGTGGACATTGTACAGAAGATATTATTGATGTAGGCACCACATATTTTGCTCTTGCATACAGGTACCAAGCAAATTATTCTTTCTAATCAGCTGAGTTTTTGAGAGCAAAGAAATCTGACTCATTATCTTTGGTATTCCACACAGAAGCTAGTATTTATAGTACATGTAATGATTTACTGCAGTTTTTCCTTGATCTCAATCATTCAAGTGTCAGTCTTACGGTTTTTGCTTTATCTGTGCACAATCTGTACTTTTATTAAAATGTTTTCATTTTTTGAAATAAAAAAGTATCTTTTAAAGTGAAACATAACTCTAAAAGTTAAGAACACAAAATAATGTTATGAAATATCTTAAAATGAAATTAAGATTCAGTACAAGTAATAGTAAGCTAGTATGTGCATTATACTAACTACTTTTATATCTTCTCTCTTTCAATACTCATAATAGCTCTTCTAGAAAAATGTTCTTACCATAACCACAGATGAGATTAAGACCCAGGGAAGTTAGGCAACAGCCCAGGGTCACACAGCTAGGATAAGGGAGAACCTGAACTCTAACTCAAGGTTTTTAGATGCTAATGCCCACATGGAGTGCACTGTTACTAACTTTATTATTCCCAAGTACTTCCCCCTGAATCCTTTCCCCTTTTTCTCACTGATACAGACTTCCCTGGTTTTCAGGCCAGCTCCTCTCCACACTTTCAGCAGCTCCTCATCCTATAGGCCACTCCCCAGATCCTGTGGCCCACTGCCTGTACATTCAACACTGAATCTTGCTAGAACAGAGGAAAATGAATATTTTAAAGTATTTCTGAGAACATAAAATAATTGTTATCTACACCTTCCTGAGAACTATTAAGGGGTGAACATCTGAGGAGGGCTCTTTGTGATTGAGTTTCTTGGAGTGAGAATGCAGATAGAGGCCTGAAGGAGAGATAGAAATTGTCCTCCTTGTGCAAAGGACTGGGGGAGGAGATGGAGTCTGGAGGATCTAGAGGCTGCTGTGGAGGGAGGAAGGGAGAGTGAGCTGCTGATATGCAGGAGATGTAGGAGATAAGGGAGGGCTCATGGTGGGCACCCAGTAAATGTCCATAAGTTTTAACTAGAGAGAGATGTGGTAAATTATGGGGAACCATATAATCAGGAAATTGCCTTCCAAATTGAAGCTGTGACCAGGAACTTTGCCTTTGGGTTAACAAAAATCTTTCTTCTGTTTCAGAAGCTGAGTAGCCAGATCAAGTAAACTTGAGGCAGCAGTGATTTGAGGTGAGATAGGATTCAAGGAATAATGAATCTGGAGCTGGTAGATAAAGCCAAGGGATAGAATATGTAGTAAGAGGAAGAGGGAAGGGAACTATGTTGCTTATTGGCACCCTTCCTCCACCATGTCAGGTAATTAATGTATATTACTCCATGAAATCTTCAGAGCCAATCTGCAAGGCAGTTGTTGCCCCCCACACGACAGATGAGGAAATAGGCTCAGAGTGATTGAATGTCTCGTTAAAGGTCACACAGATTGAAAATGTCAGAGCCCAGGGTGTTACCTCTAGTTGTTTGTGCCCCAAAGAAAGAGTTTATGAGGACTCCTAGATTCTAGAGTAGGAGCATGTGTTTGATAAAGGCGTCTCTACCCCCTTGGTAGAGAGCAGTGTGGTTCCCTGGAACAGACCCTAGAGCAACCACAGGACTGACCCAGGACGTGTCCAGTTTCCTTAGACTCATATAGTCATGGTCCAAGCCACAGCTTCCAAACCTGGTGAAGCTGAAGCAAACTCTGAGTGAGTGGACCATGGAAAGAACCTGTGTCCTTATTCTTTAGTCAAACTCAGAGCAGGGTGACAGTTAAGACTAGTAAATCGTCACTTTTCAGAATTATCTTCATACTAGAATCTTCTAGGGGAGTCATAGATCTTGGGAAAAGGCTGACTTGAGTCAGGACTATGTGTCAGAACAGCTAGGGTGGTCTTTGGATTTAGTGAGATTATAATGTGGATAAAGAATGTCACCTGCCAGATCAGTAAACAAAGGATGTTGTGGCCATTAAACCATCAGCCACTGTACCCCCCCCCATGGTGCACCCTGAGGGCATTCAGGATGTAGAAAACAGGATATTGGCCCTAGATAGCTAAGGTGCATATCAAGGGAATTATTTCAGTGAGCCCAGACTCTTGCATTTTCCCAAACATAGAAAAGTGCTAAATTCATTAACTTGAGATATCTGGTTTTTCTTTAATTAACAGTAATCCTTTGATGTTCCGACTACCTGTTTTTTTTATTGTTTGTTTGTTTTTGTTTAGTTTTGGTTTGCAAAAACTCCTATATATATCCTGGCTCTTCCCTTACCTCTTTGGAACAGTCCCTCAGAGCTATCTAAGAGACTGTCTCTCAGGCTAAAGTCCTCAGCATGTCTGCTGAATAAAACATAATTCTCAACTTTTAGGTTGTGCATTTTTATTCCAGTTGAGAATACTATGTCACTGAGGACAAGTCACTGAACATCTCTGAAGCTCAGTTTTGTAAAATGTGGATGCTCTTATCTACTGCCAGGATCTTGTGGGGAATGGAGATAATATTAGACAAGAGTTTGCCACAGCAGGTTAAGACCATGATATTAGCAGCTCTGGTTTTTGGAACATTTTTAAAAATTCCAACATACTTTGTATATAACTATGTGTGTATTTGCACAGTAAAAAGTATAAAGGTCTGTAATTCGTAGGCAGTAAGTAGTTTTTGTTTTCAGTTTTTATAGTTATGATGAATGCTGCAATAAATTCATTCATTACAAAGGTTTTAATAAAACTCCTTTGCCAGCAAAACATCTAATAGAGTTCAGTTTATGTGTCAGTTTATATGTGTGTATGTGTTGTATATACATCCTAGTTATTCTATTTGAACATATCTAGATACATCAGAGATGCCTACTGAATACTTGTACATTTATTTATTTAAAAAATAAAATTTATTTCCAAATCCTTAAACGAATAAATAAGACTTATGGAAAATACGAAAAATTTCAAAAAAGAGAAAAAATTCTTAATTTTTTGCTACTTAAAGCAACGTCCAGTGTATAACGTAATTAAGACTTAGGCCACAGAGTTACATTTCTGGAAGTATGGCAGAGACCAAGTCCTACTGAAAACAACATAAAATGCTATGGTAAATAACACTGTGATCTATCCTTTTGGGAGTATTTTGTCTGAAATTATTAATTGTTCCTATAAGAAAATATGAATTGATTTTTGTTTTGTTCTAACTCAACAGTCATCATTCAGACAGCCCCAAGTCATTCTAGTATTTTGTGGAAAAGGGCACTTCCTTGGCTCAGGAAGGAGGAGATTAGCAGGTAGCATACCATTAATATCCATTTTAAAGAAAGTGGTTCTGACAGATACTTGGTAAATGAGTGCTTCAGGTGCTCCTCCTCTGTAATACAGTCTCTTCCTCGTGGCTTTAGCATGCCATATCCACTAAATGCACAAAGTCTTTTCTCAAACTCTTTTTGATGATAGATTTTTCTAGAGAAAGTTGAAAAATCACTATTATTTATAGGATGTTAACTATATTCCAGGAACTGGCTTAATTTACCCCCAAATCCAAGGGAATACAAACTGTTAAATCCACAAAACAACATAGACAATACAGACAATTAATTACTGATTTTAGATATAAGGAAAGTGAAGCTCAGGATAAGCAACTTATCCAAGGTCATATAGTTAGTAGCTGAAAAAACTAGAGTTGGTGTTAGGGGAAACACTGACTGAAACTGCCTGCCCTGGCCAGGCAAAGACAGTAACAATTTGCATGAGTAATTTTATGACAGGAGATCCTGGTAAGGAACACAGAACTAATAAGCCACCACCAACCAGAAGAATATGGGAAAGGTGAAAAGGAGAGGAGATGCCAGTCCGTCTGTCCTACCATCCTCCCAGAATCCTCCTCGCTGGAATCCATCTTGGCTGGGCGGTTGCGCACACCACCAGGAAGGACCCTGAGTCACAATGATTGGCCAGAGACAATCCGGAAACTAACCCCATTATCATAAAACCCAAGACTGTGAGCCACGTGGCAGAGCAGTTCTCCTGGGTTCCCTTACCCTGCTGCTCTCCGCCCGGGTGCCCCTTCCAATAAAGTCTCTTGCTTTGTCAGCACGTGTGTCTCCTCAGACAATTCATTTCCAAGTGTTAGACAAGAGCCCACTCTCAGGCCCTGGAAGGGGTCCCCCTTCCTTCAACGCTGGAACTTAACGTGGTCAGTGGTATGCTGGTAAATGTTTAAAAACCATCAAGGGAAGAAGGAGAGGCCTGGGAGTACATATTTTGTAGAGTTTTCTGATTTCTGTGGTGGAAATAATCCACCATAACCAGTTTCAAGGGAGGGATGCATACAATCAGCTCTCAAGAGCCAGTGTGAGCCAGCTCCGGCATACCACTACAATGGGGCAGGCAGTTAAACAGCATCATAATTTCCTCACTGTAAAATGAGAATGAGAATAACTGCACTGAAGGAATGCTCTGAAGGCTTACTGGGATAACAGTGGGAGAGTGCCTAACACTGGGCTTGGCCCACAGGTGCTATAATAGTGACAAAAATAACTGCTTTCTGTGTAACAATAAAACAAGATCATTACCACTTTCCTTAACTAACTCCTGAATTGAATCTACTCTTTATGAGCAATAACTAAAATATTTACCAGAATATTCCTGTATGGGCCTTTCCCTAGAGACAAATTTAAAAATTAACATATGAACAATAATTTATAACATGTAGCACAGAAAACTGTAGACTGACCTGGTTCTGTGTGGCACACCTTAACTCTTAGTTATCTGACCTTTCTGAGTTATAGCTCCTAATTAAACAGGCTTCGTATCAGTTACACTTCAAGTCTGGTAGGAAAGTGACAGAATTTGGTGGCATATCTGGCACGGAGTCTGGTACATAGTGCAAGCACTTATATATAGTACCTGCAGACTCATATAGTAATTCATACCCTGAAGCTTTCCCTGATATAGTAATTTTCACCCTGAAATTAGGGAGGATGTTCTTCTTTCCTCCAGGGACACTGAGAAATGGAATATTTCCTGCCATATCAACAAACAAAGGATGTCACAGTCAACAACGATTGCAGCCCTCCAACGTGAGCCAGTGAGCCAAGGAAATTCAGGGCTGAAAAGAATACCTGCCATCTAGCAGCCATCAGACTGCAGCCACTCCCTGTGGTGAGCCCTGAGGAAACTCAAGATGTGTCCCTGGCCCCAGATAGCTGAGGTGCATATCAAAGAATGATTTCAGTGAGCCCAGACTCTTACATCTTCCCATACATAGAAAAGCGCTAAATTCCTTAATTTGAGGTGTCTGGTTTTCTTTAATTAACAATAATCTTTTTTTTTTCTTCCTTGCCATTTTATTGTTGGATCTTCTTCTTTTTTTTTTTTTTACAATCTTTATTGGAGTATAATTGCTTTACAATGGTGTGTTAGTTTCTGCTTTACAACAAAGTGAATCAGTTATACATATACATATGTTCCCATATCTCTTCCCTCTTTCGTCTCCCTCCCTCCCACCCTCCCTATCCCACCCCTCTAGGTGGTCACAGACCACCTAGCTGATCTCCCTGCAGCCGCATGGCACAGGGAGAACAATAATCTTTTTTTTTTTTTTTTTTTTTTTGTGGAAAAAAAAAAAGCTCACACAACTATCTTTTTGGTCTCAGAATGTACGGTCAGTAAGTAAAATGGCTTGCATTTCCTGTTCATTTGTAGAAGCTTTTAAGTGCCTTTCTGTACAATCAGGCTATTCTGGAGTGATGCCTCATTAGCAGGCACCAATGGTAGAGAGGTTATGACCACAGGCTCTGATTCAGGCATTATTTTTTGGAATTTCTCTGGAAGGAAAACAACTTTTTCCTTTTATTTCATTTCAGGTTGTGTATTTCAGGACCATTTTTTCCAATATGTAGCTGTATTTTAGTTTTCCCAAATTACAGTAATGCTCCGTAGGAGATGATATCGATTAGATGTTTAGTTTATGAGCTCTTTTGCTTTAATCTGATAGCTTTCAATATCAACGTACATCTCAGAGGGAATCATCCTCAACTTAAAAAAATTTGTCTGTTTTTGCAATTACCAAGATGCCTATTTAAAAATTCCAACCATATGACAGACACTTTATGGATATGTGGTGTAAGACCAAAAATTTAGGCTCAATATTATATATTGCCTTGACATGTGGTGAAATTAGGAGGGTGTTGAATGACCTAACCACGAGTTCCCCTCCCCAGTTATACCATGGATAAGGTCCTTTAATCAAACAGCCTTCCTTATCAGGATGACCAGGCACATTTCCTGCTTATCCCTGAGTAGCAGGTTTCACTTCCCTGAATGCCTAAGGAATTATTCAAACAAGCCAATCAAATCCTCCCATGGGAAACAGGGGCACCTCAGCCTCTTAATACTACAAAACCTGCTTTACACAACACTAGTTGTCTACTCTGCTCCCAAGTGCAACCCCTGTGTGGCCCTGCATGGCATGAGGTGTCCTTCTCCCCCAGGTTGTGAATATAGGTGACTGATAAACTACTGTTGATTTCATCTGTTCAGTGTTGAGTGTCATGTGTTTGGCCATCCCCATAACCAAAGCGCAGGAATATCTCTCTCAGCAAAGTAGTGAATAGGAGGCAATCTTACTGCTAATTATCACAAAACCCCTGTGACATAGGTGTTTTTATTACAATTTTACTAATGTCAAGAAATTAAGATTCAAAAAAAGATAACTTTCTCCCAGTCACACAGCTAGGAAGGTGCCACACTAGGGTTTAACTCAGTCCTTTCACGCTTCAAAACCTGTGCTTGTGTTAGCTAACTTATCTCAAATGTCCAACAAATTGAGAAAAAAACTGCTTATTTTAAATATCCAATGTAATAAACTTATTTAAAGAGTCCATATTAAAACAAGGAAACAAATAAGCTAGGTACTAGGTGCACGCACTGTAAGGTAACTTTTGTCAAAATGAACCCATATTTGCATGTGACTATATTTCCCAAAATGCTTTGAAAGAGGTATTGTGTTTTCCCTGAAATGAACATTCATTCCCAGTCATTTCTGTTTTTCTCCCCTGAATTTTAGTGGCTGGAGACCTGGAAAATATATTTTTTTTCCTAGACCTTGACCTCCTTGTCAGCAGGAATGTCAATGTTTTTATGTGTTCAGCTAAAAAGATGACCTCTTATGAGATTTGGAAGGTGCAGGGGAAGCAGAAGCCATTTTTTCCCCAGCTACAGTGGCTTATACATTGGTTTTGGTAAACATGGGTTTTGCAGGGGCTTCTGTTTTCCCTTATCAGTCATCTGCCTCAGAAATGCAAAGGATTCATGGAGTTTGCTACAGTTTTCTGATCTCTGGGTGATAGCAGAAACTTCTATTTTTTCAATTCTGTGGCAAAGAACCTAAAAACTAGAGATGAACCCTCTATCAATTTCACTCACCTAATTCCACATATTAAATATCATCCACTGGGCTTCTCTGGTTGCGCAGTGGTTGAGAGTCCGCCTGCCGATGCAGGGGACACGGGTTCGTGCCCTTGTCTGGGAAGATCCCACATGCCGCGGAGTGGGCCCGTGAGCCATGGCCGCTGAGCCTGTGCGTCCGGAGCCTGTGCTCCACAACAGGAGAGGCCACAACAGTGAGAGGCCCGCATACCACACACACACAAATATATATATAAAATCCACTGATAGCTTCATTCTTTTCCCTATATCCACTGCATCTTCAGGACTTTTCACTCATCTCTGTTAATAGATTACAAATTTATGTCTCTGTCTAAGCCCCATATTGCATGATCACTTCCCAAACTAGGTCTTCAACAAGGGTTCCTTCTCAGAATCTTTACTTCTTATAGGAGGCACCTGGAAACATAATTCTTTCTCACTCTCACAAAAGTTGAAAACAGATTTCCCTGACACAATATAACTAAAACACTGATATCGTTCAGGTTGAAAACTAGTTTAAATTAACCAGACAGTTGCTGGAGATTCTGAGAAGTCTCTGGAATAAAGAGCCAGTAGAAACTCTTAAGAGGAAATTAGATCACAAACTTTGGGGAATTTCTTAGAAAAGAGAAGGGAATCAAGGCTAACTGTTGGGACAATAATCAAGATGGGGGCTGGCTATGCAAGTCTGGAGTACACAAGCAAAAAATGGGATTGAATACTACTTCTGAGCATAGAGTTGATTATAATATTTACTTATTATCCCGTCAACCCTATAGAGTGTAGTAATAGCCCCTCTTTTATTCCTGATATTGGTATTTTGTGTGTTCTCTCTTTTGTTCTTGATCAGTCTGGCCAGAGGTTTATCAATTTTATTGATCTTATCAAAGAACCAGCTTTTAGTTTTATTGAGATTTTAATATTATGTTATCAATGATAATGATTTCTACTCTTTTTCCTTCCTGTTGCCTTCTTTGAGTTTTATGTTGTTCTTGCTTTAATACTTTTGGGGTATCATTTACGTACCATGAAATTCAGTGATTCTAAGTGTCCAATCAGTGGTTTTTAATAAATTTACAGTTACGCAACCATCACCAAAATCAAATTTTAGAACATTTCTTCACACACACACCCCAAATCCCATGTGCTCATTTGCACTCAATCTCCATTCTCATCCCAGCCCCAGACAACCATTAATCTACTTTCAATCTCTGTAGTCTTGCCTTTTAGCCTTTTAAGGTCCTTTCATATAAATTGTATAATACAATATGTATTCTTCTGTGTCTGTTTTTTTTTTACTAGCATAATGTTTATGAGATTTATCTATGTTGTAACATTTAACAATCCTGAGATCTTTTTATTGCTGAACAGCATTTTGCATGGGTATAATTCAGGTTGCAAACATTCACAGATTGATAGGCATTTGGGCTGTTTTCAGCTTTTGGCTATTAAGAATAATGCTGTTGTAGACATTTGCCAAGTCTTTGTAAGGACATATGTTTTCATTTATCTTGAGTAAATTCCTAGGGGTACAGTCATATGGTAAATTTGTTTAGCCATTTAATATACTGCTAAACTCTTTTCCAAAATGGCTGCTTCATTTTACATTTCCACCTACAATGTAAAAGAGTTTCAATTTCTCCACATCCTCATAAACACTTCTTGTTGTTTGTCATTTTGATTATAATCATATTCTAGTGGGTATGAAGTGGTGTAGATTTGTATTTTCCTAATGAGTAAAGATGAGTTTCTTTTTATGTGCTTATTGGATATTCATATATTGTCATCAGTGAAAAACTATTAAAATGTTTGATCAATTTTGATTGGCTTATTTGTCCTTTTGCTATTTAGTCATATAAATTCTTTATATATTTAAGATACAAACCCTTATCAGATATATGATTTGCAAATATTTTACCAGTATGTGGCTTGTTTCTTCTTACTCTTCTGAAGTGCAGCTCTACTGAGGTTGACGAAGTACAATTTATCATTTTTTTCTTTTTGTGGATTGGGTTTTTAGTGTTGTATTCAAGAGCTCATTGCCTAACCCTAGGATATGAAGATATGAATCTGTTTTTTTTTCAAAAAACATTATATATAGTTTTAACTATTACATGTAGCGTTAAGATCTGTTATGAGTTAACTTTTTGTATAGTATGAAGTAAGGGTCTAAATTTGTCTTTTTGCATGTGGATTTCCAGTTGTCCCAGCACCATTTTTTCCAGCTCTATTGAGGTAGTATTGACATATAATGGTGTGTATGTTTAAGGTGTACAACGTGATGATTTGATCCACTTATATATTGAAAATAATTACGACAGTAGGATTAGTGAACACATCCATCACCTTGCATAATTACCATTTCTTATTTATGGTGAGAACATTTAAGATCTACTCTCTTAGAAACTTTCTAGTATATAAGATAGTATCATGAACTATAGTCACCCTGCTGTAGTTAGCTCTCCAGAATTTATTCATCTTATAACTGGAACCTTATATTCTTTGACCAACGTTTCCCTATTTCCCCCTGCCCCCAACCTCTGGCAAGCACCATTCTGTTCTTTGTTTCTGAGTTCAGCTTTTTTAGATCCCACATATAAGTGATAGCATACAGTATTTGTCTTTTTCTGTCTGACTTATTTCATTTAGCATAATGCCCTCAAGGTTCATCCATGTTGTCACAAATGGCATGATTTCCTTCTTTCCCATGGCTGAATAATATTCCATTGTGTATGTATATATATACACACACATCACATCTTCTTTATCCATCCATCTATAGACAAGACATTTAGGTTGCTTCCATATCTTGGCTGTTGTGCATAATGCTACAGTGAACATAGGAGTGCAGGTATCTCTTCAAGATCCTAATTTAGTTTTCTTTGGATGTAGATTCAGAAGTGGGTTGATGGATCATATGGTAGTTCTATTTTTACTTTTTTGGAGGAACCTCCTTGCTGTTTTCCATGGTGCTGTACCAATTTATATTCCCACCAACAGTGCACAAGGGTTCCTTTTTCTCCAAATCCTTGTTAACACTTGTAATCTCTTGTCTTTTTGATAATAGCCATTGTGAGGTGTGAGGTGATATCTCATTGTGGTTTTGATTTGCATTTCCCTGACAATTGGTGATGTTGAGCATCTTTTCATGTACCTATTGGCCATGTGCATGTCTTCTTTGGAAAAAATGTCTACTCAGTTCTTCTGCTCATTTTAAAATCACACTGTTTGTTTTTGTTTTTGTTTTGCTATTGAGTTATATGAGTTCCTTATATATTTTGGATATTAATCCCAAATCAGATATAAGGTTTGCAAAGACATTCTCCCATTCCATAAGTTGCCTTTCCATTTGGTTGATTGTTTCTTTTGCTGTGCAGAAGCTTTTTAGCTTGGTGTAGTACCACTTAATTATTTTTGTTTTTGTTGCTTGTGCTTTTGGTATTGTATCCAAAAATTCTTTGCCAAGATCAGTATCAAGTAGCTTTACCCCTATGTTTTTATCTAGCAGGTTTATGGTTTCAGGTCTTATGTTTAAGTGTTTAATTCATTTTGAGTTAATTTTTGTGAGTGGTATAAGATAAGGTTCCAACTTCATTCTTCTGCATGTGGTTTTCCAGTTTTCCCAACACCATTTATTAAAGAGACTGCCCTTTTCTCATTGAGTATTCTTGGCTCCCTTGTCAAATATTTGTTGAACATATTTCTGGGCTCTCAGTTCTGTTCCATTGGTCTATGTGTCTGTTTTCATGCTAGTACCATACTGTTTTGAGTAATATGACTTTGGTCAGGTTTGTTAATATTTTGTTGATAATTTTTACAAATATATTCATCCAGGAATATGGATGAAATATTAAATATTTGGTGAAATTCACCATGAAATCATCTGGTTCTGAGCTTTTCTTTTAGGGAGGTTTTTGATTACCAATTCAATGTCCTTACTTGTAATTGGTCTGCTCATAGTTTGTATTTCTTCGTGATTCATTCTTGGTATGTTGTATGTTTCTGAGAATTTATCCATTTCTTCTAGGCTATCCAATTTGTTGGCATACAGTTATTCATAGTATTCTCTTATGATCCTTTGTATCTCTATGGTATCAGTTGTAATATCTCCTCTTTCATTTCTCATTTTACTTATTTGCATCTTCTCTTTTTCTTAGTCTAGCTAACAGTTTGTAAATTTCGCTATCTTTTCAAAAAACCAACTCTTAGGTATGTTGATCTTTTCTATTGTTTTTCTGGTCTCTATTTCATTTGTTTCTTTCCTGATGTTTGTTATCTCTTTTCTTTTGCTAACTTTCGGTTTCGTTTGTTTTTCTTTTTCTAGTTCCTTGAGGTGAAAAGTTAGGATGTTTGTTTGAGATCTTTCTTTCTTCCTAATGTATGTGTTTATTGCTATAAACTTCCTTCTTAGAAATGCTCTTGCTGCATTCCACAAGTTTTGGTATGCAGTGTTTTCATTTTCATTTTCTTCAAGATTTCAAGCTTCTCTTTTGTTTTCTTTGACCAATTGGTTGTTCAGGAGTGTGTTGTTTGATTTCCACCTATTTGTGAATTTTCCAGTCTTCCTTCTTGATTTCTAGTTTCATACCTTTGTTGTTGGAAAAGATATTTGGTATTATTTCAGTCTTCTTAAATTTGCTAATACTTGTTTTATGACCTATCATATGATTTATCCTCAAGTGTGTACTTGAGAAGAATATTTATTCTGCTGCTCTTGGATGGAATATTCTGTAGATGTCTGTTAGGTTCATTTGGTCAAGTTCAATGTTTCCTTATTGATTTTCATCTGTATGATCTATCCATTGTTGAAAGTGGGGTATGGAAGTCCCCTACTATTATTGTATTTTTGTCTATTTCTCCTTTTAGATCTGTTAGTATTTGCTTAATATATTTAGGTGCTCCAATGTTGTGTGCATATATATTTATGCTTATTATATACCCTTGATGAATTGACCCCTTTATCATTATATAATGACCTTCTTTGTGTCTTGTCACAGCTTTTGAGTTAAAGTATATTTCGCCTGGTATAAGTATTCTATTCCTGTGCTTTTTTGGTTTCCACTTGCATGGAATATCTTTTTGCATCCCTTCACTTTGAGCCTATCTGTGTCCTTAAAGCTAAACTGAGTCTCTTGTAGGTAGCATGTAGTTGGGTTTTGTTTTTTTGTCCAGCCAGCCACTCTCTGCCTTTTGATTGAATAATTTAATCAATTTACATTTAATGCAATTATTGATAGGTAAGGACTTACTATTGCTGTCCTATTGTTTCCTAGCTGTTTGGTAGTTCCCTTGTTCCTTTTTCCTCTCTTGCCACCTTCCTTTGTGAACTGATAATTTTATGTAGTGGTATGCTTTGACTCCTCATTATCTTTTGTGAATCTGCTTTAGGTTTTTACTTTGTTGTTACCATGAGGCTTACATAAAACATCTTATAATAGTTATTTTACACTGATAAAAACTAAACTTTAATTGCATACAAAAACTCTGTCGTTTTACTCCCCACCTTTTTATGTTACTGCTTTCACAATTTACCTCTTTTTTATTATGTAGTCATTAACCAGTTATTATAGCTATAGTTTATTTTAAATATTTTGTCCTTTAACCTTTATACTAGAGTTAAGTGGTTAACACACTGTCATATTAAAACATTAAAGTATCTGAATTTGAGCATATACTTACCTTTACCAGTGTATTGTATATTTGCATATGTTTTCATGTTACTGATTATTGTCCTTTAATTTCAGTTTGAAGAACTCCTTTCACCACTTTTTGTAAGGCAGGTCTAGTGGTGATGAATTCCCTCAGCTTTTGTTTGTCTGGGGAAATCTTTTAACTTTCCTTCATTTCGGAAGGACAACTTTGCCAGATAAAGTATTCGTGGTTGGCAGTTTTGTGTTTTTTTTCCTTTGAGCACTTTGAGTATATCATTCCACTCTCTCCCAGCCTGTATGGTTCTACTGAGAAATCCTCTGATAGGCTTATGAAAGTTTTCTTGTAAGTTACAAGCTTCTTTTCTCTTGCTGCTTTTAAGATTCTCTCTTTGTCTTTGATTTTTGACTGTTTTATTATAATATGTCTTGGAGAAGATCTCTTTCAGTTGAGTTTATTTGGGGACAGTTGAACTTCATGAAGTTGGATGTTCAAATCTCTCCCCAGATTTGGGATGTTTTCAGCTGTTATTTCTTTAAATAAGCTTTCTACTCCATTCTCCCTCTTTTCTTCCATGACTCCAATAATACGCAAATTTTAAAAAATGATTTTGTATCAATCACATAGTGTTTCTTTACTCTTTCCATTGTTTTTTCTTTATTCTCTGACTGGATAATTTCAAAGGTCCTATCTTCCAACTTACAGATTATTTCTTCTTTGATCCATTCTGCTGTTGATTCTCTTTATTGCATTTTTCATTTCATTCATTGTACTATTCAGCTCGAGAATTTGTTTGGTTCTTTTTTATTATTTATATCTCTGTTAAATTTCTCATTTTGTTCATTTTGTTTTCCTGATTTCATTGAATTGTCTCTCTGTTTTCTTGTAGCTCATAAAGCAGCTATTTTGAATTCTTTATCATATAAATCACAAATCTCCATGTCTTTTATGTCAGTTACTGGAAGATAATTGTGATCCTTTGGTGGTGTCTTGTTACCTTTATTTTTCATGCTCCTTGAAGTCTTGCATTTCTGTCTTCACATAGGAAGTAGCTGTCACCTCCTCCAGTCTTTCTGACTGTCTTTGGGAGAGAAATACCTTCTGTCTGCTCTGCTACTGATTGTGAATTTTTCTCAGACCTTCTATGGATATGCCTGCTCCACACTTCTTGCTCCCTCGGTCACAGAATATTGAGCATATATGCTTTCTTTTAATTCTGCAATATACCAGGCTGAGTGCTGACATCCTCCCTTTGCTTTCTCAAGTGTGGTACTAAATCTGAAATTTGTGGTCTCTCCCTGGCTCACACATTTGGGCCATCTTTCTGTATGTGCTCACTAGCCATCTGCCAGGCTTGCTCTTGCCACATTCAGGCGTGCACAAAGGGAGCTGGCCACAGGGTAGGGGATTGTGTACGTGAGGCGTGTGGAGTGCTGGAGGTGCCTGTGTTTCATTGGGGGAGATCAGCAAGTCAGGTTTCACCAGTGTTTCATAGTCAGACTTCTTAATGGAGTCTGCAATGTAGTTAGTAGAATCTGTTCCCGTTTAATGCCCTCTGAGAGTCCTATCTGCTGCTCTCCCAGCTTCCTCCTTCCCCCTCCCCTGCAGTCATCAAATTAACATCTCAGTGCTCTGGATGCACCAAGAGAGAAATGGGCCTCTTTGGCAGCATCCGACACAGCTGGAGAAGCTGGGCAGTTACTCACATGGTCTCACATTTCCCCATGGGAGAAATCACAAGCTGAGAGTCTCTCGGCACTAAATTGTGCTGCCTTAGAAGAGAGGGGACACAGGTAAAGTCAAACTGTTCCTCTTAATCTCTCCAGTGCATCCAAACTCATATTTTTTTTTCTCTAACAGTGTGCTGGAACTTCTCTGCTGGACTCCTGCACTCATGGACTTCCATGAAGGCTCCCTTTCTATGCATGATTGTCTAACACAGTGTATTCCAAGGGCCTATAAACTATGGCTGAGAGGGACTGGTGCCAGCTCATGGACCACTGTAGGGTCCACAATCAGGACCAAGGTCTATATGCCTATTACCCAATGCACAAATGGGCAAATACACTCTCGGGTCCCTTGGTGTATGGTATTGGATTCTACAGCTCCCACAGAAGCACTCTTGTCTGTGGTTGGATGCCAAATTGTTGTTATTGAGGGGGAGATATGAGCAAGGGACATCTTATTAGGGCATTTTGCTGATGTTACTCTTCCAGCACCAATTGTTGAGAAAACTATCCTTTCCCCATTGAACTGCTTTAACATCTTTGTTAAAAATTAGTCATAAATGTAAGAGATTATTTCTGAACTTTCAAAATTATTCCATTGAACTATATGTCTTTATGCCAGTAAAAGTGTTTGATTACTGTAGATTTATAAAAACCTTTTAAACTGAGTAATATAAATCCTCCAACTTTTTTCTTTTTTTCAATATCGTTTTGCCAATTTTAGATCCCTTGTTTTCTGTATTTTGAATCAGACTGCCATTTTCTGTAAAAAGGACTACTTGAATTTTTGTGTCAGGGTAATGGTGGCCTAGTAGAATGAAGTTAGGAGTGTTCCCTCCTCTTCAATTTTTTGGAATAGTTTGAGAAGGATAGATATTAGTACTTCTCTATAAGTTTGGTAAAATTCCCCTGTGAAGCCACCTGGTCCTGGACTTTTGTTTGCTGGGCATTTTAAAATTACAAATTCAATTTCAATTTTAGTAATTGGTATGTTCGAATTGTCTGTTTCTTCTTGATTCAGTCTTGTCAGATAGTATGTTTCTAGAAATTTGTTCATTTCTTCTAGGTTATGAAGTTTGTTGGCATATAACTATTCATAGTATTCTCTTATTTTTTTTGTATCTCTGTGGTATCGGTAGTTATTTCTCCTTTTTCATTTATTATTTTGTTTATTTAGGTCCTCTCTCTTGATGAGCCTGACTAAAGGTTTATCAATTTTGTTTATCTTTTCAAAAAAACACTTCTTGGTTTTATTGATCTTTTCTATTGTTTTTTAGCTTTATTTTATTTCCTTTCTGATCTTTATTATTTCCTTTCTTCTGCTGACTTTGGGCTTTGCTTGTTCTTCTTTTAGGTGATAAGGTAGGTTGTTTATTTGAGATTTTTCTTGTTTCTTGAGGAAGGCCTGTGTCACTCTAAACTTCACCCTTAGAACTGCTTTTGCTGCATCCCATATATTTTGGAAAGTTATATTTCCATTTTCATTTGTCTCAAGGTGTTTTCTGATTTCCCCTTTGATTTTATCATTGACCCATTGGTTTTTTAGTAACATGTTGTTTAGTCTCAATGTGTTTGCTCATTTCCCATTTTTCTTTCTGTAGTTGATTTCCAGTTTCATATCTAGTCTTTCTTTATTATCTTAGTCAATGTAAGTTTTTCATAGTTGTTTATCTTTTCAAAGAACTGGTTTTGATTTCATTGATTCTCCTTTGTTCTCTTTTGTTTATGTCTAGTCAATCTTTTATCATTTCCTAACTTCTGCTAGCTTTGGGTTTAGTTTTCTCTTCTTTTTCTAATTACTTAAGGTGGAAAGCTATGCTATTGACTTGAGATCTTTATTATTTTCTAGTATAGGTATTTACAGCAATAAGTTTCCTCTCCGAGCACTGCTTCCACTGCATCACTATAATTTTTGGTATGTTGTGTTTTCATTTTCATACATTTCAAAATATTTTAAAATTTCACTTGTGATTTTCTCCTTTGACTCACTGGCTATTTAAAGTGGGTTGTTTCATTTTCAGATATTTGTATATTTTCCAGTTTTTCTTGTATTAGTTTCTCATTTCATTCCATTATGGTCAGAGAGAGTACTTTGTATGATTTAAACCTTTTAAAATTAATTCAGACGTTTTTTGTGATCTAACATATTGTATAATCTGGAGAATGTTTCATATGCACTTAGGTTTATCCTATTCTGGGTTCACTAAGCTTATTGAATCTCTATGTTTATATCTTTTGCCAAATTTGGGGAGTTTTCAGCCATTATTTCTTTGAATACTTTCCATTCCCTCTCTCTCTTTCCTCTCCTTTTGGGACTCTGATGATACAAATGCTAGCTCTTGTTTTATTGTCTCATAGGCCACTGAAACTCTCCATGTTTTCAGCCCAATGTCTCTCTGTTGTTCAGTTTGGGTAAATTCTATTGATCTGTTTTCAATTTCACTAATTCTATCTTCTGTCATCTCCACTCTAATTTTGAGCCCTGGAGGGACTCACTGAATTTGAGAGGTTTTTGAAAAATTTGTTTACTGTGTTTCTCATTTCTATAATTTCTATTTATTTCCTTTTCATAAATTCTATTTGTTTTTGCTGAGATTTTCTATTTTTTCATTTGTTTTAAGAGAATTTATTATTTTTTTGTTGAAGCATCTTTGTGATGGCTGATTTAAAATTCTTATCAGAAAATTACAATATCTGGTTCATCTCACTCTTGTTGTCTATTGATTACCTTTTCTTATTTGTGTTGTGATTTTTCTGGCTCTTGGTATGACATTTGATTTTCTATTGTATATGGGACATATTAGATATTATATTGTGGGGCACTAGATCTTATTTATTTAATCCTCTTCCTTTTAAACCTAGTGTAGCTTCTGTCGAGGTATAGCACAGCACAAAAGCCAGGTGAGTGTGTATGTTCAGCTCCTGCTGGGCCCTACCTATAGTACCCTGGCAAAAGTAAGTACTCACTAACACTGCCTCATTGCAAACTGCTGGAGTGGAAATTCAGCTTCCTCCTTTGATCCCACTAACTTCTTCATGATGGTAATAGGGTACCAACTTTCACTGTATCTGTTTCTTCTGAGTGCTGGTGTAAACCCAGATCCCAGTTTGGCCTTTTTGACACAATGTCATGGGTAGCAGGAAAGTGGAGTGCCAACTACCCTCACATCACAATATCATTCTGTCTCATTGATGCTGGGTGGGGAGGTAGAGGCTTCAGCTCCTCAGCCAGCCCTGCTGACACTGGCAGGTGAAGCATAGTGGTGACTAGCTCTACCCTGAACTCCCTTGTTAAGTCTCTTTGCTTCTGTATGTGGTTGGACATCCAGCTCACTACTGGACCCCATGGACAACATCCTGGCAGGAGAGTCTGCATTGCCTGCTTCCACCAAGTGAGGGGTGGGAGATCAACTCCCCTTCAAACCATCCAGAAGTACAAGCCCTGCATGGGAATCATTAGAACATCACAGCCTGCTCCCTTCAAATAGAAGTGGAGGATCATTTTACTTCTTGGCACACTGAAACTATTCAGTGGGGCAATAAGAGCACTACCTGCTTCTTCCAGGTGGGAAATGTAACATTAGCTCTCTGCTCAGCTTCACCAATACCACTGGGTTAGAGAATTACAGGACTGTCACTGTAGGGGGAGGAAGGTGCAGTTTTTTCTTTGATGTTTGGCTGGAGTAGTGCCGATATTGCTAAAAAGGTTTTCTATTGTTAGGGCACACTTTTCTGGTCCTTTGGCTAGGAGGAACAGCTTTTTTTTTGAAGCTTTTTGTCTATGCCTGTTAGCAGTTCTGAGTTGGAGGCTTCTGCAGAGCTCTGTCTGTCTGGAATATAATGGAGGCAGTAAGGAAACTTGGGAAATCACTACCTGTGTCGTTCCTTGAGTCTCAAGGTCCCTAGGCAGCCTGATTTTTTTCCACCTTTCAGGTGTTTTCATATTTACAGTGTTATGCCTAGATATTTTTAGTTATAAGAAGGAGAACCTTAAAGCAGTGGGGCTCCTCCATCTTGCATATATCACAAATTTTGAAAACATTATATTTTCATTTTTATTCAGTTCCAAATATTTTTAAATTTGTCTTGAAACTTCCTCTTTGACCATGGGTCATTTATAGATGTGTGCTTTTGTTTGAATATAGTTAGAGATTTTCCCAGACACCTTTCTGTTATTAATTTCTGGTTTAATTGTGCTATGGTTGTGGAATATATCTTATATTCTTTCTATTCTTTTAAATTTGTTAAGTTTTTCTCTTTTATGGCTCAGATGAAGGCCTATCTTCTTTAAATGTTCAACGTGTACCTAAAAAGACTGTTTATTATACTGTTATTAGGTGGGGCGTTCTACAAATATCAATTAGGCCAAGTTGGTCAGTGATATTGTTTGGGTCTTTTACAGCCTTGCTGATTTTCAAACCACTTGCTTTATTGATTGCTGAGAGAAGAGTGCCAATTCTGAAAGTTTAATTATAAATTTCTGTAGTTCTGCTTCATGTTCTATCAGATTTTGCTTCATGCACTTTGAAATTTTGTTCTTAGTGCACACATATTTAAGATTGTCATTCCTTCTTTGTGAATTAACCCTTTTATCATTAGCTACTGTTCCTCATTATGTCTGATATTTTTCTTGTTCTGAAATTTGCTTTGACATATTATTTTAACTATTCCAGCTCTCTTTTGATTAGACTTTGCATGGCATCTTTTTTCTATCTTTTACTTTTAGCCACCCATGTCATTTTATTTAAGGAGTGTTTCTTATAAAAGGCATATAGTTTAATATTTTTTCCTTTACCTAATCTGACGTCTATTTGTAATTAATTTGTTTTGAACATTTATATTTAATATAATTATTGTTATATTGGATTTAGCTCTACTATTTTATTTTTGTTGTTTTTCCCCTGTGTTTTAAATTTTTCTGTTCATTTCCTCCCGTATTTTATGTTATTTGAATAGTTTTCATATGCCATTTTATTTATCTTTTGTTTTTTTTTAACTGTCTCCTTATATTAAGATTTTTAGTGGTTTTTCTAGGGATTAAAATGTATATACCTTACTTTAAAAAATCTACTTCAGTTAATGTTTTACCATTTCAAGTAAAATCACCCCCCCTTTATAGTTGTTGTAGGTCTTACATCTACATACTGTTGTAACCCCACCAGTTAATGTTACAAGTTTTTGCTTTTTATAGCCATACATATTTTGAAAAATTTAAGAAGAGAAAAATAGTCTACTATATTCATCCAGAAATTTACCATTTCTATTTTTATTCATTCTGAAGTTCAAAGTTTTCTACTCCTATCATTTTCTTTCAGTCTAAAAACTTTATTAGCATTTACTTTAGACTTGTTTTTCTAGCAGCAAACTCTATTAGTGTTCTCTTTATCTGAGAAGGTCATTATTTAAATGTCATTCCTTTAAGGGTATTTTTTGCTGAATGTAGAATTCCAGGTTGACAATTATTTTCTTTCAGCATTTTCAAGGTATTGCTACACTGTATTCTGGCCCCGATGGTTTTCTAGGAGCAGTGCACTGTTATTTGAATCATTATCCCCTTATATGTGTTGCATTATTTTTTATTGGCCATTTTCAAGGTTTTTTTTTTTTTAATCTTTGGTTTTTAGAAGTTTGATTTTGATTTTTCTGGGCATGATTTTCTTTGAGTTTATAATCTTTGTGGTTCATTGAGCTTCCTGGATCTGTATATTTATGTCTTTCACTTATTTGGGGAATTTTCAGAAACTATTTCTTTAAATGTATGTTCTGCACTAGTATCTTTTCCCACTCCTTTATAGAGTACAGTGAATACCACAATTTATGAGTCTCTGCTCTTTTTATTTCCATCTTTTTTTCCTCTTTCCTTATGTGATTGGATATTACTCAGTCTGTCTCTATCATTTCTATTCTTCTATTGAGCCCATCTAGTGAACTGTTAAATGTCTGATATTGTATTTTTGATTTATGAAATTTCCATTTGGCTTTTAAAATAATTTATATTTCTCTGCTTAGAACATCTGTCTTTCCTTTCATTTCAACAGCATCTACCTTCACTCCACCTTCACCCATGGAGGGTGGTTGTAATACCTTCTTTAAAATCTTTATCTGAAAACTCCAATATCTGGGTCACCTTGAGGTTGGCACATGTTGAATTTTCCCTTACACTTCTTTTCAAACTTTCCTTGTTCTTGATATGTAGTATATTTTTGGATTGTATTCTTGACTATATAGTTGTGTTGTATTCTGAATATTATATTGTTTGACTTTGGGTCCTATTAATATCCTCTGGAGAATACTTTTTTGTTTGTTTGGTTGGTTTAGCTAGAAATCAACCTGGTTAGGTTTAAAGTAAAAATCCTATCTCACCTTTGGATGATTATTCCATTTTAAGTTCAATTTGCAAAGAAATTGCTATGCTGTTTTGACTGTCTCACACATGCACCTCTCAGGATTTAGTCTGAGACTTGAGTGGTGGTTTATGGCATAGTTAAATTCAAAGTATCTTACTATGCTGCTTTGGGTCTATGCTGTGCATGTGCAACTTAACAATAAGCCTGAAATGTATAGAAATTTCATTCACAGAATTAAGATATTCCCTTCTTGCACACTGTCCTCTCCAAGATTCCCCTCTCCATATTCTCTGGCTTCCAAAGACCCCTGTAACTAATCTTCTGTCCAGAAAGATAGAGGTTCTCTTGGGTTTTTAATTACCCATGGCACCACAGGGGAATTCTGTGGATGACAATTCTCTTTAGCTGTGAGTGTCACAGGGCTTTCAGGTAAGACATGACCTCTTCTTTCCCAGATAACAGCTGTTATTGAGAAGCTGTTCTCTTTGAAGAATGGACCCTATTTGAAGGGCAGAACAGAAGAAGTGGCTCTGTTTTCCAAGTCCTTTAAACTCTGTAAGGTACCCCATCCATCTTGTACTGTCTTTTACTTTTGTTGTTTAGGTCACATGCTCCATCTTCACCAATGGAAATTTGGAAAGATAGAACCCAATCTTGTTGGTTTCAAAGAAGAGCCTTTTAGTTTGGGTCAAGAATACTTTATAGGGATGCTATGCCCTGTGAGGTGCCTATCTTTTTCAGAAAAAATAGTATTGGAAATGGATGACTATCTTAGGAACAAAGACATCTGTATCTCAGCAATTCTAACATAACTGAATTGATTTTATCATCCAAAACTGAATATTTATCTGCATGCTGTGAAATGGAAAATGGTCCATTGCACTCAGGTTCTTAACTGCATGACAAAAAAATTGTATCTAGCAGTATAATAAAATCTGTTTCCATTTTCAAATACTTAAATATATATTTTTAATTTCCTCAATATTAAAAGCTAATTTGGAAAAATATCCCCTTACATGAGTCTACAGCAGATATCTCCTCCTCATGCCTAAGTCCTTGAGCTAGAATTTAAACTCTGTAACCTCTCCCCCACCCCCACTCTCTACAATAGCCTCTCTGAGAATAATCCTGATGGTCACTACTTTTTGATATATTGCAATTTAAAATCTTTATCTTTTTCTCTCTTTCTGGAACACGCTATCTACAGTTAGTCATGAAAACTTTCTTTTTAAACAAAATAATCTCTTGTATCCAAGGGCAAGATGCAAATGGAAATCAGTGGCTCAGCATAAAATATACTTTTAAAGAACAATATAGTTCTGTTTCCCAGTATCCATTTCACTTCACCAAACTTGGAATCCAAGGTTCCACTATTTTTCCTAAATATTATACTGGAGCATAGAAATTTTACTGACAAAATGTGTAGCTCCAGGACAGACTTGGGCCGGAGGCACAGAAATAATTTTTAAAAATTTAACATTTTCTATTCATTCATTCCAGACAGCCTGGTTGGACACACACACACGCATGTGCATTACAGCAAAAGAATCTCATATAAATTCTACGTTGGGAATGTTTGTTTATGGAAGATGCTGTGTTAAGCAAACAGGGATGTTGGAAACCTCTGAACACTGATTTTAAGCCAATTAACCTCTGAACTGATTTTCACAGAAATATTGATACTAATACTTATTGACTACTTAGGATATGCCAGCACTGCTTTAAGTACTTCATGTTCAGGGACTGACTTAATCCTTACTGCAATGTGGGCACTATTACTTTTTAAATATCACACATGGGTACATGGGGGACCTTAGTCAATTTACACAGCCAGCAAATGGTGGTGCTGAGATATGAATCCAAGCATTAGTCTGGTCCCCATATCCACAATCTTAGCCCACTACAAGACACTATTTCCTTCTTATTTGTGAAAAGAAGAAACAGAAAGACATTTTAGTACAGAAATACAGACATGGTAAGAACATAACACTTTATCTTATTAAACCATTCTCTTTCCCTCCCCTTTGCTGCCACAGTCCATCAAATCCATGCTATGTGATATTTCACACTTCTAAATTCAAGTGCTCCTTTGACATTCTTTGACTACAACCTCAAAATAAATGGATACTCTGGGAGAGACACGGTTAATACCAGAGACAAAGAGCCCTTTTGGCATGTTAAAGGAGCTGTAGCCTTGGAGGCTCTCCAGAAAGTGGAAGTGATTGACTGTAGCAGTTTCTCCTGAAAACAAAATGTCTTGTTTGTCAGATTACCTGCAAGGGGTGTATTAGGGAAAATGGATCCTAAATTCATTCTTAAGGCAGGGGTGGATAAAGGAGGAGGGTGGGGGGCAGACATAAAGGGAAGGTGGGAATCTCTGTGTGATGGGTGTGAGGGCTTAATTGTTTCTACCCCACACAAAATATATCACTACTTCTTTGGATTCCAAAAATACTAGGTCCCTTGGCACTGGACAGTGTCTGCACAGTAGAGGGCTGCCACTCCTGGGGTGGTGATTTGTGATGACAGGTGATTCATGAAGAAAAAGTACAGGAGGTTACAGGGTACTGGACATGGAGTTACAGCAAAGGGTCAGGTTGGAGAACCTTTTTTTTTTTAATTCTTTGGGTGGCAGGCAGGGACTTTGGGAGGCAGAGGAGGGTGGGAGGGTTGAAGGGGGTGGGCTTCTCTGTGTAACTGGCATTATAGGTTATTTCTATTTTACTATGCTCATGTGGGAATAAATGACTCTTCATTTGAATTTTTATGGATTTTTACAAATAGTTTATAATATTCACTTGGTAAAGAATTTAGTAGTTTTCCAAGGGAATTAAGTGTATTGATCAATAGATTCTCCATCCATTTTTACCTAAGTGTAGCACATTGTACACACTGTTCTGTACCTTGCTCTTTGGAATAAGCACTGTAACCATAGACAACCAGAAAAAAACCCTAAATGTTTACCAATGTGGGTGGTGATTAAATGAATTATGTTATAACCATGAAATTGGATATCATGGAAACATTAAAAATGATGATGCAGGCATATATTACTTGACGTAAAAGTATATTCACCTTCTAAAGCCAAATGAAAAAAGTGGCTTTTTTTGTTTGTTTGTTTGTTTTTTGTGGTACACGGGCCTCTCACTCTTGTGGCCTCTCCCGTTGCAGAGCACAGGCTCCGGACGCGCAGGCTCAGCAGCCATGGCTCGCGGGCCCAGCCGCTCTGTGGCATGTGGGATCTTCCCAGACCGGGGCACGAACCCGTGTCCCCTGCATCGGCAGGCGGACTCTCAACCACTGCACCACCAGGGAAGCCCAAAAGTGGCTTTTGAAATAGAGAAATGTGTTTGTGTGTGTGTGTGTGAGAGTGTGTGTGTCTGTGTGAGTGTGCATGCATGTGCATAGCCAGAAGTTTGGAAAAATACACAAACACAATCATGGCTGACTGTGGACATCTCTGAGTGAAGGCATTATAGATGCTATATTTTGCCATTTTTATGTGCATTTTGTTATGTTTATGTTTGCTACCATGTGAACAAATTGCGTATTTGATTGTTTTACTTCTGATTATAAGTCTTTCACAGAATTAAAAAATCAGCAAATAAGACCAAGATCTTATTCGGGCTCAGAAGAATTAAATTGGAAGTAGAATTTGGGATTTCTGTGAAGGGTTTTCTTGCTCCTCAGAAAGGACACACAGGAGAGAGCAGCCTTCTTTTTCTGCTGAATGTAGTTGTGCCTAGACTTGATGCCTGGAACTCTTATGGCAGAGGAAAGCGTCATAACTGAAATATCTTTTGATGTCAGAAGGCTCAGTTCTTTGACCCTCTGGAGACAGAAACCATCTATCTGCCAGCTTCAGGTAATCTTTCCAGACTTGCTGAAAAGGATCCAGCCAAAACTTTGGCTTCAAAAGGAACCTATCCAATATTGTACAATTCCCCCCAATATCCACTGGAGGTTGCTACTCCATTGCTGCTATCATTTACCATTTTCCAGTGAGAGTAAATGTGGATCATTTGCAGCCTATTATTTATTATAAGTCCTCATAGCACAGAGCACATAAATGTAAAATAAAATAGGTCCAGGATTTAGTTGTATGGACAAAAAGGTAAAATAGAAATTGTAATGTTCCTGCCACTGGCCTTATTTCCCCCATCCCTGGCCTGAAGACTCCTGGGGTCCTGGCATGCTTCCCTCCACACTCATGCATGGCTGACAGAGGCACAGTGTGAATGCTGTTCCTGGAATGGCGTGTACTATTCAGCAACTCTATGTAAAGGATGCCATAATCCAGGACTGAGGGATTATCTCCAGCTGTGAAGTGCAAAATGGCTTATTCTAGACAAGATTATTAACTGTTTGCTCACCTATTCCACCACCTTCATGTGTAACTTTTCAATCCAGGCCTAACTGCAAAGCCCTTTCTCTTTCCTGAATGTAAGAGCTCTCAAAAGTGTGGAACACAGAAAACTGGTGACACCCAGAATAATTTTAGTGCTACTTGGACACTAAAAATTTAATAGTAGGGCTTCCCTGGTGGTCCAGTGGTTAAGACTCTACGCTTCCACTGCAGGGGGCACGTGTGTGGCATGGCCAAAAAAAAATTTAATAGTAATATATGTGTTTTATTTGGCAGTAAACATATAGCTAATCACAGCCACTTCAAGGCCTTGGTGGGATGATGGGGAGTGCGTTGACATTACACACTCCATGGAATATCACCATAAATTTTCCTCTAAATACCTCTGCTCTTTCTCCCAGATTTCTTCCTTTATTGGCAATTGCCCAGTTTCTCTCTCCCCACCCTCACTCCCTCTCCCTGTCTTCCTCTCAATCCTCCATCCCTTATCATACTTCTTGATTCTCCAGGAATAGAAGCTGCCTCTCCTTCCTTCCCCTCTATCATCTGTTTTTCCAGAAGCCAACTCTAAGCTTCTCATTTGCATACTTTCTACTAGAAACCATTTCTGCAATAAAGGACTCTCCTCAGGATACAGTTTTTTGGATGACAGCAGGACAACTGTAAACAGCAATGAATTTTCCCTCTTACAAAGTATTCAAATAAGTTACCCTGTCCCCAAAAGACAGAAAACATAACTACATTTCAGGAAGAAGAATGCCATACTTAATCTCATTGGAGTGTCGTGAACATCTTGCCACAGGATCTGGGGAGATGTCTCAGGGGTGATAAATTGGCTGATAGTATTGAGAGGAAATGGGATGTAATCTCCATAAAACTGTGTCAGAGAGAAAAGGAAAGGGATGATTGTTGGTAGATAATTAAGCTGAGGAGCGCCTGCACGGCCTGCTCAGCAGTCTTTGTGGGCCTTGGCATCGTATGACTGTGGGTTTCCATCCTAAGTCTGTGACATAGCACTTCTCTTACTTTGTGCGTGTCTCCAAACTTCTCAGGTCTCAGTTTACTCATCTTGAAAAATGGAAATGGTATTATGCATTCTGGATTGTCTTACTCTTTTTATTTCAGTTTAAAATTTAAAATGAAAATGTAAAAAAAAACTTTTAAACATCTTATTGTATTTATTTTTATAGTTAACTTTCAATTACCATGATTTTTCATTTCAATCTTAAAAGTCATTCAATTTTCCTGAAAATATTAGAAAAAATCAGCACAGTGGCATCCAGATATGTCAGAGTCTTAAAAGTGGGGAATGAGTGACTGAGTTGTGAGAAATGCTAACCCAACTTATGCCCTGTGGTGTGGACTGCTGGCTACAATGAAGGATGACACTGAAAATGGGTCAGAATTCCCCTCTCTATTGTACCTCATAGCGCAATAGAGAACTTTACTTGGCACCTAATACACAGCAGCCAAATTATGGTACCGACTTCACTAATTCCAGACTGGAAGACAGGTTTCAACAAACATTCAATGATGCTTACTATATTTCAGTCTGGATTTCCTGGGTGAGGCCAATGCATGCACAGGACAGCATAAAAACAGGACTGTAGGAGATGAGTTAGAAGTCTTTACCCGGTACAGCAGGAAGAAAAAGATTAATTCATATAGATTGAAAATGAACGTCCAAAGGAGTAGGAGGAAAACCAGGAGAGTTATCTCCTTGTGAGTGTGAAAATGTTCACTTATATTGGCAGTTTCACTAATCATTAGGTTGATGAATTTAATTCTGCCAGGATTTAATTCTTTCAAAATTCTATTTATGAATATAAATTCTAAAATGAAATAATACAGTTAGTCTTGCATGAATTCAACAGTTTATTCATCCGACAAGGATTTATTAAATACTCATTGTGTATAACACCATTTGTATTTGGGAAAGTTTCGGTAAGTCATCTAAGGTGCTCTCACCCTGAGGCCGTATTAGTGGATAGGATGAAACCAAATTGTCCAAGATTCATTAATAAGCAAGTAAGTCAGGAGTGGAAGGTCTGGAGGGTTCTAAACATGACGTAATGATGAAAACTAAAAATCTCCCTCTAAGTGAAAGGAAGTTTTAGTACAGTGGTGGGATAACAGCTGTCCTTTGCTGAGGGATGGGTCACACAATAAATGTTTACTGAGCACCTGTGTGTACCACAACTGGGCTTTCTAGACATGGAGAGGAACCAAGACAAGGCTACAAATACTTGTCGTCGAGTGGACAGACAGTTATACAGAAATGTCATCACCAAACATTTGACAAGGGCTTTGACAGGGTTAGGAAGAAAAGGCACTGGAAACAGTAAGGCTTCTAAACACCAGGCTGAGGGGTGGGCAAGTGTGATCAGGTTGTAAAAAGGCTTAACTTGGTCAGGGACATAGTGGTGTAGTCAGTTCTCATCACTAGTGGTCCATGCAATTTACATTACCCCAAGCTCCCACCTATAACAGTGTCATCACTTTTGATTCAGGACTCAAATGTACACTGCCCCCTCGCTCTGCTATTACTTCCATGGTGCCTTCTCTTTCCTGACTCACTATAGAGAAAAGTTGTTGGTTTCAGGCCTATTGGTTTCAGAGCAGCAATTTTGAGATCTAACTTAGCACTTTACAGGGATACTTTTCCCTGATGGCTTCCTAGATTTTGCACGTGTGAACCCTATCAGAAAACATAATGCATGTCTCATCAGGAAGGACAGGTATAACTCAGTAAGTATAATGTAAGTGAAATGTCATAGTGAGTGGATGAAGGTCTGGCTTTGGAAACAGACAAACCTGGATGTGGGTCCCAACTCCATCACTTACCACCCAAGTTACCTAACATCTTTCAGCCTGTTTACTCATCTGTAGAAGGCAGGGGGTGGGTATTGAAAAATACCTCTCAGAGTAGATGGGAAAGAAAAAAATCCACATATTGGGATGATCTGTTTATGTTTCTGTATTGTTAGACTGTAAGTTCTCAGAGTGTAGGGACCTTTTCTGAGTCATCTCTGTGACCTGAAAATTCCCAGAAATATGTCCAGCCCCAGTATAGCCACTCTGTCTAATTTCTCATGCCATTTTTCTGAGCCAGGTTTCAGCTGCTTCTGCTCCAAAGTGACAATGCTTATCTTGAAGATTCCTTCTTGCATATCTTGGAGTTTCTTTCTTGCGTCCTAGAGGTCTATGGAAACTTTTCATGTGCCAACATTGTTGGTCATCTCCACAGATGAAAGTATATTTTGCTCCATTGTGACTTTTGCTGTCATTTGAGTTATTGAGCTACACTTAGATGGAGCTGAGCCAGAAACAATTTGTCACTCTCTCTGCCATGTTAAATTTTATACACAGATGATTCCAGAGGCAGGCTGGAGGCCTTTTAGAGGTGTATGACTTTATTACCAGAAAGGTTGGAAGGATGGGAAGAGCAGCAGCTTCTTTTACTCCATCTGCCAGGGGCACTCTTATAATATCCCTGTCAGAGCCGTAATCCCATTGCACTGTAAACAGTGATAACTTGTCTGTCTCACCATTGTGACCTTCCAGAGGCAAGGAAATGTATTTATTCCTCTTTTTATTCCCATCACCCATGACAGGTTCCTGGTACATAGAGGACATTTGATAAATGCTTCTTGAATAAATTAATGAGAGTTTTTGTGAATTTTATACAACTATGCAGAGGAGATAACAGGCTAAGAGTATTCCTAAAACAATCTTAATGTCACACAACTTGCAAGTGAGAGAGACAGAATTCCATCCCAGTTCTGCCTAAAGCAGGAAGCGTGCACTCTTTGTTGTATTGGTTTTACTAGACTCCGGGACTCCCTACAGCTTTACTTGGCCACTTTCCATGCTACTCAGAATTCAGAATTCATCCTTGTTTAGGATGGACCTTGTGTCCAAAGTTGGTTCATCGATCAGATTATTCCTGTAACAAGTATTTATTATTCATTTTAAATGACTAGGCACCCCTGTAGGTGACGGTATTCAGCAGTGAAGAAAACTGACAATGCCCCTCCTCTATTGAAGCTTTATTCTAGTTCAAGGAGGCAGAAAATAAACACAAAATACATAGCAATGCTCACTTAACAGTGCTCCTTGAGGATTAATTACTATAACAAGGTAGGTGCTTAGCACATTGCAAAGGAATTAAATAAATAATAGTAAATAGCATAATATTTTATGTTATTTATTTTTATAAATGCAATTAAATGCAAGTGATATTTTTGAATTAAAAGCAAGACTGTGCAAGTAAAATCGTATAAAGAGCCTTGATGTTTTGGAACAAATATCTGACTAAATAGCCAGTGCCTCAAGTCTCCTTCACCAACTCACACAGCTTCTGAGAGCAGAAAAACTCTTTAGTGGAGAGTACTTTTGACTGACACATTCTTTCTCTAGCTGTGATATCATTATGGATTCAGTCTTGTCAAATTATGTCAAATTTTAAATACAAACTGAGTCACTAGTTTACTCAGCAGGTATTTCATGTATACCTACGGTGGGCTTAACATCAAATTGGGTACCAGGGGCACAAAAGAATGCTAAATCATGTTCTCTGCCTGTAAAGATCCTATAGCCCAACTGGGAAGACAGTGCATTTTGACCTTCTACCCTGGTAAACTGAAGGCGGTTTGGATTCAGGTGAAGGATATGGGATCCATATTCATAATGTACCCTTGATTACCAGTTCCTGGTTTGGGGACTCTGGACATGACCTTGAACTTTTCTGATCTTGTTTACTCATGTGTAAATTAGAGAAAATAAAACTATCTCCCAAAGTTACCAGGAAGAACAGAAATTACTGCTGTATATTGTAGAATCAGGTATTATTGGTCTCGTACATTATGAGCATCAGGGATTAGCACAGAGCTATCCATATATATTAGGCATTGTAACTGATCTACATTTTTATGGTCAGAAAATGGGAGTGGGAAATAATTAAATGCAATGTGATCCATACACAGAGGACAAGCAGACATCCTTAGAACAGATTAAATATTGATCTAACACTGTGATGGTCTTATTAGCCCCAGGAAACTCAAGGTCTAGCAACATAATAATTTGGTAAGGGGTTTGCCACTGGGGTCAGAACTAATCATAATAAGGATGAGAGGTATATTTTTGAGGACTATGTTCCGACATCCATTTTAATCCTTAGAACAACATTATGTGGTAGGTACTGTTATTTTGCCCCATTTACCAGAAAAACAAAAACCCTAAAACTCAGAGGCTACTGAACTTGACCAGAAATACACAGTCAGTGAAGGAATGGATCAAGATTCAAACCTGGGCACTCTGATTTCAGCACTTAACACCTACTAGGGACTACTTTTCTAAGTGTTTCACATCTACTATCTGACCTAGTCCTCACAGTTACACAGTTCTTTATTAAAAAGTGCAGAATGGCTATCATTATTTATTTTACAAATAATAAATGCTGGAGATGGTGTGGAGAAAAGGGAACCCTCCTACACTGTTGCTGGGAATGTAAATTGGTACAACCACTATGGAGAACAGTATGGAGGTTCTAAAAAACTAAAAATAGAACTACCATATGATCCAGCAATCCCACTCCTGGGCATATATACAGAAAAGACTAAAACACTAATTCAAAAAGATACATGCACCCCAATATTCATAGCAGCACTATTTACAATAGCCAAGACAGAATGAAATAATGCCATTTGCAGCAACATGGATAGACCTAGAGATTATCATACTAAGTGAAGTAAAATAGAGAAAGACAAATATCATATCATATTGCTTATTTGCAGAATCTAAAAAATAATACAAATCAATCTATTTACAAAACAGACGCACAGACATAGAAAACAATCTTATGGTTATCACAGGGGAAAGGGATTGGGGGAGGGATAAATTAGGATTATAGGATTAACAGATAAAACTACTATACATAAAATAGATAAGCAAAAAAGACTTACTGTATAACACGCAGAAAAATATTCAGTATTTTCTAGTAACCTTTAATGGAAAATAACCTGAATATATATATTTGTATAAAACTGAATATATATGTAAAACTGAATCACTTTGCTGTACACCTGAAACTAACATAGTATTGTAAATCAACTATACTTCAATTTAAAAAAAGTACAGTTCTCACTGAGAAACAAAGATTTGCATTCAGAATTTTTTTTGAAATCCAGAAACACTGACATTACTGAAATAATAACAAACATCCAACCTACTTTTAGCTTCTCTCTCTATCTTTATCTCTGTCTCTATCTCTATTTCTAACTCTTTGTGTATCTGTATCTGTATCTCTATCTCCTCTTCCTCTCTCATATCATATGCAAATTCTCAGAATGTTACTGAGAGCTCCTTTACCATTCTTTTGCCATGAAGTAAAGGACTGCCCCTGCAAAGACAAGGGTTAAAACCATAGAGAACAGAGCACCAAGCATAGTAGAGTCTCTGCATTGGTCCAATACACCCAAAGATGATGGTGACTGCCTGGAGTAAGGGGGTCAAGACCAGTGGTGTGCTGTAGGCAGCTCATACCAACTCAGATCAGATGATTAAAAATAAATTATTTGAACTTACAATAAATTAATTATATAAAAAGGTAAAAATACTCAAAACTTATTGCTTTCTAATTATTTTATTACATTTTACTGTTATCTATGTTCTTGAAGTTATTTATATCTTTTGTATCTGTATTGTGGAAATGTTATATAATGATATGCAACTGTATAGCTCTACTTAGATATGTATCCAGTGCCTTTACATTGGTAGCTGGAAGCAGGCCATGATGAGGGTATTTACAGCACACCATAGAGATCAGGAAATCAGGGTTTGATCAATTGTTATGTTGATTGTCTAGAATTAAGAAAGTGATGTAAAATATGTTTTTGTTTTTGTGGGGGGTCTTTGTTTTCTTTGTCTGTGAGACTTGGGGGATGTTAGTTCCCCAACTAGGCATTGAACCCGGGCCCACAGCAGTGCAAGCACCAAGTCCTAACCACTGGACCACCAGGTAATTCCTTAAAATATGTTAATGCAGATTAAATTTAAATGTGTTTTGTTTCTGTAGCCATTACATTGTGAATAGAATAGCACACAGAATTGAGGAACTAGTCTTTTAGTATTTGAAAAACTATTGTGCAATTCAGTAAGGAAGTCGTGGAAGTCATTAATGAATTAGTGAAGTTCTGATATAGGTCTTCACCTCTGTTTGAGTTTTGTCTTACTAGTTAACATAAACAACTTAAAAACCAAAATTCATGTCAGAACTACACTTGGAGAGACACGTGTTAAGTATTTACCAGTATTTATTGGGTCAATACCCTTAACTCCCCCCCCACACTCACACAAAATAACCTGGCCTCCCAGCACTGACTAGTGGTTCCGGAGCAGTGTAGGTGACATCGGAAGAGATGATTAGAGAAAATGAGCCATAAGTTCTTGAAGCAAGGGGTGGGGGTTGGGTACAAATGGAGGAGGAAGGAGAAAATAATGAAGAGGGGGAGGAGTTAGGCCGTTTGTATGAGTAAACCTGTGTGAGAATATATATCTAATGTTTACTTTAGATTTGTTCGTTTACAAACTTCAAAGCATATTCTGTGCAGATCCAAGGATATACATGTACACAAATGTACACACACAGATAGATTTCAAGCATATAAATATGATAGATGTAATGAATTTTATTTGTTCATTTTTAAATAAGTTAAAGCATAGACATGGCAGCTTTTACAGTAAATGTTCAAAAATTTTCAAAAACACTGGTTGGTTCTTTCTCCACTTTTTGTACTCAAATGGTAAATACATTTTTCAGAATTTCTTACCATTGGCAAGAAATAGCTATATTTTAATTTGCATACTTTCTGAATAAGTTTGAATTTTATGAAAAGCCAGTAGTAGTTCTACTTCAATGTCTGGCACATTGTGGGTGCTCTTAGTTTATATATACCTAGATATTTATTGAATACTGATGTATCAGATGCTGTACTGAGCACTTGGGCTTTAGAAAGAATTGGTTAGGATCCTTACCCTCAAAATGCTTGCAGAGAACAACAAACAAATACAATTTATGATCGGATATTGAGGCCAGAAGTCTGTTCCTCATGTGCATCACACTCTCTAAAACTTCTAAGACATCATATATATTATTCCTTTCCCTGGAAAATTCTAGTTCCATTTTATACCTGACCAACTCCTGTTTACTTCTTATGTCTCATATGGCAAGTCTCTTTCTTTGAAAGTCTATAGCTTGCCCCCATCTTCATCTGTCTTATCAGGACATGTTGAATTCCCCCATCACTGTGAGCACCTACCCGAGTTTGTTGTAGTTTCTGTCTCCTCCAACAAGCTGCAAGCTTGGCAAGGACTGAGACCAGGTATAATCCCAGAGCCTATTTCAGGATGTCAATGAAAAAATGTTGCTTGCCATATCAGGAAACAAAAAATGTTGCAGCCATCAAGCCACTATATTACAACCACCCCGATGGTGAACCCTGAGGGAACTCAGGATAGAAACAGGATGCCCACCATCAAGCCATCAACCACTGCATCCACCCCCCAACAGTGCACCCTCAGGAGACTCAAGATGAGAGAGCACAGGATACTGGCCCCAGATAGCTGAGGTGCATATCAAAGGAATGATTTCATTGAGCCCAGAATTTTGAATCTTCCTATACATAGAAAAGCACTAAATTCATTAACTTGAGATATCTGGTTTTCTTTAATCAACAGTAATATTTTGAGGTTCCAGCTACCTGGTCTTTGTTGCAAAAACTCCTATATGTCCTGGCTCCTCCCTTACCTCTTCAGAGCTGTCCCTCAGAGCTATCTGAGAGGCTGTGTCCCGGGGGTAAGTCCTCAGTTTTGTCCTCCAAATAAAACTTAATTCTCAACTTTTACATTGTGCATTTTTTTCAGTCGACAAGTACATACCACACTAGTATTAAAAAAAGGCACTATGACAGCTGGAAGTCTGAGTTTATAGGGTAAGGATAAAAAGAAGATAGAAATAATGCATCCACGTCAATTTCTTATTCACATGTCACAGGCAAAGATGGATGAACAGACATGGCTAAGGACTGGAAATTTATTGATAGGGGTTCTTTTCTTAAGATACTAAATAGTGCAAGATCTTATTCAGCCAGAAAAAGAAAACTGAAAATAGAATCTGGGAGCAATGATTTTATTAAAGATTTCCTATTTCCCTGTGCCATGCGGCTGCTTCCCACTAGCTATCCACCCTACGTTTGGTGGTGTATATATGTCCATGCCACTCTCTCACTTCGTCACAGCTTACCCTTCCCCCTCCCCATATCCTCAAGTCCATGCTCTAGTAGGTCTGTGAGAAGAGACACACAGAAAGAGACAGGTCTTCTTTTTCTGCTTGACACTGTTTTTCCTGGTTGTAATTCCTGCAACAGTTATTGTAGAGGAAAGCATGCCACCCACTGGGGTTCTTTCCCAGAGACTCTGAGAAAGAAAGCTTCACCCATTCCCTTTGAATTTCTCAAGTGCTGCAACAAAATCATCCAGTAATGTGACATTACTTACAATGTCCACCGGAGGGCGATATGCTCCTACTGATACCACCTGTTGCATAATCTGCGAGGACTAACTTAGTTACTTATAGTATTAAGAACACATAATAAATTAAATAAGTAAAATAAAAGATGCCCCTTCGATATATGTAAAGACATAGAGGAAAAGATGTAAATGGCACCAGTCCTGCCCCCACTCCCATTTCCTTACCCGTGGTCCCAGGGTAGACTGGATTCCCAGGGGTCCTGGAATGCTTCTGTTCCACACTGATGTGTGACACAGGGCACAGAGTTAATGGTTTCCCCTGGAGTATAGCTGGTCTTCTTAGGTTCCTTTGTATCTCATCCTGGAGAGAGGACAAGATTAGGAGATGAGTATTATTATTGTAACCATTTTAGAGATGAGGACCCTGAAACTGAATCCCAGAGAAGTTTATTATCTGGTCCAAGAATAGGGGCCTCATCTCTGTGCTCCCACAGCACTCTGTTCTTTCCCTAGCCACACTCTGTTGTAAGCTGACTGTTATTTGTCTTTCTCATCCACTAGATGGAAGTGATAGATGCCTAGGGACTGCATTTTTTAATATATATAAATTTATTTATTTATTTTTGGCTGCACTGGGTCTTCGTTGCTGTGCGTGGGCTTTCTCTAGTTGCGGTGAGCGGGGGCTACTCTTCGTTGTGGTGAGCGGGCTTCTCATTGCGGTGGCTTCTCTTGTTGCGGAGCATGGGCTCTAGGCGCGCGGGCTTCAGTAGTTGTGGCACATGGGCTCAGTACTTGTGGCTCGCGGGCTCTAGAGCACAGGCTCAGTAGTTGTGGCACACGGGCTTAGCTCTGCGGCATGTGGGATCTTCCCGGACCAGGGCTCGAACCCGTGTCCCCTGCATAGGCAGGTGGATTCTTAACCACTGCACCATCAGGAAGTCCCTGCATTTAAAAAAAATTATTAAAAATTTAAAAAGTTTATTTTATTGAAGTATGATTTGATTTACAGTGTTGTGTTAATTTCTACTATACAGCAGAGTGATTCAGTTATACATATACATATACATTCTTTTTCATGTTCATTTCCATTATGGTTTATCATAGGATACTGAATGTAGTTCCCTGTGCTATACAGTAGGACCTTGTAGTTTATCCATCCTATATATAATAATTTGCATCTGTTAATCCCAAACTCCCAATCCATCCCTCTCCCACTCCCCTCCTCCTTGGCAACCACAAGTCTTTTCTCTATATTCATGAGTCTGTTTCTGTTTTGTTTCATTTGTGTCATATTTTAGATTCCACATATAAGTGATATCATATGGTGTTTGTCTTTCTCTGTCTGACTTACTTCACTTAGTACGATAATCTCTAGGTCCATCCATGTTGCTGCAAATGGCATTATTTCATTCTTTTTCATGGCTGAGTAGTGTTCCATTGTATATATATACCACATCTTCTTTATCCATTCATCTGTCGATGGACATTTAGGTTGCTTCCATGTGTTGGCTATTGTAAATAGGGCCGCTATGAACATAGGACTGCATGTATCTTTTCGAATTATGCTTATGTAGGGACTGCATTTTGTTCACTGCTCTATCCTAGCATGGAGAGCAGTGCTAGGCAGCTAGTAGGCATAAAATGGAGTAAAGCTGGAGAGATAATAAGGTATGAGGTGGGGTAGGATGAGGTTCTATCTGACGTGACTCCTCTGTTAGTGGCTTGGATGAATGAAGACAGGAGTATGTCTGAGAGGACAGAGAAGAAATGATGTATGTTGTCTGATGAGTCCATTAAATGGGGAAAGAGCATCTAGCATCCTGCAGACTTGTAGCCTATTACTTCTTCTATCCCATCACTGGACTGCTCTGACTCTCACTTTAAGTGGCCAAAAATGGCACCTGAGAGAATGTATATTAATTATCTGGATCCTAGAGCCAACTACAATCATGATCATTGATCCTTCTTATCAATGCCCTGATATAATAACAGCAACAACACTAGCAAATTCTTATTGCATGCTTGCTAGGTGTCACTCTCTGTGCCAGGAGATTATATGCATGACCTCATTTAAACCTCACAGTGAAGTTGAGTGTGTTTTTTTTCCAGATTTTACAAAGCCAGACATCAGTAGGTAGAAGACTTGGGATTTCAGTCCAGGCCCAAATGCCAAGTCCTTGCTCTTTCCTTGAAGTAAGAGATGCCTAAAGCATGGCACATAGACCACTGTAAGTGTCCACAATGACCTTAATGGTACATGGATGAACATCTCATATACAATTTTAAAGTGTATTATATTTTTTGTGCAATAGAAGAGAAGATGGCTAACACATAAAGAAATTTTGAGGCCTTCTTTGGAGGCAGGGGGAAAAACATTGACATCACACAGCCTGTGCAATACCCTTTAAAGACTCCCTTGAACACCTCTGTCCTTTCCCCTCTGGGTCTAAGCTGCTTATCGCTTCTCTTTCCCTCCAATTCCCCATCCCCAAACACCTGGGAGGTCATCCCCTTGCCCCAACAGCTTGTCCAGTGTCAGGTTCTAGCACTTTCTCTCATCCCTTTTCACCAGCACAACAGTTCTCAACTTTCATTCTCACACCAGCCCAGGACACATACATTGTATGCCAGCTTAACAATGCTGTCTGAAACTCCTGAACATGGGTTTTTAACCAGATAAACTCATGAATGATTTGCACATGGCATAGAGAAGCAGAAAATAGTCAACATTCACTTTGAAAGAAAAGTCACTCTGAGGAAAAGAGAAAAATCATATATACACATTTCTTTGTACAAAAACACTAACATGATAGAAGCATGAAGTCTTGAACCATTTTTTTCTTTCTCTCTCTGGATCCCATCCATTCAGTGGAATGTCATATAGGTGTAACTCTAAGTGCAATTTAGTATTTTCTGACCACCAAGATGATGGAATCTCCTGGGGCATATATGTAAGTTAATGTTCTCCCTCCCTTTCTACCTCTTCTAGCTCAACTCAACCTCTAGATGGTGAAGGGACAAGCTATTCCAAATAACAAAGGAGGAAGCTTGCGGACTAGGGGGACATGTTAGAGAAACCAGGTCATAAATTCCCTCCCTCCAGTTTGGGGTGGGGGATGATGGAAAAACGAGGGGTAGGGATTGAAGGATGATAGCTTCTTTATGTGATGGCACAGTCATGTTACTCACAATTATACATGGAAACATATCTACTTAGTTGGGTTTTATTTATTTAAAAAATACATTTAAATGCTTGAATTATTATTATTATATTTTTTGGCTGCACCATGTGCAGCTTGTAGGATCTTAGCTGCCTGACCAGGGATCGAACCCGGGCCCACGGCAGTGAAAGCAAGGAGTCCTAACCACTGGACCACCAGGGAATTCCCCTGAGTTGGGTTTTAATTTGTTGATAAGTCAAGTTAAGCAATTCAATGCATATTGTATGCCCATCTAATGAAACATATGTACAGAAGAGAAACAGCAAGAAAATGACAAATTGAAAGAACTCCAGACCCTTTTACCCAAGTGCTAGAACACTGAAGATATTTATTGGAACTTTACTCCTATGAAATATTATTGCCTTAGTGAAAAGCTGGAAAAAAACTAAACATCCATCAGAAGTTGGTTAAATAAGTTATGGAAGAGCCATATTTTAAAATTCTATGAAGCCATTAAATGATGATGTTTATACATATCATTTGGCATGAAAAGACACTGACCACCTATTGTTTGATAAAAATCTCCAGTATCAAGAAATTACATATAAATTAATGATGATTTTGTCGTATACAACATAGTAATACATATTTTCTACTTATTAGTATTTATTTCTGAATACTTAACACATGTACAAGATAGGAACTTCAGAACATCAAACAGGGCATACAGTGCACAGATATCTCTCTCACTCTTCTGTCTCCCTGTCCCCCTACCCAGAGACAGATTCCAAAACAAAACCAAGCAAAATGACAGCATCATTTGAAAAATAAGCACAATGAGGTATGTAATACTAATAAATCTTAAACATAGTATATAAAAATACATTAAATAAACAATGTAGCTGAAAATAACACCTATGTCTAACTAGCGAAAAAGTGAGTGCCGACCTAAAACACACACAGGGATAAGCAATAGAAAACGTCCTAAATATGTTTAGGAAACCGTTTGGATATAGTGGTCCTACGTACCAGATGCAACTACTAAAAACAATCCTGTTCACAATAGTGCCATAACCGTACAGTACATATGAACAATCTGCAAATGATTTGTGAGAACTGAGTGATGTAAAAGATGACTTGAAAAAGTAGAGCCACTACTTGCTGATTGGACTGGAAAATTATGATTATCGTTGTACCCAGACAAATGGTGCTCAGGTTTTTTGTTTTTATTGTCATTATGAGCAAGTCCATTGGAAAACACTGGCGGGGCAGGGGTAGAAACTTGGCGCGACATCACGGGTTCACCAATCCAGAAACAGACCTCTTTCACACACTGTCTTTGACAAGCACTGAGGTGGTTCCCTCGTGTTTCAGGTGTGTTGCGGGCCAGTGCCTGCCCCTCTTCGGGAAGAGAGGCAGGGGCTCACTTGGTAGACCCATTCTGGACGGCTCTGTGCTCCTTCATGACCCCCCTCCCCCCAAATCGCCACTGTTGAGCTCCTCGACGACCACGCTGCACACGGTGCCCGCGTCCAGGAAGTGTGAGGCGACGCCGTAAATTCTGGGGTGAGAGACTAACACGTGGAAACTCTGCACCCCGCACCTGCTGCAGAAGCTGTGCAGAGCTGGGTGGGTGCGGGATCGGTACGTCATGATGCTCCTGGCGCCCAGGAAGAGCATGAAACGCGAGACTGGGACGAGGAAGTGTGGGTGCTGCTTCTTCCTGCACAGCCTGCAGCTGCAAACCAGAGCTCACAGGTTTGCAGGGGCCCAGGCTCAAATTTAACCGTGAGGCAGTGGTTCAACCCCAGTGTAGTTCACCAGGCCTGGGCACTCGAAGGTGTCCAACAAACTTGGCCATATGCATGCAGCTGAGGCCTCACAGCTTCCCCAATATCTCCAGCGCTCTGACTGCGCGCCCAGGTGTATCTTGTTGAGGGGGACACGGAGGGCGCCGGCAGCTTCGGGACTTGTGGCACACCTTTGGAGCCCGCCTCCCGGGCCCGCCGCCAATCAGCGCTTCTGCTGAATCCTTACCAGATCCCACCTGGCCGCCGCTGGCCTCCTCCCTGCCGCGTGGCTCCCCACCCGGATTTGGATAGGTGGGCACCGCGTGTCCCTGACCGGGATGGCTGCACAGGCGGCAGCAGGATCCCCGGTTTCCTTTTGGACCAGCGGCTGAACGTTCACGCTGCTCCTCACTCTGCCCAAAGCGCCTGTAGCCTTCAAGTGTGTGCCCACCGCCCCTGGTTTCCCAGTAAGTTACTGAGCAGCCTCATTGCATCAGCCTGATTGACCACTTGTGCTGCGAATAGACCCTTCCCTTGCCCCTATGAAACAGCCTTTACCGGCCTGAAATTCTGGCTGAGCCTATCAGCTGCTGCTTCTCCTAACTACTGTTTTCTATTGGTGATGTAAATCAGCAGCCTAACTTTAAAATATTGAAACACTGAAAATACTGCAGACCTTTTAGCTAGCAGGTAGCAGCAGGCAGAACAGTTCAAAATAAGCATTGTTCACCTAGTAGAGTCAAACTGAGACATACAAAAAGACTTTCAGGGATGAGAGTGTGTAGTGTGTGAGTAGTTGTGCTAAAGTTGGGAGTAGTAAAGATGATGACCCACAATACTGTGTTACAACACACCAGTGGATCCATAGAGAAACTGGATGTTAACTCAATATAGGACAAAAAGTCACTTATTTAAATTCGTTCTCTAAGAACAGGAAGTAAAAGAAGAAACAATACATTAATTTGCCCATCTGTACCAAGAACAAATTAACAAAGTGAGAGAGTGGCATGGACATATATACACCACCAAATGTAAAATGGATAGCTAGTGGGAAGCAGCCGCATGGCACAGGGAGATCAGCTGGGTGGTTTGTGACCACCTAGAGGGGTGGGATAGGGAGGGTGGGAGGGAGGGAGATGCAAGAGGGAAGAGATATGGGAACATGTGTGTATGTATAACTGATTCACTTTGATATATATAGCTGATTCACTTTGATATAAAGCAGAAACTAACACACCATTGTAAAGCAATTATACTCCAATAAAGATGTTAAAAAAAAGAAAGGGGAAAGAGTGGAACCAGCTTTGCCAATGTAGCAAGTTCAGCCAGTAGACTGGGTTCTCCATGGGGGAAAAAAAAACAGTTATGAAGAACAGAGGGGCAGGACAGGAATAAAGGCACAGACGTAGAGAATGGACTTGAGGACACGGGAATGGGGAAGGGTAAGCTGGGATGAAGTGAGAGAGTAGCACTGACATATACACACTGCCAACATAAATTAGATAGCTAGTAGGAAGCAGCTACATAGCACAGGGAGATCAGCTCAGTGCTTTTTGACCACCTAGAGGGGAGGGATAGGGAGGGTGGGAGGGAGACGCAAGAGGGAGGAGATATATGTTTATGTATAGCTGATTCACTTTGTTATACAGCAGAAACTAACACACCATTGTAAAGCAATTATACTCCAATAAAGATGTTTAAAAAATAGCAGAAAAAAAAAAGAAAGAGCATGTCTACAACACAGGAGATCCCTTAGTATTTCCACACCCTGTGATTAAGGACAATGAAGAATTACAAAAACCCAATTCAGACAGGATTGCTAATGGCCCAGACCCTTCAGGAACAAAAGTTTGGGTCACCCCACCATGTAAATAACCATGACCAGCTGAGGTATCTGCTGAAGGCATAGGGAATATGGAATGGGTAGTAGAAGAAGGAAGCTGCAAATACCAACTACAACCATGTGACCAGTTACAGAAATGGGGACTGTAATTGTCATGAGTATTTTCTCCTTATTTTGTTATGAATAAGTTTTTGTGTATATATACATAAAATAAGCATGTATCTTTTTTCTTTCCTTTCTTACCTCCTTATCATATGACATAAGATGTATTAACTTCATATGATAATATTTAAATGTTTTTAATTTTACATCATGGTATTTTTTTTTTTGAGCAGAAACCAGTCTCATTTTATTTGGAAGACCAAGATCGTCATGGCCATAGTTCAGTGGAATGCTACCTAAACTCCATGTGTTTTGAGCAAAAAATCAGGACAGTTACACACTAAGTTTGAATTTGCCTACAGGGGAGAGCTTTCATAGAAATGAATTCCAAACCGTCTTTCCCTCTACATGGGAGATCTGCTGGCTGTAGGGAATCTGGCTGGAATACCAAAAGCTGCCATAAAATGTATATTTTGTTGCCCCTTCTGATTATGTCTGGTTACTGCCATATGGTCTTTATGAATTCACAGTTATTCTTAGAAAATATCCTTAGGGGTGTGGTAAAAATGCACAGGACAGAGAAATATAGGCAAACGAGAGTTTGGTTTCCAACCACAGATTCAACGATCTGGCCCTAAACAAGACTTCTGGCCTTACAACTAAGTGCCTGGGAGTGGAGACAAGAAAACAACAGAAAAATGTAACCAGATCTGTCATTATTACTCCTGGTAGCAAGTGTAAGATGCCTATATTAGTTTCCTAGGGCTGCTATAACAACTTCTCACCAACTGGATGACTTGGAAAAATAGAATTCCATTGTCCCACCATTCTGGAGGCTAGAAGTCTAAAATGAAGGTGTTAGCAGGACCATGCTCCCTCTAAAACCTATAGGGAAGGCTTCGATTCTTCTTAGCTTTTGGTGATTTGCCAGAAGTCTTTGGCATCCCTTGGCTTGTAGATACATCACTAAAATTCTCTGTTTTCACATGGCCTTCTCTCTGGGTGTCTTCTCATTGTCTTCCCTCTGTGTCTGTCTATGTGTCCAAATTTCTCCTTATGACGATATCAGTCATATTGGATTAAGGCCCATCCTGACCTTATTTTAACTTGATTACATCTGCAAAGACCTTATTTCCAAATAAGTTCACATTCTGAGATACTGGGGGTTAGGACTTTTACAGATCTTTTTTCGGGGGATGGGGCATAATTCAACCCATAACCTCCTAATGCAGTTGCATTATTCTTTTTTTTTTCATGGTTGAATAATATTTTATTTATTTATTGTGTGTGTGTGTGTGTGAATCTTTTTTTTAACATCTTTATTGGAGTATAATTGCTTTACAAGACAACCCTCAGAATGGGAGAAAATATTTGCAAATGAAGCAACTGACAAAGGATT
>NC_041234.1:29416437-29428871 GCF_002837175.3 Physeter macrocephalus | reverse complement strand
ATATGGGGAGGGGGAAGGGTAAGCTGTGACAAAGTGAGAGAGTGGCATGGACATATATACACTAGCAAACGTAAAATAGATAGCTAGTGGGAAGCAGCCGCATAGCACAGGGAGATCAGCTCGGTGCTTTGTGACCACCTAGAGGGGTGGGATAGGGAGAGTGGGAGGGAGGGAGATGCAAGAAGGAAGAGATATGGAACATATGTATATGTATAACTGATTCACTTTGTTATAAAGCAGAAACTTATACATCATGGTATTTAAGTATGGGTGATCAAGGAGAAGAGTAGCCATCACCCAAGAAGTTTGTATCTTTTTCTGAGGAAAAGGTTAGTGCATTTTCAGTTGTAGGCAGGATAGCTGTATCATGTTAGGTAGAAGGATGACCTTGTTATTGTCTTTATTTGGAGATTAAGTATGGTTTAAGGAGATGCATACAGGTGCCAAGTTGACATGGGGTGAACTTGTAATGCTTAATTTTATGTGTCAATCTGGAGGGTGTTTTTGGATGAGATTAACATTTAAATCAATGAACTGAGTAAGCAAATTGTCGTCCGTAATGTGGGTAAGACTCACCTAATCAGTTGAAAGCCTGAATAAAACAAAAAACTGGCCTCCCAGAGCAAGAGGGAATTCTGCAGCAGATTGTCTTTGGACTTCTTAAGCACCATTGGCTTTCCTAGGTCTCCACCTGCTGGCCTTCAGACAGGAACTGCACCATCAGGTCTCCTGTGTTTCCAGCCTGCCAGCCAACATTGCATTTTTTGTATTTGTCAGCCTCCATAATCATGTGAGGCAATTATTTATAATAAGCCCCCCCCCACACACACCCTATTGGTTCTGTTTCTCTGGAGAACCCTAATGGAAATACTTTTTCAGCCCCACATTCTTTCTCATCTCCTTCTGGGACATCAATGATATGAATATTAGATTTTTTGTTAGACTTCAACAATTCCTTGATACTCTGCTCATTTCATTTTTTCAGGCATATACTTTCTGTTCATTAGATTCAGTAAAATTTATTGATCTCTCCACAAGCTCACTGATTCTATTTTCTGTCATCTCTACACTACTATTGAGCCCATCCAGTGAATTTTTTGTTCTGTTATTATGTTTTTTGGTTCTATAATTTCTATTTGACTCTTTTATATACTTGTACTTCTTTTCGTAGGTCTTTTCCTTTTTTCAAGCAAATTTTTGATTACTTTTAAAAAATTAATTATCTTTGTATTGAGGTATAATTGACGTGCAACTTTCTGTTAGTTTCAGGTGTACAACAAAATGATATGATATTTGTATATATTGAGAAATGATCACCACAATAATTCTAGTTAACATCCATCACCTCATATAGTTACATTATTTTTTTTCTTGTATTGAGAACTTTTAAGATTTACTCTCCAGAGTGAAGTAAGTCAGAAAGAGAAAAACAAATACCATATGCTAACACATATATATGGAATCTAAAAAAAAATAATGGTCATGAAGGACCTAAGGGAAAGACGGGAATAAAGACACAGACCTACTAGAGAATGGACTTGAGGATACGGGGAGGGGGAAGGGTAAGCTGGGACAAAGGTTGCTTCCATGTCCTGGCTATTGTAAATAGAGCTGCAATGAACATTTTGGTACATGACTCTTTTTGAATTATGGTTTTCTCAGGAGGGTAAGCTGGGACGAAGTGAGAGAGTGGCATGGACATATATACACTACCAAACGTAAAATAGATAACTAGTGGGAAGCAGCCACATAGCACAGAGAAATCAGCTCGGTGCTTTGTGACCACCTAGAGGGTGGGATAGGGAGGGTGGGTGGGAGGGAGATGCAAGAGGGAAGAGATATGGGGACATATGTATATGTATAACTGATTCACTTTGTTATAAAACAGAAACTAACACACCATTGTAAAGCAGTTATACTCCAATAAAGATCTTTAAAAAAAAGATTTACTCTCTTAGCAACTTTCAAATATACAGAACATTATTATTAACTAACTATATAACTGGAAATGTGTACCTTTTGTCCCTTCCCTCAATTCACTCACCTCCCCACTCTCTCCTCCCCCCACCTCTCGTGACCACCAATCTGTTTTCCTGTTCTCTACACTTATGAGCTTATTGTTTTGTTTTTTCAGATTCCACATATAAGTGATATCATATGGTATTTGTCTTTCTCTGTCTGACTTACTTCACTTAATATGATAATCTCTAGGTCCATCCATGTTGCTGCAAATGGAATTCATTCTTTTTTTATGGCTGAGTAGTATTCCATTGTATATGTGTACCACATCTTTATCCATTCATCTGTTAATGTACATTTAGGTTGTTTTAACATTTTGGCTATTTTAAATAATGCTGCAATGAACATGGGAGTGCAGGTATCTTTTCAAATTCGTGGGTTCTTTTTTTCTTTTATGACTAAATATTCAGAAGTGAAATTGCTGGATCATACGGTAGCTCTTTTTTTAACTTCTAAAGTATTTCCATAGTGTTTTCCACAGTAGTGGCACAAATTTACATTCCTACCAACAGTGCACTAATGTTCTCTTTTCACCACATCCTCACCAACACTTGTTATTTCTTGTCTTTTTGATAATAGCCATTCTACCAGGTGTGAGATGGTATTTCATTGTGGTTTTGATTTGCATTTCCCTTATGATTAGTGATGTTGAGCATGTTTTCATGTACCTGTTGGCCACCTGTATGTCTTCTTTGGAAAATTGTCTATTCAGATCTTCTGCCTGCTTTTTAATAAGATTGCTTGTTTCTTTGCTATTGAGTTGTGTATTTATATATTTTAGATATTAACCTCTTATTAGATATATGATTTGCAAATATTTTCTCCCATTCTGTAGGTTACCTGTAATTACTTTTTGAAGCAGTTTTATAGTGATTGCTTTAAAATCTTTATGAGATACTTCCAATATCTAATTCATCTCAATATTTGGTGACATTTGATTGTCTTTTCTTATTCAAGTTTTTATCTTCCTGATTTTTGGTATAATAAGTGATTTTCAATTGTTTTCTGAACATTTTAAACATTAGGTTAAGAGACTCTTCGCCCTTTTTATATCTTCTATTTTATCAGGCAACCACACTGTTAGGTTTAGTGTATAGGTTCTGGCCTGTAATTCCAATGACAATGTAGTTTCCTGAGATTTTTCAATGCCATTTGATCTGCTTTATTCTTCTGACTCTGCTTGATCTTGCATTGTTACCACATGCAGGGAAAGAAGGTGCTTCCTCATCTCCCAGTGTAGTTAAAGTGAGTTGTGGGGAAATCCAGACACATAGGACAGAAAACATTTCTCCTGACCTGTTTTTCAGCCACTCACTGCCAGGAGCTTCCCACTCTATCTCTGATAGTGCAGCCAGGGATGGGCTGCCTTTTGCCATTGTGTGGAAGGCCAGAGCCATGGGTCTGGGTGGTGGGTCAGGAGACCCTGGCCCTGTTCATTTTCTGCCACTGAGTATAGACCCAGGAGGCACCAGGCCTAGGATGCCTTCAGCCGTTGGATGGAAGGCCAGGCCCACTGGACCTAGGCGGCTGGCTGCCGGTGAGTATAAGATCAGGAAACATTGCCTTGTGCTGCCTTCTGCACTTCAGTAGAGGACTGGGAGACACTAGGGCAACTGGCATTACCACTGCTGGTGGAAGGGCTCATCTGTTGCCTCCTGATGTGGAGCTGGGAGTGTGTCAGCTTTCCCTAGTTCTGCTGTTACTGCTTAGAGTAGATCAGATTCTGCTGCTGCTGCTGGCTAGTGTGAAGCATGGGAGATAGATTGTCCTCTCTCTCCCAACTCAGCTGGTGAAGCTACCACAGACAGATAAGCCAGCTGCTGCCACTGGGTATTGATCTCCCTGCTAAGCTTTCCCTTTTCCAGATCTTTGTTCAGAGAGAAAAAGCTTTTTTTCCTTTTCCTTTTCTTTTTTTGGAGATTTTTTAGTCCGTACCTGTTGGCAGTTTGGGGGTTGCAGACCCAGTCTGGGTTATGGGAATGATATAAAGAAAACCCAGGGAACTCTCTGTGCTGTCGTTCAAGTTCTGAGTTCACTATTTAGCCCATCTTCTTCTATCTTTTAGAGTCTCTTGAATTATTTTCAGGATCTTTAGTTGTATTTAGAGAGGAGGATCAGAGAAAAGTGAGTCCATGCCATTGTCTCAGAAACAGACTATAATGACTAATTTTGACATACTATGATCTAAATATCATTGTTTTCTACTCTCCTGGCTCCAGCCAAGAAAGGTTTTGCTTTTTAGACAAAATAAAACTCTCAGTCCCCAAAGGAAATTATTCCTGAATGCAAGTGGAAATCAGTGGTAAGTCATACAACAAGTATCTAAAAACATTTTGGTTTAATTCTCCAGGGTCTGCTCTACTCCAGCAATAAAGGAAAACCAAGATTCAACTAGTTCTCTAAGTATTACACTGGAGCTAGTTCATTTTTATTATAAACACTTGCAGCGCCAGGACACAGTAAGGCAGGAAACATGGAATGTAATAAAAATGGCTGTATCCCAGTTGCCATGAGAACATCTAGCACCCAGATCATTGTTTCTGAATCCTATTTCCTAATGAAAGGAATCACAGCTCCTTGGACAAATCATTGATTCCTGCGAAGGCATGTGGAAAGTCTAAGATTAGTGTAGGACAGAAAATAAAGGAGTGCTCAAAACAGTTATGTGGAGTTGTCAAAAGAACACAGGAGGCAGCTTGAATGGGGCTCACACTGCCTAAATCTGCACAATATGAGGATTAGAATAGATAATGATTTAGAACATTCCCTAGGATAAATCATATGTTTCACCACAAAGCAAGCCTTAACAAACTTAAGATTGAAATCATATCTACTATCCAAAATGGTACGAATCTAGAAACAGGAAGAAAACTGAAAAATCCATATATACGTGGCAACTAAACATTACGCTGCTGAACAGCCAATGTGTCAAAGAAGAAATCAAAGGGGAAATTAGAAAGTATCTTGAGACAAATGAAAATGAAAATACAACATACCAAAACATAATGGATGCAGCAAAAGCAGTTCTAAGAGGGACATTTATAACAATAAGTGCCTACATAAGAAAAAATATAGAGATATCAAATAAACAACCTAACTTTATACCTCAAGGAATTAGGAAAAGAAGAACACAGTAAGCCCAAAGTTAGCAGAAGGAAGGAAATAAAGAACAGAGCATAAATAAATGAAATAGAGACTAGAAAGACAATAGAAAAAAATCAATGAAACTAAGAGTTGTGGTTTTTTTTTTTTTTTTGGAAAGAAACAAAATTAAGAAGCCTTTATCTACACTAACCAAGAAAAAAGAGAGAGTATTCAAATAAACAAAATTATAAATGAAAGAGGAGACATTACAACTGGCACTACAGAATTACAAAGGATCATAAGAGGCTACTATGAACAATTATATACCAAGAAATTGGATAACCTACAAGACATAATTCCTAGAAACACACAAATTACCAAGACTGAATCATGAAGATATAGAAAACTTGAACCAATAACGACTAAGGATACTGAAGCAGTAATCAAAACCCTCCTCAAAAATAAAAGCCCTGAACCAGATGATTTCATTGGTGAATTCTACCAAAATTTAAAGAAGAATTAATGCCAATCCTACTAAATTCTTCCAAAAGAGTAGTGAACATTCCCAAACTTATTTTGTCAGGCCAGCATTACCTTGATACCAAAGCCAGATAAGGACATTACAAGAAAAGAAAACAATGGGCCAATATCCCTGATGAATACAGATGCAAAATACAAGGATATATTGTACAACACAGGGATATTTTATAATAACTGTAAATGGAGTATAACCATTAAAAACTGTGAATCACTATGTTGTACACCTATAACATATAATATTGTACATCAGCTATATGTCAATAAAAAAAGTCTTTTAAATGAAAACAATTCTCAACAAATTCTAGCAAACCAAATTCAACAGCACATTAAAAGGATCATACACCATGACCAAGTGGCATTTATTCCTGGGATGGAAGGATGGTTCAACATATGCAAATGAATAAATGTGATACACCACATTAATAGAATGAAGGACACAAATCATATGATCCTCTCAACAGATGCAGAAATAGCATTCGAAAAAATTCAACATCCTTTAATGATAAAAGGTCTCAACGAATTTGGTATAGAAGGAACATGCCTCAACATAACAAAGGCCATATATGACAAGACCACAGCTAACATCATACTCAATGGTGAAAAGCTGAAAGCTTGTCCTCTAAAACTAAGAACAAGACAAGGGTGCCCACTCTCGCCATTTCTATTCAAAGTAGTACTGGAAGTCCTAGCCAGAGAAATTGGGCAAGAAAAACAAATAAAAGGTATTCAAATCAGAAGAGAAGAAAAATTGTCTTTTTTTACAGATGGCATGATTTGTCACATCACCAACTGTTAGAACGAACAAATGAATTCAGTAATGTTGCAGGATACAAAATCAACCTTAACAAAAGTCAGTTGCATTTCTATACACTGACAATAATATATATGAAAGAGAAATAAAGAAAACAATCCCATCTGCAATAGCATCAAAACCAATAAAATACTTAGGAATAAATTTAACCAAGGAGGTAAAAGATCTCTACACTGAAAACTGTAAGGTATTGATGAAAGAAATTGAAGAAGGCACAAATAAATAGAAATATAACCCACATTAGTGAATCAGAAGAATTAATATTTTTTAAATGTACATATTACCCAAAGCCATCTATAGATTATCTATTACAATTCCAGTGACATCCTTCACAGAAATACAAAAACCAATCCTAAATTTGCATAGAACCATAAATGACCCTGAGTAACCAAAGCAATCTTGAGAAAGAAGAGCAAAACTGGTGGTATCACACTTCCTAATTTCAAAATATACTAAAAATCTCTAATAATCAAAACAGTATAGTACTGACATAAAAACATACATATAGACCAATGGAATAGAATTTAGACCCCAGAAATAAACACATGCATATATGTTCAACTAATATTTAACATGAATATAGAAATATACAATGGGGAAAAGGAAGTCAAATAAATGGTGTAGGGAAAATGGATATTCACATACAAAAGAATGAAATTGCACCCCTATCTTATACCACTCACAAAAATTAACTCAGAATGGATTAAAGACTTAAATGTAAGACCCAAAACCATAAATCTCCTGGAAGAAAACATGCGGAAAAAGCTCTTTGACATTAATTTGTCAATAAGATTTTGGAAACGACACCAAAAGCACAAGCAACAAAAGAAAAAATTAAAATTTGGGACTACATCAAACTAAAAAGCATTTGCAGAGCAAAAGAAACAATCAACAAAATGAAAAGTCAAACTACAAAATGGGAGGAAAGTTTTGGAAACCATATATCAGATAAGGGGTTTATATCCAAAATATATAAGGAACTCATATAACTCAATAGCAAAACAAACAAACAAAACAACAACAACAACAAAAAAGCCAGATTTAGTTCAAGATGGCAGAGTAGAAGGACATGCCCTCACTCCCTCTTTCGAGAACACCGGAACCACAACTAACTGCTGAACAATCATCGACAGGAACACACTGGAACTCACCAAAAAAGATATCCCACATGCAAAGACAAAGGAGAAGCTACAATGAGATGGTAGGAGGGGCTCTATCACAATAAAATCAAATCCCATAACTGCTGGGTGGGTGACTCACAAACTGGAGAACACTTATACCACAGAAGTCCACCCACTGGAGTGAAAGTTCTGAGCCCCACGTCAGGCTTTCCAACCTGGGGGTCTGGCAACCAGAGGAGGAATTCCTAGAGAATCATATTTTGAAGGCTAGTGGGATTTGATTGCAGGACTTTGACAGGACTGGAGGAAACAGAGACTCCACTCTTGGAGGGAACACACAAAGTAGTGTGCGTGTCGGGACCCAGGAGAAGGAGCAGTGACCCCATAGGAGACTGAACAAGACCTAGCTGCTAGTGTTGGAGGGTCCCCTGCAGAGGTGGGGGGCAGCTTTAGCTCACCAAGGGCCAAGGACACTGGCAGCAGAAGTTCTGGGAAGTACTCCTTGGCGTGAGCCCTCCCAGAGTCTGTCATTAGCCCCAACAAAGACACTGGATAGGCTCCAGTGTTGGGTTGCCTCAGGCCAAACAACCAACAGGGAGGGAACCCAGCCCCACCCAACAGCAGACAAGAAGACTAAAGTTGTACTGAGATCTGCCCACCAGAGCAACAGCCAGCTCGACCCATCACCGGTCCCTGCCATCAAGAAACTTCCACAAGCCTCTTAGACACCCTCATCCACCAGAGGGCAGACAGCAGAAGCAAGAAGAACTACAATCCTGCAGCCTGCGAAACAAAAACCACATTCACAGAAAGATAGACAAGATGAAAAGGCAGAGGGCTATGTACCAGATGAAGGAACAAGATAAAACCCCAGAAAAACAAATAAATGAAGTGGAGATAGGCAACCTTCCAGAAAAAGAATTCAGAATAATGATAGTGAAGATGATCCAGGACCTCGGAAAAAGAATGGAGGCAAAGATCAAGAAGATGCAAGAAATGTTTAACAAAGACCTAGAAGAATTAAAGAACAAACAAACAGAGATGAACAATACATTAAATGAAATGAAAATACACTAAAAGGAATCAATAGCAGAATAACTGAGGCAGAGGAACAGATAAGTGACATGGAAGACAGAATGGTGGAATTCAGTGCTGTGGAACAGAATAAGGAAAAAAGAATGAAAAGAAATGAAGACAGCCTAAGAGACCTCTGGGAAAACATTAAATGCAACAACATTCGCATTATAGGGGTCCCAGAAGGAGAAGAGAAAGAGAAAGGACCCAAGAAAATATTTGAAGAGATTATAGTCAAAAACATCCCTAACATCGGAAAGGAAATAACCACCCAAGTCCAGGAAGTGTAGAGAGTCCCATACAGGATAATCCCAAGGAGAAACACACTGAGACACATAGTAATCAAATTGACAAAAGTTAAAGACAATGAAAAATTATTAAAAGCAGCAAGGGAAAAACGACAAATAACATAACATACAAGGAAACTCCCATAAGGTTAACAGCTGATATCTCAGTAGAAACTCTACAAGCCAGAAGGGAGTGGCATGATATACTTAAAGTGATGAAAGGGAAGAACCTACAACCAAGATTACTCTACCCAGCAAGGATCTCATTCAGATTCGGTGGAGAAATCAAAAGCTTTACAGAAAAGCAAAAGCTAACAGAATTCAGCACCACCAAACCAGCTCCACAACAAATACTAAAGGAACTCCTCTAAGTGGGAAAAACAAGAGAAGAAAAGGACATACAAAAACAAACCCAAAACAAGAGAATGGTCATAGGAACATACATATACCTGAAACGTGAATGGATGAAATGCTCCAACCAAAAGACACAGGCTTGCTGAATGGATACAAAAAGAAGACCCAAATATATGCTGTCTACAAGAGACCCACTTCAGACATGGGACACATACAGACTGAAAGTGAGGGGACGGTAAAAGATATTCCATGAAAATGGAAATCAAATGAAAGCTGGAGTAACAATACTCACATCAGACAAAATAGACTTTAAAATAAAGAATGTTACAAGAGATAAGGAAGGACACTACATAATGATCAAGGGATCAACCCAAGAAGAAGATATAACAATTATAAATATATATGCACCCAACATAGGAGCACCTCAATACATAAGGCAACTGCTAACATCTCTAAAAGAGGAAATCGACAGAAACACAAAAATAGTGGGGGACATTAACACCTCATTCACACCAATGGACAGATCATCCAAACAGAAAATTAATGAGTAAACACAAGCTTTAAATGACACAATAGACCAGATAGATTTAACTGATATTTATAGGACATTCCATCCAAAAACAGCAGATTACACATTCTTCTCAAGTGCGCATGGAACATTCTCCAGGATAGATCACATCTTCGGTCACAAATCAAGCCTCAGTAAATTTAAGAAGATTGAAATCATATCAAGCATCTTTTCTGATCACAACGCTATGAAATTAGAAATCAATTACAGGGGAAAAAACATAAAAAACACAAACACATGGAGGCTAAACAATACGTTACTAAATAACCAAGAGATCAATGAAGAAACCAAAGAGGAGATTTAAAAATGCCTAGAGAAAAATGACAATGAAAACACGATGATCCAAAACGTATGGGATGTAGCTAAAGCAGTTCTAGGAGGGAAGTTTATAGCTATACAAGCCTACCTCAGGAAACAAGAAAAATCTCAAATAAACAATCTAATGTTACACCTAAAGGAACTAGAGAAAGAAGAACAAAGAAAACCCAAAGTTAGCAGAAGGAAAGAAATCATACAGATCAGAGCAGAAATAAATGAAATAGAAACAAAGAAAACAATAGATCAATAAATCTAAAAGCTGGTTCCTTGAAAAGTTAAACAAAAAGATAAACAATTAGCCACACTCATCAAGAAAAAGAGGGAGAGGACTCAAATCAATAAAATTAGAAATGAAAAGGGAGAAGTTACAACAGACATGGCAGAAATACAAAGCATCCTAAGAGAATATTACAAGCAACTCTATGCCAATAAAAAGGACAACCTGAAAGAAATGGGCAAATTCTTAGAAAGGTATAACCTTCCAGGACTGAACCAGGAAGAAATAGAAGATATGAACAGACAAATCACAAGCAATGAAATTGAAAATGTGATGAAAAATCTTCCAACAAAAAAAAGTCCAGGGCCAGATGGCTTCACAGGTGAATTCTATCAAAGATTTAGAGAAGAGCTAACACCCATCCTTCTCAAACTCTTCCAAAATATAACAGAGGGAGGAACACTCCCAAATTCATTCTATGAGGCCACCTCACCCTGATACCAAAACCAGACAAAAATGTCACAAAGAAAGAAAATAACAGACCAATATCACTGATGAACATTGATGCAAAAATCCTCAACAAAATACTAGCAAACAGAATCCAACAACACATTAAAAGGATCATACACCATGATCAAGTGGGATTTATCCCAGAGATGCAAGGATTCTTCAATATACGCAAATCAATCCATGTGATACACCATATTAACAACCTGAAGAAGAAAAAACATATGATCTTCTCAGTAGATGCAGAAAAAGCTTTTGACAAAATTCAACACCCATTTATGGTAAAAACTTTCCAGAAAGTGGGCATAGAGGGAACCTACTTCAACATAATAAAGGCCACATATGACAAACCCACAGCAAACATCATTCTCAATGGTGAAAAACTGAAAGAATTTCCTCTAATATCAGGAACAAGACAAGATTGTCCACTCTCACCACTATTATTCAACATAGTTTTGGAAGTCCTAGCCACGGCAATCATAGAAGAAAAAGAAATAAAAGGAATCCAAATTGGAAAAGAAGAAGTAAAACTGTCACTGTTTGCAGATGACATGCTATTAAACATAGAGAATCCTAAAGAGGCCACCAGAAAACTACTACAGCTAATCAATGAATTGGTAAAGTTGCAGGATACAAAATTAATGCACAGAAATCTCTTGCATTCCTACTAATGATATAAAATGAGAAAGAGAAATTAAGGAAACACTCCCATTTACCATTGCAACAAAAAGAATAAAATACCTAGGAATAAACCTACCTAAGGAGACAAAAGACCTGTATGCAGAAAACTGTAAGACACTGATGAAAGAAATTAAAGATGATACAAACAGATGGAGAGATATACCATGTTCTTGGATTGGAAGAATCAATATTGTGAAAAAATCAATACTGTGATAAACTATACTACCCAAAGCAATCTACAGATTCAATGCAAGCCCTATGAAATTACCAATGGCATTTTTTACAGAACTAGAACAAAAAGTCTTAAATTTCGTATGGAGACACAAAAGACCCCGAGTAGCCAAAGCAGTCTTGAGGGAAAAAAACGGAGCTGGAGGAATCAGACTCCCTGACTTCAGCCTATACTACAAAGCCACAGTAATCAAGACAATATGGTACTGGCACAAAAACAGAAATATAGATCAATGGAACAGGATAAAAAGCCCAGAGATAAACCCACGCACCTATGGTCAACTAATCTATGACAAAGGATGCAAGGATTTACAGTGGAGAAAAGACAGTTGCTTCAGTAAGTGGCTCTGGGAAAACTGGACAGCTACATGTAAAAAAATGAAATTAGAACACTCCCTAACACAATACACAAAATAAACTCAAAATGGATTAGAGGCCTAAATGTAAGTCCAGGCACTATAAAACTCTTAGAGGAAAACATAGGAAGAACACTCTTTGACATAAATCACAGCAAGATATTTTTTAATCCACCTCTTAGAGTAATGGAAATAAAAACAAAAATAAACAAATGGGACCTAATGAAACTTAAGAGCTTTTGCACAGCAAAGGAAACCATAAACAA
>NC_041234.1:29400777-29416358 GCF_002837175.3 Physeter macrocephalus | reverse complement strand
AACATCACTAATTATTAGAGAAATGCAAATGAAAACTACAATGAGGTATCACCTCACACCAGTTAGAATGGGCATCATCAGAAAATCTACAAACAACAAATGCTGGACGGGGTGTGGAGAAAAGGGAACCCTCTTGCACTGTTGGTGGGAATGTAAATGGATAGAGCCACTATGGAGAACAGTATGGAAGTTCCTTAAAGAACTAAAAATATAATTACCATATGATCCAGCAATCCCACTCCTGGGCATATACCCAGAGAAAACCACATTTCAAAAAGACACATGCACCCCAATGTTCATTGCAGCACTATTTACAATAGCCAGGTTATGGAAGCAACCTAAATGCCCATCGACAGACGAATGGATAAAGAAGATGTGGTACATATATACAATGGAATATTACTCAGCCATAAAAAGGAATGAAATTCGGTCATTTGTAGAGACGTGGATGAATCTAGAGACTATCATACAGAGTGAAGTATGTCAAAGAGAAAAACAAATATCGTATATTAACACATATATGTGGAACCTAGAAAATGGTACAGATGAACTGGTTTGTAGAGGAGAAATTGAGACACAGAAGTAGAGAAAAAAACATGTGGACACCAAGGGGGGAAAGTGGCAGTGGGTGGGGTCGTGATGTGATGAATTGGGAGATTGGGATTGACAGGTATACACTGATGTGTATAAAATGGATGACTAATAATAAATAAATAAATATTTTTTAAAACAACAAAGAACCCAAAAATAATCAAATTTATAATGGGTAGAGGAATTGAGTAGGCAGTTTTTCAAACACAAACAAATGGCAAACAGGTGCATAAAAAGATGCTTGATATCACTAATTATAAAGGAAATGCAAATCAAAACCACAATAAGATATCACTTGACATCTATTAGAATGGCTATTATAAAAAATGGCAATAGATATGAAGCATTGTCAAGGGTGTGGGGAAAAGGGAACACAAGTGCACTGTTGCTGGGAATGTAAATTTGTACAACCACCATGCAAAACAGAATGGAGGTTCCTCAAGAAATTAAAAAGAGAACTACCATATGATCCAGCAATCCCACTTCTGGGTATATATTAAAAGAAATGAAATCAAGGTCTCACAGAGATCTGCCCCCACCTGTTCATTTCAGCATTAGGCACAATAGCCAAGATTTGGAAACAACCTAAGTGTCCATCCTCAGATGAATGGATACAGAAAATGTGTCACATGCTCACACACACAATGGAATATTACTCAGCCATAAAAAATATGGAATTCCTGTCATCTGCATCAACATAGAAAGACTTTGAGGACATTATGCTAAGTGAAATAAGCCATACAGAGAAAGCCAAATACTTATGATCTCATTCATATGTGGAATCCTACAAAAAAGCCAAAATCACAGAAACAAAGTGTATAATGGAGGTTGACAGGGGTTAGGGGATGGGGGAAATGGGTAGATGTTGGTCAAAGGTTACAGACTTCCAATTATAAGATGAATAAGTCTGTGGATCTAATATTCATGATGGTGACTATAGTTAACAATATTGTACTAAATATTTGAAAGTTGCTAAGAGACTAGATCTGTAATGTTCTCACCACACACACAAAATGTAATTGTGTGAGGTGATAGATGTGTTAATTACCCTTATCTTGTAATCATTTTAAAATATACATGTGTGGGAGAGACCTTCAAGATGGTGGAGGAATAAGACGTGGAGATAACCTTCCTCCCCACCAATACATCAGAAATACATCTACATGTGGAACAACTCCTACAGAACACCTACTGAACGCTGGCAGAAGACCTCAGACTTCCCAAAAGGCAAGAAACTCCCCACGTACCTGGGTAGGGCAAAAGAAGAAAGAAAAAAAAAGAAAAAAATTGGGGATGGGACCTGCACCACTGGGAGGGAGTTGTGAAGGAGGAAAAGTTCCCACACACTAAGAAGCCCCTTCACTGGCAGAGACAGAGGATGGCAGGGGGGAAGCTTCGGATCCAAGGAGGAGATCGCAGCAATAGGGGTGCAGAGAGCAAAGCAGAGAGATTCCTGCACAGAGGACCACTGCCAACCAGCACTCACCAGCCTGAGAGGCATGTCTGCTCACCCGCCAGAGCAGGTGGGGACTGGGAGGTGAGGCTCTGGCTTCGGAGGTCAGATCCCAGGGAGAGAACTGGGGTTGGCTGTGTGAACACAGCCTGAAGGGGGCTAGTGTGCTACAGCTAGCCAGGAGGGAGTCCGGGGAAAAGCCTGGACCTGTCTAAGAGGCAAGAGACCATTGTTTCGGGGTGGGTGAGGAGAGGGGATTCAGATCACTGCCTAAACGAGCTCCAGAGAAGGGTGCGAGCCACGGCTATCAGCCCGGACAAAAGAGATGGGCATGAAACGCTAAGGCGGCTGCTGCAGCCACCAAGAAGCCTGTGTGCAAGCACCGGTCACTATTCACACATCCCCTCCCGGGAGCCTGTGCAGCCCACCACTGCCAGGGTCCTGTGATCCAGGGACAACTTCCCTGGGAGAACACATGGCTCACCTCAGGCTGGTGCAATGTCACGCCAGCCTCTGCCACTGCAGACTCGCCCTGCAATCCTTGCCCCTCACTCCGCCTGACCTGAGTGAGCCAGAGGCCCCTTATCAGCTGCTACTTTAACCCTGACTTGTCTGAGTGAAGAACAGACACCCTCAGGTGACCTACACACAGAGGCGGGGCCAAATCTGAAGCTGAATCCCGGGAGCTGTGGGAAGAAAGAAGTGAAAGGGAAATCACTCCCAGCAGCCTCATGAGCAGCAGATTAAATCTCCACAATCTAGTTTTTAGCGCTTGTTATCATTGGTGGATTTGTTTTTTGGTTTGGTTACTCTCTTCTTTTCTTTTTTTAGTAATTTTTAATTTTTTTATTTCTAATAATTTTTTATTTTGTATTTTAATAACTTTATTTTATTTTTTCTTTCTTTTTTTCTCACTTTTCTTCTGAGCCATGTGGCTGACAGAGTCTTGGTGCTGGGGCCTGGTGTCAGACCGGTGTGACTGAGGTGGGAGGGCTGAGTTCAGGACATTGGTCTACCATAGACCTCCTGGCTCCATGTAATACGAATCAGCAAAACTTCTCCCAGAGATCTCCATCTCAATGCTAAGACCCAGCTCCACTCAACCACCCTCAGGTGACCTACACACAGAGGCGGGGCCAAATCTGAAGCTGAATCCCGGGAGCTGTGGGAAGAAAGAAGTGAAAGGGAAATCACTCCCAGCAGCCTCATGAGCAGCAGATTAAATCTCCACAATCAACTTGATGTACCCTGCATCTCTGGAATACCTGAATAGACAATGAATCATCCCAAAATTGAGGCGGTGGACTTTGGGAGCAACTGCATACTTGGGGTTTGCTTACTGCATATAATTTGTTTCTGGTTTTATGTTTATCTTAGTTAAGTATTTAGAGTTTATTATCATTGGTTGATTTGTTTATTGATTTGGTTACTCTCTTTCTTTAAAAAATAGGTATATATTTCTGCTTTTTCTCTTTTTTGTGAGTATGTACATGTATGCATCTGTGTGTGATTTTGTCTGTATAGCTTTGCTTTTACCATTTCTCCTAGGGTTCTGTCTGTCTTTTTTTGTATAGTTTTTAGCGCTTGTTATCATTGGTGGATTTGTTTTTTGGTTTGGTTACTCTCTTCTTTTCTTTTTTTAGTAATTTTTAATTTTTTTATTTCTAATAATTTTTTATTTTGTATTTTAATAACTTTATTTTATTTTTTCTTTCTTTTTTTCTCACTTTTCTTCTGAGCCATGTGGCTGACAGAGTCTTGGTGCTGGGGCCTGGTGTCAGACCGGTGTGACTGAGGTGGGAGGGCTGAGTTCAGGACATTGGTCTACCATAGACCTCCTGGCTCCATGTAATACGAATCAGCAAAACTTCTCCCAGAGATCTCCATCTCAATGCTAAGACCCAGCTCCACTCAACGACCAGCAGGTTACAGTGCTGGACACCTTTTGCCAAACAACTAGGAAGACAGGAACACACCCCCACTCATTAGCAGAGAGGCTGCCTAAAATCATAATAAGGTCACAGACACCCCAAAACACACCACAAAATGCAATGCTGCCCACGAGAAAGGCAACATCCAGCCTCATCCAACAGAACACAGGCACTATTCCCCTCCAGCAGGAAGCCTACGTAACCCACTGAACCAACCTTACACACTGGGGGAAGACAACAAAAACAACAGGAACTACGAATATACAACCTACAAAAAGGAGACACCAATTACAATAACTTAAGCAAAATGGGAAGACAGATAAATATGCAGCAGATGAAGGAGCAAGGCAAAAACCCACCACACCAAAAAACTGATGAGGAAATAGGCAGTCTACCTGAATAAGAATTCAGAGTACTGATAGTAAAGATGATCCAAAATCCTGGAAATAGAATGGAGAAAATACAAGAAACCTTTAACAAGGACCTAGAAGAACTAAAGAGCAAACAAACAATAATGAACCACACAATAAATGAAATTAAAAATTCTCTAGAAGGGATCAATAGCAGAATAACTGAGGAGGAAGAACGGATAAGTGACCTGCATGATAAAATAGTGGTAAAAACTACTGCAGAGCAGAATAAAGAAAACAGAATGAAAAGAATTGAAGACAGTCTCAGAGACTTTGGGACAATATTAAAGACACAAAGATTCGAATTATAGGTGTCCCAGAAGAAGAAGAGAAAAAGAAAGGGACTGAGAAAATATTTGAAGAGATTATAGTTGAAAACTTCCCTAATATGGGAAAGGAAATAGTCAATCAAGTCCAGGAAGCACAGAGAGTACCATACGGGATAAATCCAAGGAGAAACATGCTAAGACACATATTAATCAAAGTATCAAAAATTAAATACAAAGAAAGAATATTAAAAGCAGAAAGGGAAAAACAACAAATAACATATGAGGGAATCACAATAAGGTTAACAGCTGATCTTGCAGCAGAAACTCTGCAAGCCAGAAGGGAGTGGCAGGACATACTTAAAGTGATGAAAGATGAAAAGCTACAACCAAGATGACTCTACCCAGCAAGGATCTCATTCAAATTTGACAGAGAAATTAAAACTTTTACAGACAAGCAAAATCTAAGAGAATTCAGCACCACCAAACCAGCTTTACAACAAATGCTAAAGGAACTTCTCTAGGCAGGAAACAGAAGAGAAGGAAAAGACCTACAATAACAAACCCCAAACAATTAAGAAAATGGTAACAGGAACGCACATATCGATAACTACCTTAAATGTAAACAGATTAAATGCTCCAACCAAAAAACATAGACTGGCTGAATGGATACAAAAACAAGACCCACATGTATGCTGTCTACAAGAGACCCACTTCAGACCTAGGGACACGTACAGACTGAACGTGAGGGGATGGCAAAAGATATTTCATGCAAATGGAAATCAAAAGAAAGCTGGAGTAGCAAGTCTCATATCAAACAAAATAGACTTTAAAATAAAGAGTATTAAAAGAGAAAAAGAAGGGCACTACATAATGATCAAGGGGCCAATCCAAGAAGAAGATATAACAATTGCAAATATTTATGCACCCAACATACGAGCAAATCAATACATAAGGCAAATGCTAACAGCAAGAAAAGGGGAAATCAACAGTATCACAATCATAGTAGGGGACTGTAACACCCCACTTTCACCAATGGACAGATCATCCAAAGTGAAAATAAGGAAACACAAGCTTTAAATGATACATCAAACAAGATGGGCTTATTTATATGACATTCCATCCAAAAACAACAGAATACACATTCTTCTCAGGCGCTCATGGAACATTCTCCAGGATAGATCACATCTTGGGTCACAAATCAGCATTGGTAAAGTTAAGAAAATTGAAATTGTATCAAGTGTCTTTTCCGACCACAATCCTATCAATTACAGGAAAAAATCTGTAAAAAATACAAACACATGGAGGCTAAACAATACACTACTAAATAACCAAGAAATCACTGAAGAAATCAAAGAGGAAATCAAAAAATACCTAAAAACAAATGACAATGAAAACATGATGCCCCAAAACCTATGGGATGCAGCAAAAGCAGTTCTAAGAGGGAAGTTTATAGCAATACAATCCAACATCAAGAAACAAGAAACATCTCAAATACATAACCTAACCATATACCTAAAGCAATTAGAGAGAGAAGAACCAAAAAACCTCAAAGTTAGCAGAGGAAAGAAATCATATGATCAGATCAGAAAAAAAATGAAAAAGAAATGAAGGAAAAAATAGCAAAAATCAATAAAACTAAAAGCTGGTTCTTTGAGAAGATAAACAAAATTGATAAACCATTAGCCACACTAATCAAGAAAAAAAGGGAGAAGACTCAACTCAATAGAATTAGAAATGAAAAAGGGGAAGTAACAACTGACACTGGAGAAATACAAAGGATCATGAGAGATTATTACAAGCAACTATATGCCAATAAAATGGACAACCTGGAAGAAAAGGAAAAATTCTTAGAAAAGCACAACCTTCCGAGACTGAACCAGGAAGAAATTAAAAATATAGACAGACCATTCACAAGCACTGAAATTGAGTCTGTGATTAAAAATCTTCTAGCAAACAAAAGCCCAGGAACAGATGGCTTCACAGACGAATTCTATCAAACATTTACAGAAGAGCTAACACCTATCCTTCTCAAACTCTTCCAAAATATAGCAGAGGGAGGAACACTTACAAACTCATTCTATGAGGCCACCATCACCCTGATATGAAAGCCAGACAAAAATGTCACAAAGAAAGAAAATAACAGACCAATATCACTGATGAACATTGATGCAAAAATCCTCAACAAAATACTAGAAAACAGAATCCAACAGCACATTAAAAGGATCATACACCATGATGAAGTGGGGTTTATCCCAGGAATGCAGAATTCTTCAATATAGGCAAATCAAACAATGTGATACACCATATTAACTAATTGAAGGAGAAAAACCATATGATCATCTCAATAGATGCAGAAAAAGCTTTCGAAAAAATTCAAGACCTATTTATGATAAAAACTCTCCAGAAAGTAGGCATAGAGGGAACTTACCTCAACATAAGAAAGGCCATGTATGACAAACCCACAGCCAACATCATCCTCAATGGTGAAAAACTGAAACGATTCCCACTAAGATCAGTAACAAGACAAGGTTGCCCACTCTCACCACTATTATTCAACATAGTTTTGGAAGTTTTAGCCACAGCCACCATCAGAGAAGAAAAAGCAATAAAAGGAATCCAAATTGGAAAAGAAGAAGTAAAGCTGTCACTGTTTGCAGATGACATGATACTATACATAGAGAATCCCAAAGATGCTACCAGACAACTACTAGAGCTAATCAATGAATTTGGTAAAGTTGCAGGATAAAAAATTAATGCACAGAAATCTCTTGCATTCCTATTCACTAATGATAAAAAATCTGAATGTGAAATTAAGGAAAGACTCCCATTTACCATTGCCACAAAAAGAATAAAATACCTAGGAATAAACCTACCTAGGGAGACAAAAGACCTGTATGCAGAAAACTGTAAGACACTGATGAAAGAAATTAAAGATGATACAAATAGGTGGAGAAATATACCATGTTCTTGGATTGGAAGAATCAACATTGTGAAAATGACTCTACTACCCAAAGCAATCTACAGATTCAATGCAATCCCTATCAAACTACCACTGGCATTTTTTACAGAACTAGAACAAAAAATTTCACAATTTGTATGGAAACACAAAAGACCCCGAATAGCCAAACAATCTTGAGAAAGAAAAATGGAACTGGAGGAATCAGGGTCCTGGACTTCAGACTGTACTACAAAGCAATCTTGAGAAAGAAAACGGAGCTCGAGGAATCAGGCTCCCTGCCTTCAGACTATACTACAAAGATATAGTAATCAAGACAGTATTGTACTGGCACAGAAACAGAAATATAGATCAATGGAACAGAGTAGAAAGCCCAGAGATAAAGCCACACGCATATGGTCACCTTAGTTTTGATAAAGGAGGCAAGAATATACAATGGAGAAAAGGCAGCCTCTTCAATAAGTGTTGCTGGGAAAACTGGACAGCTACATGTAAAAGAATGAAATTAGAACACTCCCTAACACCATACACAAAAATAAACTCAAAATTGTTTAATGTCTTAAATGTAGGGCCAGACATGATAAAACTCTTTGAGGAAGACATAGGCGGAACACTCTATGACATAATCACAGCAAGATCTTTTCTGCCCCACCTCCTAGAGAAATGGAAATGAAAACAAATAAAAATATGGGACCTAATGAACCTTATAAGCTTTTGCACAGCAAAGGAAACCATAAACAAGATGAATAGACAACCCTCAGAATGGGAGAAAATATTTGCAAACGAAGCAAATGACAAAGGATTAATCTCCAAAATTTACAAGCAGCACATGAAGCTCAATATCCAAAAACCAAACAACCCAATCCAAAAATGGGCAGAAGACCTAAATAGACATTTCTCCAAAGAAGATAAACAGACTGCCAACAAACACATGAAAGGATGCTCAACATCACTGATCATTAGAGAAATGCAAATCAAAACTACATTGAGGTAATTCACCTCATATGAGTCAGAAGGGCCATCATCAAGAAATCTAGAAACAATAAATGCTGGAGAGGGTGTGGAGAAAAGGGAACCCTCTTGCACTGTTGGTGGGAATGTAAATTGATACAGCCACTATGGAGAACAGTATGGAGGTTCCCTAAAAAACTAAAAATAGAACTACCATACGACCCAGCAATCCCACTACTGGGCATATACCCTGAGAAAACCATAATGCAAAAAGAGTCATGTACCCCAATGTTCATTGCAGCTGTATTTACAATAGCCAGGACATGGAAGCAACCTAAGTGTCCACCGACAGGTGAATGGATAAAGAAGATGTGGCATATATATACAATGGAATATTGCTTAGCCATAAAAAGAAACGAAATTGAGTTATTTGTAGTGAGGTGGATGAGAGACTGTCATACAGAGTGAAGTAAGTCAGAAAGAGAAAAACAAATACTGTATGCTAACACATATATATGGAATCTACAAAAAAAAAAAAAAAAGTTCTGAAGTACCTAGGAGCAGGACAGGAATAAAGATGCAGACGTAGAGAATGGACTTGAGGACACAGGGAGGGGGAAGGGTAAGCTGGGACGAAGTGAGAGAGTGGCATGGACATATATACACTACCAAACGTAAAATAGATAGCTAGTGGGAATCAGCCACATAGCACAGGGAGATCAGCTCATTGTTTTGTGACCACCTAGCCGAAGGTGGGATAGGGAGCATGGGAGCAAAACGCTAGAGGGAGGAGATATGGGGATATATATATATATGTATAGCTGATTCACTTTGTTATAAAGCAGAAACTAACACACCATTGTAAAGCAATTATACTACAATAAAGATGTTAAATAAATATATACATATGTGGCAAATTATCACATAGTACACCTTAAACTTAAACAATGTTGCATGTCAATTATATCTGAATTAAACTGGAAAAAAATAAAATAAGGAGGAAATCAAAAACCAAAATGAGAAATAATAATGATGTTTTATATCTATTGAATAAAATAAGTATCTATGAATCTGTACTATAAATAAATCAATAGATAAGTAAAAGAAAAGCTCTTCCTTACAGAAGAGTGCTATCTAATGAATACAGAAGAAATGTGGGAGTTAGAAAAGCACCATTTTGTACCTATTATATAATAATTGTCAAAGACAAGAATCATCATTGAACAGTAAAATTGCTACATGGAAATTTTATGATCAAAGGAATATGTACATATTCTCACATTAGCTCCCCAAAGAAAACTTAACAATTACAAAGGAAAGTAGTAAATTTACATTTGAGTAACCTATTGGACACCACTTTAACAAAGTGATCAGAATCTATATTGGGACAAACCTGCCTTTATGATATAATGAGAAAGTCATGCTATCATTTTTGTGATGTTCCTGTCAAATTTGCCTAACCTTAGTTGAATCATGAGAAAACAATCAGATAATCCCCAAATGATGGACACTGTACAAAATAATTAGCCCAAAGTTTTGAAAATTGTCAAGGTGTGGAAGATGAAGAAAACCTGAGAAACTGTTCCAGAGTGAAGGAGTCTAAAGTGACGTGTCAATTAAATACAATGCATGACCGTGAAATGGATCATTAATCAGGAAAAAATTCTATAAAATGTATTATTGGGAAAATTGGTGAAGTTTGTATAAAATCTGTAGACTAAGTACAATAATGAAATATTTTATTTCATTATTTATGAATAATATTGTTTTCATTCATGCACATTTCCTTATTTTGATAATTGTACTTAGGAACCATGATAAGTATATAGGCATAAAGGGGCATGAAGTCTGCAACTTATTCTCAAATGATTCAGAAAAAAATATAGTTACGTATGTGTGTAACTATTGACAGAGAGAGAGGGAGAAAGAGAGAATGATAAACCAAAGGTGGTAAAATATTAACAACTGGGGAATTCCTTGTACTATTCTTGCAACATTTGTATAAGTTTGAAATTAACTAACATAAAAACGTTCCAAAAATCAGATGTACTCCTAATCCTACATCACAGGCTGCCTAAATGGGAGCATAAGTTTACAGCCACCCCCATACACACACACTCTAGAAAAAGAGTTTTACATACTGTTAATGTTGGAACTATCTGTTCCACCTTGGAGATGTATGTCAAATAAACAATGATGTCTGAAGCTTTTGAATACAGCTTTCAAATCAATTAGCTCCCAACCTAGTTACACATAAATATTAATAATAACACCACTATTTTGAGTTGACTAATTTAATCCTCACAGCAGTATTATGAATTATTCTGTGACATGAGATAGGTGATACAGTTTTCCTAATTCCACAGTACAGGAAGAAGAAGCACTTACTGAGACATCTCATGTTATATGCTGAAGGTTACACTGCTAGTAAGGGGTGGGGAGGGGATTTGAACCCAGGTGGTCTGGCCCTGTGCTCACGCTCTCTACCTTATTCACATTAATTTGACAGGAACGTCATAGTTTTTAAGAGCTGGGTAAACCAATATTTTCTACGATCTGCTACTGGGGTCAGGGATGCAGTCTGTTCCTTGAATACGCCACGCTATTCCTGACCACTGGGACCACATGCATGCTGTTCCTTTGCTTTGACAACTCTACCCACTTCTCCTTGGACTAACTCCTACTCATCCTTTATATCTGAACTTATTGGTCACTCAGGGAGATGACACACCCTAAACAAGGTTTATAGTCCCCTGCCACATGCTGCCAGTGCCATTCTCCTTCCAGAGTGAAGGAGAATTCTGCTCATTACACAGTACACTCATCACAGTTGAAGATTATTTATTTATTTATTTATTGTCTGCCTTCCCAGCTGACTGTGAATTCCCTAGAAGTAGGGTCCATGTCTGCCTTTCTCAACCATGAAGTCCCAAATATCCACTGAACAGAAGTGTGAGGTCCAGAGATCCAAGAGGTGAGATCAGGTAGTTATGATGGGAGTACTAGGGCAATATAGGAGAAATTCGCCAACATCCTTTTCCTATTCACCTAGGTCTAGTTCAAACATGGATGTAAATGTATAGTGAAAGGATTTCCTGGAATGGAAAATTATAGAGGATAAGATTTATTATCCTGAATGAATCAAGATCACAATCAGAATTAGGGAAAGGTAAGCAGAATCTGAATTTGGGGGCAAATGATATAGAACACATTTTCTCATTCTTCAAAAACTATACCCAAGGGGAATAAGCTCCTCTTTTTTCTGTTGGACTCTGCTTTGCCTGGATGTGACGCCTGAAACTGTTACTATAGATGAAACTAACACAACTGAAGTATTAACCAGATGCCAAGGACCTTCTTCCTGTACCATATGAAAACAAGAATCAGCTGCCTGCTGACTTCTGATGATGCTCCCAGAATTCTCTTCTGTGCATTTTGATGTCTACCAAAGATCCGTAACTGCACAGAGCTGTGTCTGTTCCTACAAAATCCACCAGAGGGCGCAAAGTCACTGCTGTTACTAGGTACTACAAAAAGAACTGTTAGGGCTAATTTGAATAATTCATAGCTTATTTTTATAAGCTTTCTTAGCAGAGACCACCTAAGAAAGAAAGCATATTTGTGCCTTGGATGAGAGGACAAAAAGAAAATGATAAAAATGGCAATCTTGCTTCCTCTCCCAAGGGGTTTTGGCTTGCTACTTCTCCATATTGGTGATGGCTTATACAAAGGGCAGCATTAAAGGTTCTGCTGAACTGCAGCAGGTCTGTTTGGATCTCCACGTATTCTTTCCTAGGGAAAGCATGAAGAGTAGCCTTGGTTATAGAGCCTCATTCTTACAGAGCACCAGTCTGATTATCATACTGAGTGAAGTAAGCCAGACAAAGACAAATATCATATGATATCACTTATATGTGGAATCTAAAAAAATGATACAAATGAACTTATCTACAAACCAGAAATAGACTCACAGATATAGAAAACAAACTTATGGTTACCAAAGGGGAAAGGGGCAGTAAGGGATAAATTAGGAGTTAGGGATTAACAGATACACACTACTATATATATAAAATAGGTAAACAACAAAGACCTACTGTATGGCACAGGGAACTATAGTCAATATTTGGTAATAACATATAATGGAAAAGAATATGAAAAAGAAAAAAAATATATATATATATATGAATCACTTTGCTGTAAACCTGAAACACAACATTGTACATCAACTATACTTCAATTTAAAAATTACCAAAAAAAGAATCCAGAGGGCAAAGTCCCCTCCTGGGACACAGAGCAGGGTGCAAAAGCATGGGGAATAAAGACATAACAGCAGAACATGTTTAGGTATTTTGCAGAAATTTACCTAGTTTTGTCCAGGTAGGGATTGGACTATATGACCCTGTGATTCTAGCATTTTTATCACCTTCAAAAGTGATCAATAATCTGCTTCTGTGAAACTTTGACGACATTTAAAACAAGAGTCTCAGAGCAAGGCTTAAATACAAACAAGGAGAAAGGAAGTAGTAAGGGGAAAAAAATATTCCATTTATTATAGTGAAACAATATAAAATATTCAGACATCAATTTAACAAGAAAAGCAGAATGAGAGGAAGAAAACTATAAAATCTGATTGAAAGAAAACAAAATCTGAGGTATTAAAAAGATAAACCATGTTCTTTGATGAGAAGATTTAATTCATATCACAAAGAATCAAGTCCTCCAAAATTAAAATATGACATTCGATAGTAACTATAATACATGGGATTTACTATGTTGGAATTTTATAAAATAGTCAAAAGTTTATTTGTAAAAAATTAACAAGAATAGGCAGGGACATTATGAAAAAGAATAGTGAGAGGACTTGCCTTAGTGGATATCATTATATTATAATGCTAATATCATATATGTAATAACATAAAATAAAGGTGGTACTTAAATTCATGGTATAACTATTAATAAAATTGAATTGTCATCTTACAGCATGTACAATACCATACATCACAGAATCGAGATGAACTAAAGTTTAAATATAGAAAAGTTTTAAATAAACAGAAATTTTAAATAAACAAAATGAATGTTGCAAGAAGATCTAGGAAGCTTTATATGAATAATATAGGAGCCAGAGAAATCTACACTGGAAACTCTGAAAGTTCAAATAAATAAATAAAAACGGACACATTTGACTCTATGCAATTTTAAAACTTTGAATGACAAATAATATCATTAATATACAAACAAAAAAAAATTAGGGGGACTTTCCTGGTGGCACAGTGGATAAGACTCCATGCTCCCAATGCAGGGGGCCCAGGCTTGATCCCTGGTCGTGCAACTGGATCCCACATGCATGCCACAACTTAGAGTTCATGTGCCACAACTAAGGAGCCTGTGTGCTGCAACTAAGGAGCCAGGAAACCAGTGAGCTGCAACTAAGGAGCCCTGGAGCCACAACTAAGGAGCCACCTGCCCCAAGAAAGACTGACGCAACCAAATAAATAAATATTTTTTTTTAAAATCAGGAAATATAATTTAATACAGACGACAAAGGGTTAATATCCAAACTATACAGAAAGTACTCTTACAAATTGACTAGAAAAAGGGCAAGGGGCTTCCCTGTGGCACAGTGGTTGAGTCCGCGTGCTGATGCAGGGGACATGGGTTTGTGCCCCAGTCTGGGAGGATCCCACATGCCGTGGAGCGGCTGGGCCTGTGAGCCATGGCCGCTGAGCCTGCGTGTCTGGAGCCTGTGCTCTGCAATGGGAGAGAGCATGGCAGTGAGAGGACCGTGTACCATAAAAAAGAAAAAAAAAAAAAAAAAGGGCAGGCAACCTAATTTTTTTAAATGGGAGGAGGATAAGAATCAGTAATTCACCAAGTTGCAGATCTAAATGACCAATAAATCAATAAATATTGGGGGGGGGAAGCTAAAATTCTATAGTAGTCAGATAAATGCAAATTAAAAAAATAATGAGACTACTACTTTACATACATGAGATTCGCAAACACTAAGAGTTATAATTGCAATTATTGGCAAGGATATGAGGAAAACGTTATTCATATATATTAGTGGTAATATTACAAAGTGTTAAGACTTTTGGACTTAAGAAGGCAAAACTGGTGAAATCATGTATTAAAACTACACATGGGTTTAGAATCAAGGTGGCATTGTGGGAAGATGCGGAGTTAGTGTCTCCCCACAACTAGGGTGCATGCCAGCCACTGGTGGGGAACTCTGACCCCCAAGGAGATGAGAGGAACCCCAGAGTGAACCACCCGGAGTCTGGCAGAAGCTCCTGCAGTGGAAGCTCCGAGTCTGAAACACTGGACTAACAGAGAAACTCAGAGCCCAGGGAATATTCATTGGAGTGAGGTCTCACAGAGTCCCTCATCTCAGCACCAAGACCCAGCTCTACCCAATAGCCTACAAACTCCAGTGTTGGAAGCCTCAGGCCAAACAACCAGTAAAACAGGAACAGAATCCAACTAAAAAACAATGAGAGACGGCAAAAAAATATGTCACAGATGAAGAGCAAAGTAAAAACCTATAAGACAAAATAAAGGAAGAGGAAATAGGCAATCTACCTGAAAAGAATTCAGAGTAATGATAGTAAAGATGATCCAGAATCTCGGAAATAGAATGGAAGCACGGATTGAGAAAATACAAGAAATGTTTAACAAAGATCTAGAAGAACTAAAGAACAAACACACAGAGATGAACAACACAATAACTAAAATGAAAAATACACTAGACGGAATCAATAACAGAATAATGGAGGCAGAAGAATGAATAAGTGAGCTCTAAGACAAAATGTTGGAAATAACTGCCAAGGAGCAGAATAAAGAAAAAAGAATGAAAAGAATTGAAGACAATCTCAGAGACCTCTGGGACAACACTAAATGCACCAACATACGAATTATAGGGGTCCCAGAAGAAGAAGAGAAAAAGAAAGGGTCTGAGAAAATATTTGAAGAGATTATAGTGGAAAACTTCCCTAACATGGGAAAGGAAATAGTCACCCAAGT
>NC_041234.1:29385510-29400705 GCF_002837175.3 Physeter macrocephalus | reverse complement strand
CAGGCCAGAAGGGAGTGGCAGGATATACTTAAAGTGATGAAAGAGAAAAACCTACAACCAAGATTACTCTACCCAGCAAGGATCTCATTTAGATTCGATGGAGAAGTCAAAAGCTTTTCAGACAAAAGTTAAGAGAATTCAGCACCAAAAAAACAGCTTTACAACAAATGCTAAAGAAACTTCTCTAAGCAGGAAAAACAAGAGAAGAAAATGACCCACAAAAACAAACCCAAAACAATTAAGAATGTGGTAATAGGAACATACATATTTATAATAACCTTGAATGTAAATGGATTAAATGTCCCAACCAAAAGACACAGACAGGCTGCATGGATACAAAAACAAGAACTGTATATATGCTGTCTACAAGAGACCCACTTCAGACCTAAGGACACATACAGACTGAAAGTGAAGGGATGGAAAAATATAGTCCATGCAAATGGAAATCACAAGAAAGCTGGAGTAGCAATACTCTTATCAGATAAAATAGACTTTAAAATAAAGACTGTTACAAGAGATAAGGAGGGACACTACATAATGATAAAAGGATCAATCCAAGAAGAAGATATAGCAATTATAAATGTTTATGCACCCAAGATAGGAGCACCTCAATATATAAGAAAAATGCTAACAGCTATAAAATAAGAAATCGACAGTAACACAATAATAGTAGGGGACTTTAACACCCCACTTACACCAATGGACAGATCATCCAAACAGAAAATAAATAAGGAAACACAAGCTTTAAATCACACAGTAGACCAGATAGATCTAATTGATATTTATAGAACATTCCACCCAAAAGTGGCAGAATACACTTTCTTCTCAAGTGCACATGGAACATTCTCCAGGATAGATCACATCTTTGGTCACAAATCAAGCCTCGGAAAATTTAAGAAAATAGAAATTGTATCAAGCAATTTTTCTGACCACAATGCTATGAGATTGGAAAAGAATTACAGGAAAAAAAAAACTGTAAAAAACACAAATGCATGGAGGCTAAACAGTGCACTAGTAAATAAGCAAGAGATCACTGAAGAAATCAAAGAAGAAATTTAAAAAATACATAGAAACAAATGACAATGAAAAAACGATGACCCAAAACCAATGGAACACAGCAAAACCATTCTAAGAGGGAAGTTTATAGCAATTCAATCTCACCTCAAGAAACAAGAAAAATCTCAAATAAACAATCTAACCCTACACTTAAAACAACAAGAGAAAGAAGAACAAAGAAAACCCAAAGTCAGTAGAAGGAAAGAAATAATAAAGATCAGATCAGAAATAAATGAAATAGAAACAAAGAAACCAATAGGTAGGAAAGATCAATAAAACTAAAAGCTGGCTCTCTGAGAAGATAAACAAAATTGATAAACCCTTAGCAAGACTCATTAAGAAAAAAAGGGAGAGGAAACAACTCAATAAAATTAGAAATGAAAAAGGAGAAATCACAAGTGACACTGCAGAAATACAAAGGATTATAAGTGACTAAAACAAACAACTATATGCCAATAAAATGGACAACATGAAGAAATAGACAAATTTGTGACAAGGTACAATTTTCCAAGACTGAACCAGGAAGAATTAGAAAATATAAACAGACCTATCACAAGTAATGAAATTGAAACTGTAATTAAAAATTGTCCAACAAACAAAAGTCCAGGACCAGATGGCTTCACAGTTGAATTGTATCAAATATTTAGAGAAGCACTAACACCAATCCTTCTCAAACTCTTTAAAAAAATTGCAGAGGGAGACACACTCCCAAATTCATTCTACAAAGCCACCATCAACCTGATACCAAAACCAGAAAAAGATATCACACACAAAAAAGAAAATTGTAGACTAATAATACTGACGAACATAGATGAAAAATCCTGAACAAAATACTAGCAAACAGGATCCAAGAGCACATTAAAAGTATCATACACCATGATCAAGTAGGATTTATCCCAGGAACACAAGGATTCTTCAATATATGCAAATCAATCAATGTGATACACCATATTAACAAATTAAGGAATAAAACCATATGATCATCTCAATAGACGCTGAAAAAGCTTTTGACAATATTCACCACTGATTTATGACAAAAACTCTCCAGAATATGGGCATAGAGGGAACTACCTCCACATAATAAAGGGAATATATGACAAATACACAGCAAGCATCATACTCAATGGTGAAAAATTGAAAGAATTTCTACTAGGATCAGGACAAGACAAGGATGTCCAATCCCGCCACTATTACTCAACATAGTTTTGGAAGTCCTAGCCATGGCAATCAGAGAAGAAAAAGAAATAGAAGAATTAAAAATTGGAAAAGAAGTAAAACTGTCACTATTTGCCAATAACATGATACTATACATAGAAAATCCTAAAGATTCCACCAAAAAACTACTAGAACTCATCAATGAATTTGGTAAGGTTGCAGGATACAAAATTAATGCACAGAAATCTCTGGCATTCCTATACACCAACAATGAAAAATTAGAAAGAGAAATTAAGGAAACACTCCCATTTACCATTGCAACAAAAAGAATAAAATAGCTAGGAATAACCCTGCTTAAGGAGGTGAAAGACTTGTGCTCAGAAAACTGTAAAACACTGATGAAAGAAATCAAAGATGACATAGACAGGTGCAGAAATATACCATGTTCTTGGATTGAAAGAATCAGTATGTGAAAATGACTATACTTCCCAAAGCAATCTATAGATTCAATGCATCGCTATCAAACTACTAATGGCATTCTTCACAGAATTAGAACAAAAAATCTTACAATTCATATGGAAACACAAAAGACCCCGAATAGCCAAAACAATCTTGAGAAAGAAAAACGGAGTTGGAAGAATCAGGCTCCCTGACTTCAAACTATACCACAAAGCTACAGTAAAAAAGACAGTATGGTACTGGCACAAATACAGAAATATAGGTCAATGGAACAGGATAGAATGCCCAGAGATATACCCATGCATATATGGGCACCTAATTTATGACAAAGGAGGCAAGAACATAATACAGAGAAAAGACAGCCTCTTCAATAAGTGATGCTGGGAAAACTGGACAACTACATGTAAAAGAATGAAATTAGAACACTACCTAACACGATACACAAAAATAAACTCAAAATGAATTAAAGATGTAAATGTAAGAACAGACACTATAAAACTTTTAGAGGTATACATAGGAGAAACACTCTGACATAAACAACAGGAAGATCTTTTATGACCCACCTCCTAGAGTAACAGAAATAAAAACAAAAATAAACAAATGGGACTTAATTAAACTTACAAGCTTTTGCACAGCAAAGGAAACCATAAACAAGACAAAAAGACAACCCGCAGAATGGGAGAAAATATTTTCAAATGAAACACAAAGGATTAATCTCCAAAATATACAAACAGCTCAATATCAAAAAACCAAACAATCCAGTTAAAAAGTGGTTGGAAGACCTAATAGACATTTCATCAAGGAAGACATACATATGGACAAGAGACACATGAAAAGATGCTCAACATCACTAATTATTAGAGAAATGCAAATCAAGACTACAATGTGGTATCACCTGACACCGGTCAGAATGGCCATTATCAAAAACGCTAGAAACAATAAATACTGGAAAGAGTGTGATCAAAAGGGAACCCTCCTACACTGTTGGTGGGAATGTAAATAGATACAACCACTATGGAAAACAGTATGAAGCTTCCTTATAAAACTAAAAATAAAACTACCATATTACACAGCAATCCCACTACTGGGCATATACCCTGAGAAAACCATAATTCAAAAAGAGACATGCACCACAATGTTCATTGCAGCTCTATTTACAGTAGTCAGGACATGGATGCAACCTAAGTGTCCATCAACATGGATGGACCTAGAGTCTGTCATACAGAGTGAAGTAAGTCAGAAAGAGAAAAACAAATATCATATGTTAACACATATATATGGAATCTAAAAAAAATGGTGCTGATGAACCTAGTTGCAGGGCAGGAATAAAGAGGTAGACATACAGAATGGACCTGAGAACATGGGGTGGGCTAACGAAGCTGGGGCAAAGTGAGAGTAGCGTTGATGTATATACACTGCCTAATGTAAAATAGCTGGCAGGTGGGAAGCAACAGCATAGCACAGGCAGATTGGCTCGGTGCTTTGTGATGACCTAGAGGGGTGGGATAGGGAGGATTGAAGGGAGGCTCAAGAGGGAGGGGATATGGGAACATTTGTATGTGTATGGCTGATTCGCTTTGTTGTGCAACAGAAACTAACACGGTATTGTGAAGCAATTATACTCCAATAAAGATGTACTAAAAAAAAAAAACTATACATGGGCACTTCCCTGGTAGTGCAGCAGTTAAGACTCCATGCTCCCAATGCAGGGGGTCCAGGTTCGATCCCTATTCAGGGAACTAGATCCCACATGTTGCAACTAAGACCCAGAGCAGCCAATAAATAAATAAATAAATAAATAAATAAATAAATAAAACCCAAAACACACACACACCCCTTGACTCAGTAATCTAAATCATGGATATCTGTTCCATAGAAATAGAAGCATAAGTATAAAAGTCATATATGATACCAAAACCAGCCAAAGATATCACATCAAAAGAAAACTACAGGGCAATATCACTGATGAACATAGATGCAAAAATCCTCAACAAAATACTAGCAAACAGACTCCAAAAATACATTAAAAGGATCATACACCATGATCAAGTGGGATTTATCACAGAGATGCAAGGATTCTTCAGTAACCACAAATCAACCTGTGTGATACACCACATCAACAAACTGAAGAATAAAAACCATATGATCATCTCAATTGATGCAGAAAAAGCTTTTGACAAAATTTAACATCCATTTATGATAAAAACTCTCCCGAAAATGGGCATAGAGGGAACATACTTCAAAATAATACACACCATATATGACAAACTCACAGCTAACATCATATTCAAAGGTGAAAAATAAGATCAAATTTGGAAGCCTCACACTTCCTGGTTTCAAGACTTACTACAAACCCTCCTTAGGGAGGTTTATTCCTAGGTATTTTATTCTTTTTGATGTAATGGTAAATGGGATTGTTTCTTTAATTTCTGTTTCTGATCTTTCATTGGTAACGTATAGAAATTCAACAGATTTCTGTATATTAATTTTGTATCCTGCAACTTTACCGAATTCATTGATGAGCTCTAGCAGTTTTCTGGTAGCATCTTTAGGATTCTCTATGTATAGTATCATCTTATCTGCAAACGGTGACAGTTTTGGTTCTTCTTTTCCGATTTCTATTCCTTTTATTTATTTTTCTTCTCTGATTGCCATGGCTAGGACTTCCAAAACTATGTTGAATAATAGTGGTGAGAGTGGACATCCTTGTCTTGTTCCTCGCCTTAGAGGAAATGCTTTCAGATTTTCCCTGTTGAGTATGATGTTACCTGTGGGTTTGTCATATATGGCCTTTATTATGTTGACATATGTTCCCTCTATGCCCACTTTCGGGAGAGTTTTTATCATAAATGGGTGTTGAATTTTGTCAAAAGATTTTTCTGCATGTATCGGGATGATCATATGGTTTTTATTCTTCAGTTTGTTGATGTGGTGTATCACACAGATTGATTTGTGGATATTGAAGAATCCTTGCATCCCTAGGATGAATCCCACTTGACCATGGTTTATGATGCTTTAAATGTGCTGTTGGATTCGGATTGCTAGTATTTTGTTGAGGATTTTTGCATCTATGTTCATCAGTGATATTGGCCTTTAATTTTCTTTTTTGTGTGGTATCTTTGTCTGTGTTTATATCAGGGTGATGGCCTCATAGAATGTGCTTGGGAGTGTTCCTTCCTCTGCAATTTTTTGGAACAGTTTCAGAAGGATAGATGTTACCTCTTCTCTAAATGTTTGTTTGAATTTGCCTGTGAAGCTGTCTGGTCCTGGACTTTTGCTTGTTGGGAGTTTTTAAATCACCGTTTCAATTTCAGTACTTGTGATTGGTCTGTTCATACTCTCTAGTTCTTCCTTGTTCAGTCTTGGGAGATTGTGCCTTTCTAAGAATTTGTCTGTTTCCTTTAGGTTGTCCATTTTATTGGCATATAGTTGCTTGTAGTAGTCTCTTATGATCCTTTGTAGTTCTGCGGTGTCCATTTTAACTTCTCCTTTTCATTTATAATTATACTGATTTGAGCCCTCTGCCATTTTTTTAAGTTAAAATAACTAATTTTTACTTCTTCCCCTGCATTGGCAGGCAGATTCTTAAACACTGTGACACCAGGGAAGTCCGATATAGTACTTTTAATTTTCTTTTTTATTAACATCTTTATTTGACTATCTATTTTACATTTGGTAGTGTATATAAGTCCATGCCACTCTCTCACTTCGTCACAGCTTACCCTTCCCCCTCCCCATATCCTCAAGTCCATGCTCTAGTAAGTCTGTGTTTTATTCCCATCCTACCCCTAGTCTCTTCATGACATGTTTTTTTCTTAGATTCCATATATATGTGTTAGCATACGGTATTTGTTTTTCTCCTTCTGGCTAGGAGTTCCAGTACTATGTTAAATAGAAGTGATGAAAGCAGTCCTCTTGATCTTGTTTCTGATCTTAGGGGGCCAAGCTTTCAGTCTTTCATCATTGAGTATGATGGTATCTGTGGGCTTTTCATATATGACCTTTAAAATGTTGAGGTAGTTTCCTTCTGTTCCTGGTTTGTTGAGTGCTTTTATTATGAAGTATTGATTTACTCAAATGATTTTTCTGTATAATTGATATTATTATGTGGTAATTTTTCTTCATTCTCTCAATGTGGTGAATTACTCTGATTTATTTTCCTGTATTGAAACATCCTTGCATTCCAGGAATCAATACTACTTGGTCATGGTGTATAATCATTTTAATGTGCTATTGAACTCTATTTGCTTGTATATTATTCTGGATTTTTACATTAATATTCATAAGAGATATTGAACTGTCATTTTCTTTTCTTGTAATGTCTTTAGCTGCTGTGTCAGGGTATTGCAGGCCTCATATAATGAAGTTGGAAATGTTCCCTTCTCTTCCATTTTTTTGGGCAAGTGTTTGAGGAGGATTCATGTTAATTCTTTAAATGTTTGGTAGAATTCACCAATGAAGCCATTGGTCCTGGGCTTTTCTGTGTTGGGAGATTTTCTATCCCTGATTCAATCTCATTGCCAGTCATTGATCTGTTCAGATTTTCTATTTCTTCATGATTCAGTCTTCATAGGTTGTGTATTTTTAAGGATTTATCTGTTGCATCTAGATTATCCAGTTTGTTGGTGTACAGTTCTTTATAGTATTATTTTATAGTACTTTTTATTTCTGCAAAATAGGTTGAAATGTGCCCTCTTTCTTTTCTGATTTTAATTATTTGAGCATTCTTTTTATCATAGTCAGTATGGTTAAAAATTTGTCAATTTTGTTGATCTTTCCAGAGAACCAACACGGTTCTGTTGATTATCTAGCCATTTCTCTCTTCTCTAATCTTTGTTAGTTCCTTCATTCTGCTAGTTTTGGATATAGTTTGTCCTTATTTTCCTAGTTCCATAAAGTGTAAAGTTAGGTTGTTGATTTGAGATCTTTCCTCTTTTTTAATGGATGCATTTATAACTATAAATTTCCCTCTTAGCACTACTTTTACCTCAACCTGTGTTTTTCTATGCTGTATTTTTGTTTTCATTTGTTTCAAGGTATTTGCTAATTTTCCTTGTGATTTCTTCTTTGACCCATTTGTTTTTTAAGTGTATAGTATTCAATTTCCACATATTTGTGAATTTTCATGTTTTCCTTCTGCTATTGACTTATAGTTTCATTCCATTGTGATTGGAAAAGATAATTTGTACGAGTTTAATCTTTTAAAATTTACTAAGACTTGTTTTGGGGACTAACATATAGTCTATCCTGGAGAACTGTTCCATGTAAACTTCCTAAAAATGTGTATTCTGGTGTTGGTGGTGGAATGTTCTGTGTATGACTATTAGGTCCAATTGGTCTATAGTTTTATTCAAGGTCTCTGTTTCCTTATTGATTTTTTGCCTGTTTGTACTATCCATTGTTGAAAGATGGGTACTTAAATATCCTACTATTATTAAAATGCTGCCTATGTATCCCTTCAATTCTGTCATTATTTGCCTCATGTATTAATAGCTCTGGTCTTTGATATATGTATATTTAAAATTGTTATACCTTCTTGGCAAACTGACCCTTTTATCATTACATAATGTCCCTCTTTGTCTTTTGTGAGAGGTTTTTTTTTTGTTTTTTTTTTTTTGTGGTACGTGGGTCTCTCACTGTTGTGGCCTCTCCCATTGTGGAGCACAGGCTCCGGACACGCAGGCTCAGCAGCCATGGCTCATGGTCCTAGCTGCTCCGTGGCATGTGGGATCTTCCCAGACCGGGGCACGAACCCACATCCCCTGCATCGGCAGGTGGACTCTCAACCACTGCGCAACCAGGGAAGCCCTGTGACAGTTTTTGACATAAAGTATATTTTATCTGATATTAATATAGCCATCCATGCTCTCTTTGCTTTACTACTTGCCTGGAATAGCTTCTTCAATCATTTTACTTTCAACCTGTAGATATTCTTAGAGCTAAAGTGAATCTCTTTTAGACAGCATATAGTTGAATCTTCTTTTAAAATCCATTCTGCCAATATGTCTGTTGATTGACAAGTTTAATCCATTTACATTTTAAGAATTACTGATAAGGAAGGACTTAGAATTGCCATTTTGTTAATTGTTTTCTGTGTATCTTATAGCTTTTAATGTCTCTGATTTCTGGCTGTATTGCCTTCCTTTATGTTTAGTTTATTTTATTTTGTAGTGACATACTTTCATTTCCTTCTAATTTCCTTTTGTGTGTATTCTATAGATATTTTTCTTTGTGGTCATTATGGGCTTTCTAAGTTTGTCTAACCCAACACTCATTTAATATTTACCCTAAGCATTGGTACTTGAGCATCTTTATCTATCTCCACTTTTTTCCCATAGCCTTGAGTCCTTCTAACATTCTACTTAGTACATGATAAACACTCAGTAAATATTTTTGGAGTGAATGAACACTTAGAAAGGACAGAGTAAGTGTCATTCAGTGACATCATGTCAAGGTAGTCCAATAGGTCCAAGTAGTAATAGGTTAAACTTTTCCAGTGAGATGAGGAATATTTATAATCCTCTGGACAAGAATTTTTCTACCCTGGACTGTTCTTATATAGGCATTTCCAAGGTTTCCTTTAGGCCTAACCAACCAGCCTCCTTCTGGCTGTCATATTCTCTCTGTAACTCCAGTAATACATGTAGCCTGGTCTTGATCTTGCTCTGAGATTAGAGTCAGAATCACCCTTTTTTATATTATTAATTAAATCATACACTAATTGTACCTAAACTCTCTGTGAACCATTAAATAATTATAGAGAAAACAGCTGAATAAAGCATAAAGAGCTACCTAAAAGCTCACTATGAATGACTGGATTTTCCAAAGATGGCCACATTGATATCTTCCACCTCTCATGCTCTTATAAAAGTTACCACCTATCTGCCTTAAGAGATGAAGTGTAATTCCACCACTTGAATCTGAAAAGGCTTGTGACTCACTTGTAATTCATAGAGTGTGACAGAAGTGATGTGACATGACTTTTGAGTACTGATCATACAAAGTGATGCCACATCTACCTCATTTACTGGAATGGTCCTTTCTGGAGCCTGAATTATGAAATATGAAGCCTGACTACTGTGAAGCCTGTCATGCTGTGAGGGAGCCAAATTACACTGAGACATAATAGATTGGTACTCTATTTGTCAGTCCTAGTCTTCCAGTGTTCTCAATACAGGTGCCAGCCATGCAAATGAATGAGCCTTCAGATGGTTCCAGCCCCCAGCCATTTGTTTTTTCCCCACTGAGGCCACAGACATCATATGAAACAAGTCATATCCACTATGCTCTTTCTGAATTACTTACTCTGAAACTCCAAGCATATAATTAAATGTTTTTTTTTTCTTTTGTGGACTAAGTTTGGGGTAGTTTGTAATATAGCAAGAGTAACAGAAACAAATGACATGTTCCCCACTCAAGTCATAAAGCCATCCCTCCTCCATAGACTTAAGCCCTAATCAGATCCTTGTTTAAATTATTTCCTTGCATTTCATTAGAGTTGTCCAACCATATATACACCTAAACAATACAGTTTAGTATTGCTTGTTTTCAAAAATCTTTTTATACATGCAATCACACTGTGAATGTCTAATTCCTTAAAGAAAATTTGAATACCTTTGCTCTGATTTTTGTGTTTCACATGTAGAGAAAAATCTTATTTCCTTTCAGTTTTTCTGAGAGTACCTCCTTGTTGCCCTCTAAATGATCTTTATGGAAACAATTGCCTCCTCCTGATTTCTATCTGGATTTAGGATTTAAAAATATTGTCATATTAATTACTTTCACCTAGTATAATTGCATTGTGCCTTCTGCTCTAAATATTAACCCAGCATGAGATGGTATAAATATTATGGCTAAATCTCAGCTATCATGGAGATGCTCCTACATTATGGGATGACTTGATAGGAGGAGGTTTTGAGATTTTTAAACCAGTGGAAAAAAGAAAACAAGCATTCATTAACAACTTAGTAAGTACAAAGTACTATGCTACCCTGAAGACAAAACTGTTAGTTGTTAACGTTATTTACAGAAGATAAAGTTGAGGAATACAGAGTTTAAGCAACTTGACATGTCATTTAACTAGTAGGTAGCAGCGCCTGGATTCAAGCACAGGTAGTCTGCCCCAGAGTTTGAATCTGTAAACATTCTGCTATTTCTCCTTTTCAAGAATTTAGAGGATCTGGACACCACCATTTTCACAAACAATCTGAGACCAAATACATTCAACAACCAACCATTCCCATAAACAAGCCCTGTTGTATATAAATCAAAATACCTAATCTCGTTTTTAAAGTATTTACTAATTTCTGAATACTTAACACATGTATAAGGTAGGAATTTCAGAACATCAAACAGGGCATACAGTACACAGACATCTCTCTCACCCTTCCGTCTCCTTGTCCCCCTACCCAGAGACAGATTCCAAAACAAAACCAAGCAAAATAACAACATCATTTGAAAAATAAGTACAATGAGGTATGTAACACTAATTAATCTTAAACATAGTATATAAAATACATTAAATAAACAATATAGCTGAAAATAAAGCCTATGTCTAAGTAGCAAAAATGTGAGTGCCTACCTGGAACACACACAGGGATAAGCAATAGAAAACGTCCTAAAAATGTTTAGGAAACCATTTGGATGTAGTGGTCCTATGTACCAGATGCAGCTGCTTAAGAGAATCCTGTTCACAATAGCGCCATAACTGTACAGTACATATGAACAATCTGCAAGTGATTTGTGAGAACTGGGTGATGTAAAGGACGACTTGAAAAAGTAGAGCCACTACTTGCTGATTGGACTGGAAAATTATTATCGTTGTATCCAGACAAATTCATGCTCAGGTTTTTTGTTATTATTATTATTATTATGAGAAAGTCCCTTGAAAACTACTGGCAGGGAAGGAGTAGAAGCTTGGAGCAACATCATGGGTTCACCAATCCAGAAACAGACCTCTTTCACACACTGTCTTTGACAAGCACTGAGGTGGTTCCCTTCTGATTCAGGTGTGTGTAGGCCCAGTGCTTGCCCCTCCTCAGGAAGAGAGGCAGGAGCTCACTTGGTGGACCCACTCTGGACGGCTTTGTGCTCCTTCATGGCCTCCTCTCCCACATTGCTAATGGTGACCTCTTCGACGACCATGCTGCACACGGAGCCTGCATCCAGGCCGTGCAGGGTGATGCCATAAACTCTGGGGTCAGATACTGATGCATGGAAACTCTGCACCCTGCACCTGTTGCAGAAGCTGTGCAGCACCCTGTGTGTGAGGGATCCATGCCTGGTGATGCTCTCAGAACCCAGGAGGAGGATGAAGCATGATGCTGGGGTGAGGAAGTGTCTGGTACTGATTCTTCCTGCACAGGAATATTACTCAGCCATAAAAAAGAATGAAATATCACCATTTTCATCAGCTTGAATGGACCTAGAGATTATCATACTGAGTAAAGTAAGTCAGAGAGAGAAAGACAAATATTATATGATATCACTTATATGTGGAATCAAAAAAATAATGCAAATGAATTTATTTACAATGCAGAAATAGACACAAAGACATAGAAAACAAACTTAGGGTCACCAAAGAGGAAAGGGAGGGAAGAATAAATTAGGAGTATAGGGTTTACAGATACACACCACTATACATAAAATAGATTAAAAAAACCAAGTATTTATAGCATGGGGAACTACAATCAATATCTTGTAATAAGTTATAATGGAAAAGAATCTGAAAAAATAGGTATATATATAAATGAATCACTTTACTGTACATCTGAAACTAACATAATATTGTAAATCAACTATACTTCAGTTTAAAAAAGAGAAACAACCTTTACTGCTTGAATTTCAGTTGTAATGACTCCTCCAGTGAGATGGCTGGAAGAAGGACCACAATCATTGTCTTCTTTGAAGAAAGAATTCAGCAAAGAGACCAAGATTGTGAAACAGAGACAACAGTTATTAGAAGCAAAGTACTTATGGAAGAGCACACAGGTGAATTTGGTGTGAGTTGTGTGTAATAGGGGCAGCTTAAGTTGCTCATATGGGGGTAGTTTTCTGGGTTGTCTTTGGCCAGTCACCTCATTTGTGCCTATTTTTGGTCTCAGGGCAGCAAGAAACCAGTTGCAGCTGCTCAGCCTGTGGCCTATCTATGTTCTACCTCAGTAAGGCAATAATTTACTGAGCACCTGCTGGGCACCAGGTACCATGTTGGAGTCTGATAATGCGGAGATGGATAAGGCTTTCCAAAGCACTTACAATCTATTAGGGTCAGTTATAAAAATATATAATTACCAAAATAGTGTGATGTTTGCTCTGACAGGAGTAAGGACAGGTGGGTCTGGAACACAGAGAAAGACCCATACACACTAATAGGAGGAGTGGATAGGATCAGGAAAGACTTTTTGGAGGATTGATTCTTTAATTATTATATAATGTTTTGTTTTGATCTCTACTAATTTTCTTTGCAATGAATTCTACATTATGTAATTAATATAGATACTCCTGCTTTTTGTTGTGTTTTGTCTTTATGGCCCAAATAGAAATTTAAGCAACCAAACAAAGGACTTGAGTACACGGGGAGGGGGAAGGGTAAGCTGGGACAAAGTGAGAGAGTGGCATGGACATATATATACTACCAAACGTAAAATAGATAGCTAGTGGGAAGCAGCCGCATAGCACAGGGAGGTCATTTCGGTGCTTTGTGACCACCTAGAGGGGTGGGAGAAAGAGGGTGGGAGGGAGATGCAAGAGGGAGGGGATATGGGGATATATGTATATGTATAGCTGATTCACTTTGTTATAAACAGAAACTAACACACATTTTAAAGCAATTATACTCCAATAAAGATGTTTAAAAAAAGTGTTGGATTATTGTAATTCAAAGTATAAAAAATCCATGAGTCCATATTGATAGAAATAATGACTGAATAAATTAATAAATGGAGAGAGACAAATCTCTTGTGCATTAGAATTCCAAATATTTTATGTAAATACTCTGGCCTCAAGGTGGTAGAGCATAAGTCTTCACTCCTTAAGTGTGGACTGCCCATAGTCATTCTTCCCAAAGGGTACAGTATGGAAAGGGGGGGAAGGTAACATTACAGTGGACAGACCTGACAAACACACCTGTTTTATAATTAATGTTTACATGATATGACATTTTCTATCCTTTTTATGTTTAATTAACCTATATCATTGAAATTGAAATGATTTTCATATAAACATTGTAATGTTAGGTTGTGTGTCTTACTGATACTGCCAATATCTAACTTTTAATTGATTCATTTAGTCAATTTACTTTATTGTAATTATTGGTATGCTAGTGTTTATGTCTGGCAATTTATTTTGTGTTATTTATTTTTTGTTTCCCTTGTATCTCATTCAACTGTTCCACGTTTCTTGCCTTTCTGTGCCTTACTTTGAAAACTATTCCATCTTGACTTTTTATAGTGTTTTTTTTAATGCCTTTATATTTATTTTGAAATTGATTTCAGGATTAATGTTGTCCTCTAAGCCCAGATTGTTAACTATTGCAGAAGGTAGGCTAATTCTATTACATCTTTTATAAACTCAATAATACATGATAAACACTCGTATACTAAACCAGGGATGATGCTGTCATTTTTTCCTCCCACCCAACACTTTTTATGACCACGTATTAGGTTTCTCTCTCTCCCATACTATGCAACAAGAGATGTCATTTTAAGTGTCATGTACATAAAAGCAATGTTATATCCTTGAGGTAAAGTAAAAATGGAAAGGATACAGAAAAAAACCTATAAGTTTGAGATATTATACAGTCCTTTCAGAACTTTTGAGGCATGCATATAAAAATAAGCAACAATAACATTTGGATAAAATGATTTAAAAAGTGGAATTTTATACCTCAATAGAAAACGTACTTGTATCAAACACAAATTTAAAAAATGACCATGTAGAGATCATAAAAGAATTCTCAACAATTTTACAGAACTGATATGTAAAAGCTATGTTATTAGATCAGACTGCAATGAAATTTGAAATCAATGATAATACATAGCTTAAAAATCCCATGTTTTCTGGGAAATAAAAGAGCACTTCTTTTTCATCTGTCAGTAAATTTGAAAATATAGGTAAAATAGATAACATTCTTGATTAAAAAATGAACCTTCAAAATTGACATGAGAAGTGGAAAACATGACTAGATCATGAAAAATCAAAACAGTGATAAATGTTCTTTTGCAAAAGTCACCTCACTGAAGTAAGTAGTCCTATAGAGTTTTATCAAACATTTAAAATCCACATAATGACACAATATCTCTCCTGATCACTTTTTTCTTTTGAATTTTATTTTATTTATTTTTTTACACAGCAGGTTCTGATAAGTTATCCATATTAGTGTATATATGTCAATCCAATCTCCCAATTCATCACTCCACCACCACCCCCACCACCACGACTTTCCCCCCTTGGTGTCCATACATATGTTCTCTACATCTGTGTCTCAATTTCTGCTCTGCAAACCAGTTCATCTGTACCAGTTTTCTA
>NC_041234.1:29382909-29385445 GCF_002837175.3 Physeter macrocephalus | reverse complement strand
ATTGGGGTGCATGTGTCTTTTGGAATTATGGTTTTCTCTGGGTACATGCCCAGTAGTGGGATTGCTGGGTCATATGGTAATTCTATTTTTAGTTCTTTATGTAACCTCCATACTGTTCTCCATAGAGGCTGTATCAATTTACATTATCACCAATAGTGCAAGAGGGTCCCCTTTTCTCCACACCCTCTGCAGCATTTGTTGTTTGTAGATTTTCTGATGATGCCCATTCTGACTGGTGTGAGGTGATATTGTAGTTTCGATTTGCATTTCTCTAATAATTAGTGATGTTGAGCAGCTTTTCATGTGCTTCTTGGCAATCTGTATGTCTTCTTTGGAGAAATGTCTATTTAGGTCTTCTGCCCATTTTTGGATTGGGTTGTTTGTTTTTATAATACTGAGCTGCATGAGCTGTTTATATATTTTGAAGATTAATCCTTTGTCCATTGATTCGTTTGCACATATTTTCTCCCATTCTGAGGGTTGTCTTTTCGTCTTGTTTGTACTTTCCTTTGCTGTGCAAAAGCTTTTAAGTTTCATTAGATCCCATTTGTTTTTTTTTGTTTTTATTTCCAATACTCTATGAGATGGATCAAAAAACTCCTTGCAGTGATTTATGTCAAAGAATGTTCTTCCTATGTTTTCCTCTAAGGGTTTTATAGTGTCCAGTCTTACATTTAGGTCTCTAATCCATTTTGAGTTTATTTTTCTGTATGGTGTTAGGGAGTGTTCTAATTTCATTCTTTTACATGTAGCTGTCCAGTTTTTCCAGCACCACTTATTGAAGAGACTGTCTTTTCTCCATTGTATATCCTTGCCTGCTTTGTCATAGATAAGTTGACTATAGGTGCGTAGGTTTATGTCTAGGCTTTCTATCCTGTTCCATTGATCTATATTTCTGTCTTTGTGCCAGTACCATATTGTCTTGGTTACTGTACCTTTGTAGTAGTCTGAAATCAGGGAGTCTGATTCCTCCAGCTCCGTTTTCTTCCCTCAAGACCACTTTGGCTATTTGGGGTCTTTTGTGTCTCTATACAAATTTTAAGATTTTTTGTTCTAGTTCTGTAAAAACTGCCATTGGTAATTTGATAGGGATTCCATTGAATCTGTAGATTACTTTGGGTAGTATAGTCATTTTCACAATATTGATTCTTCCAGTCCAAGAACACGGTATATCTCTCTGTCTGTTTGTATCATCTCTAATTTCCTTCATTAGTGTCTTATAGTTTTCTGCATACACATCTTTTGTCTCCCTAGGTAGGTCTATTCCTAGGTTTTTTCTTTTTGTTGCAATGGTAAATGGGAGTGTTTCCTTAATTTCTCTTTCACAGTTTTCATCATTAGTAGGGATGCAAGACATTTCTGTGCATTCATTTTGTATCCTGCAACTTTACCAAATTCATTAATTAGCTGTAGTAGTTTTCTGGTGGCATCTTTAGGATTCTCTATGTATAGTAGCATGTCGTCTGCAAACAGTGACAGCTTTACTTCTTTTCCAATTTGGATTCCTTTTATTTCATTTTCTTCTCTGATTGCTGTTCTAGGCCTTCCAAAACTATGTTGAATAATTGTGGTGAGAGTGGACATCCTTGTCTTGTTCCTGATCTTAGAGGAAATACTTTTTCACCATTGATAATGATGTTTGCTGTGGTTTTGTCGTATATGGCCTTTATTATGTTGAGTTAGGTTCCCTCTATGCCCACTTTCTGGAGAGTTTTTATTCTGTAAAAACTGCCATTGGTAATTTGATAGGGATTCCATTGAATCTGTAGATTACTTTGGGTAGTATAGTCATTTTCACAATATTGATTCTTCCAGTCCAAGAACACGGTATATCTCTCTGTCTGTTTGTATCATCTCTAATTTCCTTCATTAGTGTCTTATAGTTTTCTGCATACACATCTTTTGTCTCCCTAGGTAGGTCTATTCCTAGGTTTTTTCTTTTTGTTGCAATGGTAAATGGGAGTGTTTCCTTAATTTCTCTTTCACAGTTTTCATCATTAGTAGGGATGCAAGACATTTCTGTGCATTCATTTTGTATCCTGCAACTTTACCAAATTCATTAATTAGCTGTAGTAGTTTTCTGGTGGCATCTTTAGGATTCTCTATGTATAGTAGCATGTCGTCTGCAAACAGTGACAGCTTTACTTCTTTTCCAATTTGGATTCCTTTTATTTCATTTTCTTCTCTGATTGCTGTTCTAGGCCTTCCAAAACTATGTTGAATAATTGTGGTGAGAGTGGACATCCTTGTCTTGTTCCTGATCTTAGAGGAAATACTTTTTCACCATTGATAATGATGTTTGCTGTGGTTTTGTCGTATATGGCCTTTATTATGTTGAGTTAGGTTCCCTCTATGCCCACTTTCTGGAGAGTTTTTATCATAAATGGATGTTGAATTTTGTCAAAAGCTTTTTCTGCATCTATTGAGATGAACATATGGTTTTTCTTCTTCAATTTGTTAACATGGTGTATCACATTGATTGATTTGCATATATTGAAGAACCCTTGCATCCCTGGGATAAATCCTACTTGATCAT
>NC_041234.1:29367913-29382277 GCF_002837175.3 Physeter macrocephalus | reverse complement strand
ATTGATCTTTGCTATTGTTTTCTTTGTTTCTATTTCATTTATTTCTGCTCTGATCTTTATGATTTATTTCCTTCTACTAACTTTGGGTTTTGTTTGTTCTTCTTTCTGTAGTTTCTTTAGGTGTAAGGTGAGATTGTTTATTTGAGATTTTTCTTGTTTCTTGAAGTAGGATTATATTGCTATAAACTTCCCTCTTAGAACTGCTTCTGCTACATCCCATAGGTTTTGGATCGTCGTGTTTTCATTGTCATTCATCTCTAGGTATTTTTTGATTTCCTCTTATATTTCTTCAGTGATCTCTTGTTTATTTAACAACGTATTTTTTTACCTCCAAAGTGCTTGATATAATTTCAATTTTCTTAAATTTACTGAGGCTTGATTTCTGACCCATGATGTGATCTATCCTGGAGAATGTTCCGTGTGTACTTGAGAAGAAAGGGTAATCTGCTGTTTTTGGATGGAATGTCCTATAAATATCAGTTAAATCTACCTGGTCTCTTGTGTCATTTAAAGCTTGTGTTTCCTTATTAACTTTCTGTTTGGATGATATGTCCATTGGTGTAAGTGTGGTGTTGAAGTCCCCCACTATTATTGTGTTACTGTCGATTTCCTCTTTTATAGCTGTTAGCAGTTGCCTTATGTATGGAGGTGCTCCTATGTTGGGTGCATATATATTTATAATTGTTACATCTTCTTCTTGGGTTGATCCCTTGATCATTATGTAGTGTCCTTCCCTGTCTCTTGTAAAATTCTTTATTTTAAAGTCTATTTTATCTGATATGAGTATTGCTACTCCAGCTTTCTTTTGATTTCTATTTGTATGGAATATCTTTTTCCATCCCCTTACTTTCAGTCTGTATGTGTCGCTAGGTCTGAAGTGGGTCTCTTATAGACAGCATATATATGGGTCTTGTTGTTGTATCCATTCAGCCAGTCTCTGTCTCTTGGTTGGAGCATTTTATCCATTTACATTTAAGGTAGTTATTGATATGTGTGTTCCTATTACCATTTTCTTAATTGTTTTGGCTTTTCTATTGAGATGAACATATGGTTTTTCTTCTTCAATTTGTTAACATGGTGTATCACATTGATTGATTTGCATATATTGAAGAACCCTTGCATCCCTGGGATAAATCCTACTTGATCATGCTGTATGATCCTTGTAATATGTTGGATTCTGTTTGCTAGTATTTCGTAGATGATTTTTGCATCTATATTCATCAGTGATATAGGTCTGTAATTTTTTTCTGTAGTATCTTTGTCTGGTTTTGGTATCAGGGTGTTGGTGACCTCGTAAAATTAGTTTGGGAGTGTTCCTTCCTCTGCAATTTTTTGGAAGGCTTTGAGAAGGATGGGTTTTAGCCCTTCTCTAAATGTTTGATAGAATTCACCAGTAAAGCCATCTGGTCCTGGACTTCTGTTTGTTGGAAATTTTTGTGGCCTCTCCCGTTGTGGAGCACAGGCTCCGGACGCACGGGCTCAGCAGCCATGGCCCACGTGCCTAGCCACTCTGCGGCATGTGGGATCTTCTCAGACCGGGGCACGTATCCGTGTCCCCTGCATCAGCAGATGGACTCTCAACCACTGTGCCACCAGGAAAGCCCTGTTGGAATATTTTTAATCACTGTTTCAACTTAATTACTTGTGATTGGTCTGTTCATATTTTCTATTTCTTTCTGGTTCAGTCTTGGAAGGCTATATCTTTCTAAGAATTTGTCCATTTCTTCCAGGTTGTCCATTTTATTGGCATAGGGTTGTTTGTAGTAGTCTCTTAGGATGCTTTGTATTTCTGCAGTGTCTGTTGTAACTTCTCTGTTTTCATTTCTAATTTTATTGATTTGAGTCCTCTCCCTCTTTTTCTTGATGAGTCTGGCTAATGGTTTATCAATATTTTTTATCTTCTCAAAGAACCAGCTTTTAGTTTTATTGATCTTTGCTATTGTTTTCTTTGTTTCTATTTCATTTATTTCTGCTCTGATCTTTATGATTTATTTCCTTCTACTAACTTTGGGTTTTGTTTGTTCTTCTTTCTGTAGTTTCTTTAGGTGTAAGGTGAGATTGTTTATTTGAGATTTTTCTTGTTTCTTGAAGTAGGATTATATTGCTATAAACTTCCCTCTTAGAACTGCTTCTGCTACATCCCATAGGTTTTGGATCGTCGTGTTTTCATTGTCATTCATCTCTAGGTATTTTTTGATTTCCTCTTATATTTCTTCAGTGATCTCTTGTTTATTTAACAACGTATTTTTTTACCTCCAAAGTGCTTGATATAATTTCAATTTTCTTAAATTTACTGAGGCTTGATTTCTGACCCATGATGTGATCTATCCTGGAGAATGTTCCGTGTGTACTTGAGAAGAAAGGGTAATCTGCTGTTTTTGGATGGAATGTCCTATAAATATCAGTTAAATCTACCTGGTCTCTTGTGTCATTTAAAGCTTGTGTTTCCTTATTAACTTTCTGTTTGGATGATATGTCCATTGGTGTAAGTGTGGTGTTGAAGTCCCCCACTATTATTGTGTTACTGTCGATTTCCTCTTTTATAGCTGTTAGCAGTTGCCAGGTAGTTATTGATATGTGTGTTCCTATTACCATTTTCTTAATTGTTTTGGCTTTGTTTTTGTAGATCCTTTTCTTCTCTTGTCTTTCCCACTTTGAGAAGTTCTTTTAGCATTTGTTGTAGAGCTGGTTTGCTGGTGCTGAATTCTCTTAGCTTTTGCTTGTCTGTAAAGCTTTTGATTTCTCCATTGAATCTGAATGACATCCTTGCCAGGTAGAGTAATCTTGGTTGTATGTTCTTCCCTTTCATCACTTTAAGTATATCATGCCACTCCCTTCTGGCTTGTAGAGTTTCTGCTGAGAAATCAGGTGTTCACCTTATGGGAGTTCCCTTTTATGTTATTTGTCGTTTTTCCCTTGTTGCTTTCAATAATTTTTCTTTGTCTTTAATTTTTGGCAGTTTGATTACTATGTGTCTCGGTGTGTTTCTCCTTGGGTTTATCCTGGATGAGACTCTGTGCTTCCTGGACTTGGGTGGCTATTTCCTTTCCCATATTAGGGAGGTTTTTGACTATAATCTCTTCAAGTATTTTCTCTGGTCCTTTCTCTCTCTTTTCTCCTTCTGGGGCCCCTATAATGCTAATGTTGTTGCATTTAATGTTGTCCCAGAGGTATCTTAGGCTGTCTTCATTTCTTTTCATTTCTTTTTCTTTAGTCTGTTCTGCAGCAGTGAATTCCACCATTCTGTCTTCCAGGTCACTTATCCGTTCTTCTGCTTCAGTTATTCTGCTATTGATTCCTTTTAGTGTAATTTTCATTTCAGTTATTGTATTGTTCATCTCTGTTTTTTTGTTCTTTGATTCTTCTAGGTCTTTGTTAATTATTTCTTGCATCTTCTCGATCTTTACCTCCATTCTTTTTCCTAGGTCCTGCATCATCTTCACTATCATTATTCTGAATTGATTTTCTGGAAGGTTGCTTATCTCCACTTCATTTAGTTGTTTATCTGGGGTTTTATCTTGTTCCTTCACCTGGTACATAGCCCTCTGCCTTTTCATCTTGTCTATCTTTCTGTGAATGTGGTTTTTGTTCCACAGGCTGCAGGATTGTAGTTCTTCTCGCTTCTGCTTTCTGCCCTCTCTTCATAGTGTTTTTGAGTGTTTTGATTTGTAAAATTTTCTCATTGATTGTTCTGGGATTTACAGTATACATATGTGACTTACCAGAGTTCACTGGTATCAAGTTTCATCACTTTGAGTAATGAAACCTCACTCCCATTTAGGTCCCTTTTCCTTTCCCACCCACTTTTATTTATTTATTTTTTAAAATTTATTTATTTTATTTTATATATTTTTGGCTGTGTTAGGTCTTTGTTGCTGCACATGGGCTTTCTCTAGTTGTTGCGAGAGGGGACTTCTCTTCATTTTGGTGCATGGGCTTCTCATTGCATTGGCTTCTCTTGTTGTGGAGCATGGGCTCTAGGCATGTGGGCTTCAGTAGCTGTGTCACACAGGCTCAGTAGCTGTGGTGCATGGGCTTAGTTGCTCTGCGGCATATGGGATCTTCCCAGATGAGGGCTCAAACCCGTGTCCCCTGCATTGGCAAGTGGATTCTTAACCACTGTGCCACCAGAGAAGCCCTCTTTTCCCACCTTTAAACAAAATCATCTAGATTATCTGATGTTTTTATGATTTTTGTGAGGAAAAGGATAGACTATTTTATGTCCCATATATATGCTCTTTCTACACACTTTATTCCTTTCTCATTCTCTCCAAGTTCTCCCTTTGTCATTTTCTTTTGTTTTAAGCACCTACTTTAACTATTCTTTCAGCATTGATCCGCTAGTGATAAAATCTATTCAGTTTTCTTTGCCTGAGAATGTCTTGATTTCTCTTAAATTCAAGTGTAGTGTTACTGGATACAAAATTAATAGTTGACAGTATTTTTTCTGAACACTTAAAAAATGTCATGACACTTCCTACTTGCCCCTATTAATCAGATGAGAAATTTGCTGTCACTAAAATTGGTGTTCCCTTGTAATCAATATCCCATTTTGGTATCATGGCTTGCATTTTTTTTTGCCTTCAGTTATAAAAGATTGACTATGATGTAGATTTAGTCTAGATGGTGTAGATTTATTTAGCTTTGTCATATATATGGTTCACTCATTTTCTCGACTCTCATGGTTTATATTTTTTCACTAAATTTTTGACATTTTGAGCCATCATTTCTTATTACATTTTTTCATCTCCACTGTCTTTTTTTCTGGGACTCTGACTATATGGAATTTTGGAACTTTTGTCATTGTCCTAAAATTCCCTGAGGGAGGATCTGTTCATTTATTTTCCAGTTTATTACCTCCCTCTAGCTCAGATTGTGTAAATTCTATTGATCAGTCCTCAAGTACAGTAATGCTAACTTCTATAATCTGCACTTTACTTTTGAGCCCAGCCAGCAATGTTTCAAAATTTGTTGCTGTTCTTTTTTTCAGTTCCATAGTTTCTTTTTGGTTTTTATAACCTCTGTTTACCTCTGAGATTTCTATTTTTCAGCTGTTTCAAGATTATTTTTAATTGTTTATTAAAGCATTTTTATTATGGGTGCTCTAAAATATTTGTCAGGTAATTGCAACATCTGACTTATCTCTTTATTGGTGCTACTTGATTATCTTTTCTCATTCAAGTTGTGATTTTCCTGGTTCTTGCTATCATGGGTTGTTTTCTGTTGTAACCCAGATACTTTGGCCATTATGATAGGAGTCTTTGGAGCCTACTTAATTATTTTATTTTAGAAGACGGTCACCTTGCTTAGGTTTAGCATGCAGATCCTGGCCTCCTTTTTGAGGCCCTGGTTCCTAAGAAAATATAATTTTCAGAGACTTTGAGGTGCTAATTGCCTGCTTGTTTTATCTGGTGCTGCTGTGGCCCCAACTGCTCCATGCTGGTGGTACCTGAGAGGCAGAAAAAGCTAAAGTCTACACTTTATTCAGATTTTTAAAATCTTTATCTAATGTCTCTTTTCTGTTCCAGCATCTCATCCAGCCTAGCATATTGCATTTAGTTGTCAGGTCACTTTAGGCTCCTCTTGGTTGTGATGGTTTCTCAGACTTCCCTTGTTTTGGATGACCTTGCCAGTTTAGAGGGTTACCGGTAAGATCTTTTGTAGAATATCATTCATCTGGTATTTGTCTGATGTTTTTCTCATGATTAAACTGGTGTTATGAGTTATGGGACAAAACCCACAGAGGTAAAATGCCATTTTCATCAAATCATATCAAATACATAATAAAATAATTTTTAAGTGTTGAAGCTGATCCTAATCACCTGGCTGAAATAGTGTTTTTCAGGTTTCTCCAATGTAAAGTGACTCTTATTACCCATTTTCACACTTTACTCTTTGGAAGGAAGTCATTAAGAACAAATGGCACGGGCTTCCCTGGTGGCGCAGTGGTTGAGAGTCCACCTGCCGATGCAGGGGACATGGGTTCGTGCCCCGGTCTGGGAAGATCCCACATGCCGTGGAGCAGCTAGGCCCGTGAGCCATGGCCGCTGAGCCTGTGCGTCCGGAGCCTGTGCTCCGCAACGGGAGAGGCCACAACAGTGAGAGGCCCGCACACTGCAAAAAAAAAAAAAAAAGAAGAACAAATGGCACTTAACTGGTGGAGAGTTATGCATATTTCCACCAAGGCAGAGCTTATATATAAATTATTTGGAATTCTTCTGCATGAAATACCTACCTATATTTCCTTATTTGTTAAGAAATTAACTAATTAATATCATAGTGGATTTTTTAAAAGATTTGGCCTATAAGCCAATATTTTGTCATTTCTTTTTCTTTTTCTGTTTGGTTTTTGTTTTTTTCCTTAAGTCATTCCAGTTTTGGCCATTGGGAGCACTTCCAGTTGGCTCTTAGGCCCCTTTGGTGTATTTGGGTTTCTTTTCTTTTAATTTTTAAATTTGTTTGTCTTTTTTAAACATCTTTATTACAGTATAATTGCTTTACAATGATGTGTCAGTTTCTGCTTTATAACAAAGTGAATCAGTTATACATATACATATGTACCCATATCTCTTCCCTCTTGCATTGGGTTTCTTTTTGAACAATGCCTTACTTTCTGACTCATCTTGCACATTTTCATCTTGCATATGTTCCAGTCTCATCTTCCAAATTTTCAGGCTCCTAGAATCAGCCAGTTATCCAAGGAACACTGTTTCCTTTCATTAGGAAATGATATTAGAAACCAATATCTATGCAACAGGTGTTGGCGCTGCTAGTAGGATGAACTGGCTTCTAGTCCCTCTCCGCTGACAAAACAAGGAAATATAGGTGTGTATATTAGCTCATGTATATGTACATTTCTATAAATATATCTATATGTAAGCATCAATCTCTATATTAATCTGAATTCATACTGATGTCACCAACTCTAATCTATTATTTTATGGATCATTCTTGCCTCTGCCCCTTTATTATCTGTAATCTCCCACTCCAGCAGTAAGATATCTTCCCCTCACCATCCACAATCCATTTGCTGATTGTCCAATTTCACTACATATGCATAATGGTATCAGTTTTTTAAACCTATACAACCATAGGCAGAAAAGTTGTCCACTCAAGTGTATTGTATATGTAAATTTTCTTTTCTTTTTAGATTTTCAAACTTCTTTCATTTCCACAGGTACTTACATCAGCACTGTTTCCCTCCCCCCTTTAGTGCAATTTTTCTGTACATTTGAATTATGGTTAGGTTACTTTTTTACATTCTGCATTCCATCCTGATATCCCCTGCTATTGTTAATAATATGTTTAAATTTTGCATACATTAAATCTCAACTTTTGTGCTGTAAATTACTATGGAATTTGACAAAAGCATAGTCTCATGTAACCACCATTACAATATCACTTGTAATAGTATCATTGCCCTAAAATATTAAATTATAAATCTTGGAAATTAGGAAATACTGTGAGGGGAACATAATCAAGATGGTGGGATAGAAGACTCCCATATTTCCCTCTTTCTATGGACAAATCGAATATACCTACATGTAGATCAACTCCCTCTGGGAGAAGTCCAGAAACTAGTTAAGTGACTCCTACACATTGGGTGACTAAAAAAATACCCGCATAGAAATAGGTAAGAAAGACTGAGACACATTTTCACCATAAGGCATCCCCCCAGCACAGCACCTTACAGTTGGTAAGGAATCCCCAACTCCCAGTTTCTCCTTGAGGAGCAGAGGGGTTGGACCACACATACAGCACCCCAACAAAGGCTGTTATCTGAGAGATGGGCATGCAGATCACATTGTCCGAGACACGACAGAGCTTGGTATTCATAAATCTCACAGGACCATAGTAAACAAAGAGACAGTTTTTAAATGGGTGCATGAGCATGTCCCAGGGCTATCCCCGCAGTCCCAACTATATTGGGGCTCAGTGCAGACGGAACAGGCAAAAATGCCCATTTCCTACTTTCTCCCTGGAAGGGATTTGATTTCATCCTTTCCCAACTAGTGACTGAGAACCTGGCTTCTAATCAGCCTGCAACTGAGAACTGACTAGGATCCTCCTAAAAGAGCTGGTGGGCACCTCCTTCCTCTGACTCACTCACAGTAAAACCAAGTCTCCAGTTTCTCCCAAGAAGGAACTTGTCCATACATCTAGGACCCCACCTGTTATGGATGCCACCTGAGTGACTGGCTCACAAATCACCTAGCTTGGGGAGCCAACAGGGATTGGCATTCAGGAATCTACCAGGGTCACTCAAAACAAAGAGGCATTTCTACATGGCACACAGGAACCCCCAGCAACTTTTCGCTGCAGCTCAGCAGAGAAGGCACAAACATCCAGCTCTCAGGTTTTCCCTGATAGGGGCTAGACTGCATATTTAATGTCCTGACTTTCCCAGCAGCATCCTGAAGGTCAGCCTTTTAATTAGCCTGCATTAGGCATCTGAAGGGGCAAAACTGTTAGAACTAGTAAACAAATTTAGTAAAGTTGTAGGATACAAAGCCAATATACAAAAATATGTTGTGTTTCTATACACTAGCAATGAACTATCAGAGAAATTAAGAAAACAATCCCATTTTCAATATCATCAAAAACAATTAAATACTTAGGAATAAATGTAATCAAGGAGGTGAAAAATCTGTATACTGAAAAGTATAAAAAATTGATGAGAGAAATTGAAGAAGACACAAATAAATGGAAAAATGTCCCATGTTCATAGTCAGAAGAATTAATATTGTTGAAATATCCACACTACCCAAAATGACCTTGAGAGTCACTGAAATCCCTATCAAATTTTAAATGCCATTTTTAACAGAAACACAAGAGACAATTATAAAATTAAAAACATACACACACACACAATAGGCCTCAAATAGCTAAAGCAATCTTGAGAAAAAAGTGGAAAGCTGGAGGCATAACACCTCCTGATTTCAAAGTATATTACAGAGGTATAGTAATTAAAACAGTATTGCATTGGCATAAAAACAGATACATAGATCAATAAAACAAAAGAGAGTCACCCAATAAATGCCTATATGTTCAATTAATTTTTGACAAAGTCATCAAGACTACACAAGGGCAAAAGGATAGGCTCTTCAGTAAATGGTGTTTGGAAAATCAGACATCTCCATGCAAAAGAATAAAAATGGACCCCTATTTTATACCATACACAAAAATCAGTGTAATATGGATTAAAGATTTAAAAGTAAGACCTAAAATCATAAAACTCCTAGAACAAAACATAGGGGATAAACTCCTTGACAATGATCTTGTCAGTGATTTCTTGGATTTGACACCAAAATCAAAGGCAACACAAGCAAAAATAAGCAGGTTGGACTACATCAGATTGAAATGCTTCTGCACTGGGAAGGAAACCATCAACAAATGAAAGGCAACTTGTGGAATGAGAGAAAATCTTTGCATACCAAGTATCTTATAAGGACTTACTATGGAGAACAGTATGGAGGTTCCTTAAAAAACTAAAATAGAACTACCATATGAGCCAGCAATCCCACTCCTGGGCATATACCCTGAGAAAACCATAACTCAAAAAGATACATGCACCCCAATGTTCATTGCAGCACTATTTACAATAGCCAGGACATGGAAACAACCTAAATGTCCATCAACAGAGGAATGGATAAAGAAGATGTGGTACATATATACAATGGAATATTACTCAGCCATAGAAAGGAATGAAATTGTGTCATTTGCACCAACATGGATGAAACTAGAGATTGTAATACTGAGTGAAGTAAGTCAGAAACAGAAAGACAAATATCATATAATATCACTTATATGTGGAATCTAGAAAAAATGATACACATGAACTTACTTGCAAAGCAGAAATAGAGACACAGACATAGAGAATGGACATATGGCTACTGGGGGGAAGGTGGGGGTGGGATGAACTGGGAGGTTGGGATTGGCATATATACACTACTATGTATAAAATAGATAACTAATGAGAACCTACTGTATAGCACAGGGAACTCTACTCAATGCTCTGTTGTGACCTAAATGGGAAGGAAGTCCAAAAAGGAGGAGATATATGTATACATATAGCTGATTCACAATGCAGTACAGGTGAAACTAACACAACATTGTGAAGCAACTATAATCCAATAAAAATTAATTTAAAAAACACCCCTCCACACACACTAATACACACACTCACACTGATACAAATGCTCTCACACTCACAACGTGCACAAACATGAACTCCCATACATTCACACACTCACTCATAATCTCACATAGTGAACACACACCAACACATATACACATACACTTACATACACTCCCACACATACAAACACATTCACACACACTTATATACACATGTATGCATACTTGCACACACTTAATTCACTCTACATATACTTATTTACTTATATATACTCCTGCAAATATGTACTCATGCATACACATGTCTACATACTCATACACACACACACACACACACACACACATCTAGACACTCAGAACTCAAAGGTGAGTGCTTTGGAGAAAATCTCCTCTTTGCGATTAATTTTCCTATAAGTCTTTCTCTTCAGAATCCAGATTTTCAGCTGGAGGCGGTATCTTGCCTCTGAGTGTGAAAGACAGTTGTGGTTTGTTAAAGTTTTTAGCTGCAAAGGGCCGAAGGATATTCTTCCCTGTGGTTCAGAATTACACTCTAGAAAGTTGTAAAAAGATTTCCACACTCTTTTTGAAGATGCCTTCCCCTGCATTGGGGCTGTTTTCAAAAGGCTGACTGAAGCTCTAGATCAGGTCTCCATATTTTTTTATGAAAGCAAAAAGAAAGCACCAGGACACTGAATAAATAATGAAAGTGAAGGCAAAACAAGCCTGAGGAGATAAAGTGAAAATTCTCTACATTTGAGCCTGAGGTTGAAGGTGGGTGTTGGGGACTGCCAACTGCTGGAATTTCTTTATTTAGAAATGAAGAGTCTGTGTTATGTCTGGTTAAAAAACACAAATATCTTTTTGTTTTAATAGATGTTTATTGGAGTATAATTGCTTCATAATACTGTGTTAGTATCTGTTGCATAACAAAGAGAATCAGCCATATGCATACACGTCCCCATATCCCCTCCCTCTTGAGTCTCCCTCCCATCCTCCCTATCGCACCCCTCTAGGTCATCGCGAAACACCAAGACGATCTCCCTGTGCTATGCTGCTGCTTCCCACCAGCCAACAATTTTACATTCGATAGTGTATATATGTCGATGCTACACTCACTTCACTCCAGCTTCGCCCTCCCACCTCATGCCCTCAAGTCCATTTTCTATGTCTACCTCTTTATTCCTGCCCTGCAACTAGGTTTTTCAGGACCATTTTTTTCTAGATTCCATATATATATATATATGTGTGTGTGTGTGTGTGTGTGTGTGTTTGTGTGTGTGTGTGTATGTGTGTGTGTGTTAGCATATGGTATTTGTTTTTCTCTTTCTGACTTACTTCATTCTGTATCACAGACTCTAGGTCCATCCACCTCACTACAAATAATTTCGTTTCTTTTTATGTCTGAGTAATATTCCATTGTATATATGTGCCACATCTTCTTTATCCATTCATCTGTTGATGGACACTTAGGTTGCTTCCATGTCCTGGCTATTGTAAATAGAGATGCAATGAACATTGTGGTACATGACTCTTTTGAATTATGGTTTTCTCAGAGTATATGCCCAGTAGTGGGATTGCTGGGTCGTATGGTAGTTCTATTTTTAGTTTTTAAAGGAACCTTCATACTGTTCTCCACAATGGCTGTATCAATATACATTCCCACCAACAGTGCAAGAGGGTTCCCTTTTCTCTGGTGTGGATCCTTTTTTATGAAGCCTGGTGCCTACCTGGTGGGCTCCTTTTATATAGAGGCTTAAGTATATCTTCAGTTCTAGAAATACTGCTTATATCATAAATGTTTCATCTCCATTTTTTCTCTTCTATTCTTCTGAACCACCTTAAAACTTCTTGCTTTCTATATTTCTCATTTTAATTTCTTTCTCAGTTGCATGCAGTGAGAATCCTAAATGTAACCTGCAAGTCTTCAGTTATTTTCTGACTAGTATCCATTTCATCTATTGAGGTTTATGTTCCCTCCCTGGGGAAAAAAGGAGGATGGATGATTGAATGGGAGGAGAGATAGATAAACATAGGTTATGTGTGGAACACCAAATGACGTGTCAAATGCTATCAACAAGGCTTGGAATGTCAAGGAAGGGCAGAGGAATGTGGCAGGTGCTGTGTCAATAAATAATTTGAAACCTTAGGGAATATGGTATTTTAACTTGGTCTTAGGAGGTTAGGATTTCAGCAAGTGGAGATGGGAGAGGAAGGGCATTCCACATCATAGCAACAGCATGAGCTGTTGCCCTGTGACAAGACAGTGAGGCATGGGGGTGTGAGGTGTCTGGGCCGGGGGGGATATCTGAAAAGTTAACTAGTTCTACGCCTGGGAAAGCTCCTCCAGGCCAAGTCATATGCCAGGCTAAGTAGGAATTTGGGTGCTGATACTTCAAAGTTGCTGCCAAACTGGAGTAATTTCTAGGAACTTATTAGTTTCAATTTCCCAATCATCCTCCATTTTCTGTCTTATTCAAAGCCCTTTTGTGTTTGGACTTCCTTCCCTGTGGGGCGTGAGTTGCAAGCATACTCTGGGATGGAAGTGAGTGTAATGCCAGCGTGACAGACAACTCAGTACTTTTAAAATCAACACGTTATTTTTAAAAAAAAAAACATGTTACTTTTTAGAATACTTTCAGATTGACAGAAATACTGAGCAGATAGCACAGAGAGTTCTCATAGCACCTCCCTCAGTTTCCCTTATTATTAACATCTTGCCTTAATGTGATACATTCATTACAAGTAACACACCAATATTAACACATTACTATTAACTAAAGTCCACAGTTTGCATTGATGTTTGATCTTTGTGTTGTACAGTTTGATGGGCTTGAAAATGTAAAAAGTCATGCGTCCATCATGACGGTATCAAACAAAATAGTCTCATTATCCTAAAAATCTCCTGCGCTTTACCTATGCATCCCTCAGCCACCACCACCACTGTGCTGATAAGCTGTTATCCACTGATAGTTTTACCTTTTCAGAATATCGTATAGTTGAAATCATGCAGTTGTAGCCCTTTTAGGCTAGCTTTTTCACAAACCAAAATGCATTAATGGTCCCTTCATGTCTTTTCATGGCTTGATAGCTCATTTCTATTTATCACTGAATAATGATTCATTGTATGGATGTACCCCTGTTTGTTTATACCTTCACCTATTGAAAGGCATCTTGATTGCTTACCAGTTTGGGCAACTATAAATAAAGCTGCACAGCTGTATGCAGGGTTTTTACCTAAAAGTATAAAAGTGTGATTTCTAGATCATACGGTAAAACTGTGATTAACTTGGTAGGGAACTGTCAAAATGTCTTCCAAAGTGGCTGTATCATTTTGCACTCCCTCCAGCAATGAATTAGAGCTCCTGTTGCTCTACTTCTCTACCTAGGATACCCCTACACGTCTATTACAGTCGCGAAAATTCAAAAAAAATTAAAAAATAAAAACACAAATGCTGGTAGGGATGTGGAGCAACAGGAGCTCTCATTCACCACAATAAATCTTGTTACCTTCTGTCACCATACATAGTTGCAAAAATGTTTGCTCTTGTGATGAGAACTTTTAAGATTTATTCTCTTATAAACTTTCAAATATGGAATACACTATTATTAACTAAAGTCACCATGGTGTACATTATATCCCCATGACTAATTTATTTTATAACTGGAAGTTAGTACCTTTTGATCCCCTTCATCCATTTTGCCCACCCCAACGTCCATCCCCTCTGGCAACCACCAATCTGTTGTCTGTATCTGTGGGTTAGGTTCTGTTTTGTTTTGATTTGTTTTTTTGCTTGTTTTGCTTTCTTAGTTTCCACAGATAAGTGAAACCTTATGTATTTGCCTTTCTATGTTTGACTTGTTGCACTTAGCAAATGCCCTCAAGGTCCATCCATGTTGCCACACATGGAAAGATTCCATTCTTTTTTTATGGCTGAGTAGTATTCCAATATATATCTCATATCTTTTTTCATTCATCCACCAACAGACCTCACATTGTTTCCATATTTTGGCTATTGTAAATTATGCTTCAGTGAACATGGGGCTGCATATATCTTTTCAAATTAGCATTTTCATTTTCTTCAGATAAACACCCCAATTAGTCAAAGGAATCTTGAGAAAGGAGAACAAAGCTGGAGGTATCACACGCCCTGGTTTCATACTATATTACAAAATTATAGTAATCAAAATAGTGTGGTACTGGCATAAAAGCAGACACATTGATCAATG
>NC_041234.1:29360214-29367413 GCF_002837175.3 Physeter macrocephalus | reverse complement strand
AGTATTTTGTTGAGGATTTTTGCATCTATGTTCATCAGTGATACTGGTCCATAGTTTTCTTTTTGTGTGACATCTTTTTCTGGTTTTGGTATCAGGGTGATGGTGGCCTCATCAAATGAGTTTGGGAGTGTACCTCCCTCTGCTATATTTTGGAAGAATTTGAGAAGGATAGGTGTTAGCTCTTCTCTAAATGTTTGATAGAATTCGCCCGTGAAGACTTCTAGTACTGGTGTTTTGTTTGTTGCAAGATTTTTATCAGATATTTTTTTCAAACATTCAAACATAAACACTCCCAAACTCATTCTCTTTCTCTCTCTCTGTCACTGTTTATATATATATATATATATATATATATATATATATATATATATATGTGTGTATTCAGCTGTTGGTGTATATTGTGATTTTTCTAGTTTTTATTTATTAAAAAAATATTTCATTGAACATTCTTGTATTTTTATCCAGATTCATATTTGCCTGAGTTTATCTAGGAAGTAATAGGGATACAAAATTTTTTCTATTAAGTTTTGCTATTTCAAGTTGGCAGATTGAAATATGTCGTTTCCACCCCTTCAACTTCCACCAAAATCCTTAAGAATGATAGAAAAGATATAACTTAAAAATCACTACCTTAGAGAGTTGGGAGGATGGCGGAAGAATAAGATGCGGAGATCACCTTCCTCCCCACAGATACATCAGCAATACATCTACACGTGGAAATGCTCCTATAGAAGACCCATTGAACGCTGGCAGAAGACCTCAGATCCCAAAAGGCAAAAAACTCCCCACATACCTGGGTAGGGCAAACAAAAAATGAATAAACAGAGACAAAGGAATAGGGACGGCACCTGCACCAGTGGGAGGGAGCTGTGAAGGAGGAAAGGTTTCCACACACCAGGAAGCCCCTTTGAGGGCGGAGACTGCGGGGGGCAGAGAGGGGAAGCTTCAGAGCTGCGGAGGAGAGCATAGCAACAGGGGTGCGGAGGGCAAAGCGGAGAAATTCCCTCACAGTGGATCGGTGCCGACCAGCACTCACTAGCCCGAGAGGCTTGTCTGCTCCCCCGCCGGGACTGACTGGGGCTGGGAGCTGAGGCTGGGGCTTGGTCGTAATGCAGGGAGAGGACTGGCGGCATGAACACAGCCTGAAGGGGTTAGTGCACCATGGCTAGCCAGAGGGAGTCCGGGAGAAATTTGGAGCTGCTGAAGAGGCAAGAGACTTTTTCTTCCCTCTTCGTTTCCTGATGTGTGAGGAGAGGGGATTGAGAGTGCTGCTTAAAGGAGCTCCAGAGACGGGCGCAAGCCCAGCTATCAGCGCGGACCCAGAGACGGGCATGAGATGCTAAGACCGCTGCTGCCACCACCAAGAAGCCTGTGTGTGAGCACAGGTCACTATCCACACCTCCCCTCTGGGGAGCCTGTACAGCCCGCCATTGCCATGGTCCTGTGATCCAGGGGCAACTTCCCCGGGAGAATGCATGGCATGCCTCAGGCTGGTGCAATGTCATGCCTGCCTCTGCTGCCGCAGACTCGCCCCACATCCATACTCCTCCCTCCCCCCTGGGATGAGTGGCCCAGAGCCTCCGAATCAGCGGCTCCTTTAACCCCGTCCTGTCTGAGCAAAGAACAGACACTCTCCGGCCACCTATATGCAAAGGTGGGGCCAAATCCAAGGCTGAACCCCTGGAGCTGTGCGACCAAAGAAGAGGAAGGGAAATTACTCCCAGCAGCCTCAATAGCAGTGGATTAAATCTCCACAATCAACTTGATGTACCCTGCATCGGTGGAAAACCTGAATAGACGATGAATCATCCCAAATTCAGGAGGTGGATTTTGAGATCAAGATATATTATTTTATCCTCTTTTCTTCTTTTTGTGAGTGTGATTCTGTGTGAGATTTCGTCTGTACAGCTTTGCTTTCACCATTTGTCCTAGGGTTCTCTCTGTCCGTGTTTTTTTATTTTCTACTTAAAAATTTTTTTCTTAATAATTATTTTTTATTTTAATAATTTTATTTTATCTTTCTTTATGTTATCCTCTTTCTTTCTTTCTTTCTTCTACTATTCCTCCTTTTTATTCTGAGCCATGTGGATGAAAGGCTTTTGGTGCTCCAGACAGGAGTCAGTGCTTTGCCTCTGAGGTGGGAGAGCCAAATTCAGGACACCGGTCCACAAGAGACCTCCCAGCTCCACATAATATCAAATGGCAAAAATCTCCCTGAGATCACCATCTCAACACCAAGACCCAGCTTCACTCAATGACCAGCAAGCTACAGTACAGAAAACCATATGCCATGCAACTAGCAAGACAGGAACACAAACCCACCCATTAGCAGAGAGGCTGCCTAAAATCATAATAAGGCCACAGACACCCCAAAACACACCACCAGACCTAGACCTGCCCACCAGAAAGACAAGATCCAGCCTCATCCACCAGAACACCAGCACTAGTCCCCTCCCCCAGGAAGCCTACACAACCCATTGAAACAACTTTAGCCACTGGGGACAGACACTAAAAACAACAGGAACTACGAACCTGAAGCCTGCAAAAAGGGGACCCCAAACAAAGTAAGATAAGCAAAATGAGAAGACAGAAAAACACATAGCAGATGAAGGAGCAAGATAAAAACCCACGTGACCTAACAAATGAAGAGGAAATAGGCAGTCTACCTGAAAAAGAATTCAGAATAATGATAGGAAAGATGATCCCAAATCTTGGAAATAGAATAGAGAAAATGCAAGAATCATTTAACAAGGATCTAGAGGAACTAAAGAGGAAACAAGCAACGATGAACAACAGAATAAATGAAATTAAAAATACTCTAGATGGGATCAAGAGCATAATAACTGAGGCAGAAGAACGGATAAGTGATCTGGAAGATAAAAGTGTGGAAATAACTACAGCACAGCAGAATAAAGAAAAAAGAATGAAAAGAACTGAGGACAGTCTCAAAGAGCTCTGCGACAACATTAATCACAACAACATTCGAATTATAGGGGTACCAGAAGAAGAAGAGAGAAAGAAAGGGACTGAGAAAATATGTGAAGAGACTATAGTTCAAAACTTCTGTAATATGGGAAAGGAAATAATTAATCAAGTCCAGGAAGCACAGAGAGTCCCATACAGGATAAATCCAATGAGAAACACGCCAAGACACATATTAATCAAACGGTCAAAAATTAAATACAAAGAAAACATATTAAAAGCAGCAAGGGAAAAACAACAAATAACAAAAAACCTACAACCAAGATTACTCTACCCAGCAAGAATCTCATTCAGATTTGATGGAGAAATTAAAACCTTTACAGACAAGCAAAAGCTGAGAGAGTTCAGCACCACCAAACCAGCTTTACAACAAATGCTAAAGGAACTTCTCTAGGCAAGAAACACAAGAGAAGGAAGTGAACTACAAGAACAAACTCGAAACAATTAAGTAAATGGTAATAGGAACATACATACCGATAATTACCTTAAATGTAAATAAGTTAAATGCTCCCACCGAAAGAAACAGACTGGCTGAATGGATACAAAAATAAGACCCATATGCATGCTGTCTACAAGACACCCACTTCAGACCTAGAGACACATACAGACTGAAAGTGAGGGGATGGAAAGACCTATTCATTGCAAATGGAAATCAAAAGAAAACGAGTAGCAATTCTCGTATCAGAGAAAATAGACTTTAAAATAAAGACTATTACAAGAGACAAAGAAGGACACTACATAATGATCAAGGGGTCGATCCATGAAAAAGATATAACAATTGTAAATATTTATGCACCCAATGTAGGAGCACCTCAATAAGTAAGGCAAATACTAACAGCCATAAAAGGGGAAATCAACAGTAACACAATCATAGTAGGGGACTTTAACACCCCACTTTCACCAATGGACAGATCATCCAAAATGAAAATAAATAAGGAAACACAAGCTTTAAATGATACATTAAACAAGATGGACTTAATCAATAATTATAGGACATTCCATCCAAAAACAACAGAATACACACTTTTCTCAAGTGCTCATGGAACATTCTCCAGGATAGATCATATATTGGGTCACAAATCTAGCCTTGGCAAATTTAAGAAAATTGAAATCATATCAAGTATCTTTTCTGACCACAATGCTATGAGACTAGATATCAATTACAGGAAAAGATCTGTAAAAAATAAAAACACATGGAGGCTAAACAATACACTACTTAATAACGAAGTGATCACTGAAGAAATCAAAGAGGAAATCAAAAAATACTTAGAAACAAATGACAATGGAGACACGACGACCCAAAACCTATGGGATGCAGCAAAAGCAGTTCTAAGAGGGAAGTTTATAGCAATACAATCCCACCTTAAGAAACAGGAAACATCTCGTATAAACAACCTAACTTTGCACCTAAAGCAACTAGAGAAAGAAGAACAAAAAAACCCCAAATTTAGCAGAAGGAAAGAAATCATAAAGATCAGATCAGAAATAAATGAAAAAGAAATGAAGGAAACAATAGCAAAGATCAATAAAACTAAAAGCTGGTTCTTTGAGAAGATAAATAAAATTGATAAACCATTAGCCAGACTCATCAAGAATAAAAGGGAGAAGACTCAAATCAATAGAATTAGAAATGAAAAAGAAATGAAGGAAACGATACCAAAGATCAATATAACTAAAAGCTGGTTCTTTGAGAAGATAAACAAAATTGATAAACCAATAGCCAGACTCATCAAGAAAAAAAGGAAGAAGACTCAAATCAATAGAATTAGAAATGAAAAAGGAGAAGTAACAACTGACACTGCAGAAATACAAAATATCATGAGAGCATGATAACAAGTAACTCTATGCCAATAAAATGGACAACCTGGAAGAAATGGACAAATTCTTAGAAATGCACAACCTGCCACGACTGAATCAGGGAAAATTGAAAATATGAACCGACCAATAACAAGCACTGAAATTGAAAATGTGATTTAAAATCTTCCAACAAACAAAAGCCCAGGACCAGAAGGCTTCACAGGCGAATTCTATTAAACATTTACAGAAGAGCTAACACCTATCCTTATCAAACTCTTCCAAAATATAGCAGAGCGAGGAACACTCCCAAACTCACTCTATGAGGCCACCATCACCCTGATACCAAAAACAGACAAAGACGTCACAAAGAAAGAAAACTACAGACCAATATCACTGATGAACATAGATGCAAATATCCTCAACAAAATACTAGCAAACAGAATCCAACAGCACATGAAAAGGATCATACACCATGATCAAGTGTGTTTTATTCCAGGAATGCAAGAATTCTTCAATATACGCAAATCAATCAACGTGATACACCATATTAATACATTGAAGGAGAAAAACCATATGATCATCTCAATAGATGCAGAGAAAGCTTTTGACAAAATTCAACACCCATTTATGATAAATCCCTGCCGAAAGTAGGCATAGAGGGAACTTTCCTCAAAATAATAAAGGCCGTATATGACAAACCCACAGCCAACATCGTCCTCAATGGTGGAAAACTGAAACCATTTCCAATAAGATCAGGAGCAAGACAAGGTTGCCCACTCTCACCACTCTTATTCAACATAGTTTTGGAAGTTTCAGCCACAGCAATGAGAGAAGAAATGGAAATAAAAGGAATCCAAATCGGAAAAGAAGAAGTAAAGCTGTCAGCGTTTGCAGATGGCATGATACTATATATAGAGAATCCTAAAGATGCTACCAGAAAACTACTAGAGGTAATCAATGAATTTGGTAAAGTAGCAGGATACAAAATACATGCACAGAAATCTCTGGCATTCCTATACTCTAATGATGAAAAATCTGAAAGTGAAATTAAGAAAACACTCCCATTTACCACTGCAACAAAAAGAATAAATTATCTAGGAATAAACCTACCTAAGGAGACAAAAGAACTGTATGCAGAAAATTATAAGTCACTGATGAAAGAAATTCAAATAGATGGAGAGATATACCATGTTCTTGGATGGGAAGAATCCAAATTGTGAAAATGGCTCTATTACCCAAAGTTATCTACAGATTTAATGCAATCGCTAGCAAACTACCACTGGCATTTTACACAGAACTAGAACAAAAAATTCCACAATTTGTATGGAAATACAAAAGACCCCGAATAGCCAAAGCAATCTTGAGAACGAAAAATGGAGCTGGAGGATTCAGGCTTCATGACTTCAGACTATAGTACAAAGCTACAGTAATTAAGACAGTATGGTACTGGCACAAAAACAGAAATATAGATCAATGGAACAGGATAGAAAGCTCAGAGATAAACCCCACGCACGTATGGTCACCTTATCTTGATAAAGGAGGAAGGAATGTACAGTGGAGAAAGGAGAGCCTCTTCAATAATTGGTGCTGGGAAAACTGGACAGGTACATATAAAAATATGAGCTTAGAACACTCCCTAACACCATACACAAAAATAATCTCAAAATGGATTAAAGACCTAAATGTAAGGCCAGAAACTATCAAACTCTTAGAGGAAAACGTAGGCAGAACACTCTATGGCATAAATCAGAACAAGATCATTTTTGACCACCTCCTAGAGAAATGGAAACAAAAACAAAAATAAACAAATGGGACCTAATGAAACTTAAAAGCTTTTGCACAACAAAGGAAACCATAAATAAGATCAAAAGACAACCCTCAGAATGGGGAAAATAGCATACGGTATTTGTTTTTCTCCTTCTGACTTACTTCACTCTGTATGACAGACTCCAGGTCTATCCACCTCATTACAAATAACTCAGTTTCATTTCTTTTTATGGCTGAGTAATATTCCATTGTATATATGTGCCACATCTTCTTTATCCATTCATCTGTTGATGGACACTTAGGTTGCTTCCATGTCCTGGCTATTGTAAATAGAGCTGCAATGGACATTTCTCCAAAGAAGATATACAGATTGCCAACAAACACATGAAAGAATGCTCAACATCATTAATCATTAGAGAAATGCAAATCAAAACTACAATGAGATATCATCTCACACCGGTCAGAATGGTCATCATCAAAAAATCTAGAAACAATAAATGCTGGAGAGGGTGTGGAGAAAAGGGAACACTCTTGCACTGCTGGTGGGAATGTGAATCGGTACAGCCACTGTGGAGTACAGTATGGAGTTTCCTTAAAAATCTACAAATAGAACTACCATATGACCCAGCAATCCCACTACTGGGCATATAGCC
>NC_041234.1:29351157-29360204 GCF_002837175.3 Physeter macrocephalus | reverse complement strand
TACTGGGCATATAGCCTGAGAAAACCATAATTCAAAAAGAGTCATGTACCAAAATGTTCATTGCAGCTCTATTTACAATAGCCAGGAGATGCAAGCAACCTAACTGTCCATCATCGGATGAATGGAAAAAGAAGATGTGGCATATATATACAATGGAATATTACTCAGCCATAAAAAGAAACGAAATTGACTTATTTGTAGTGTGGTGGATGAACCTAGAATCTGTCATACAGAGTGAAGTAAGTCAGAAAGAGAAAGACAAATTCCGTATGCTAACACATATATATGGAATCTAAGAAAAAAAATGTCATGAAGAACTTAGTGTTAAGACGGGAATAAAGACACAGACCTAGTAGAGAATGGACTTGAGGATATGGGGAGGGGGAAGGATAAGCTGTGAGAAAGTGAGAGAGTGGCCTGGACATATATACACTACCAAAGGTAAAATAGATAGCTAGTGGGAAGCAGCCGCATAGCACAGGGAGATCAGCTCAGTGCTTTGTGACCACCTAGAAAGTTGGGATAGGGAAGGTGGGAGGGAGGGAGACACAAGAGGGAAGAGATATGGGAACATATGTATATGTATAACTGACCCACTTTGTTATGAAGCAGAAACTAACACACCATTGTAAAGCAATTATACTCCAATAAAGATGTTAAAAAAAATCACAACCTTAGCTCAATGTTGGGAGCAGCTCCACAAATACTCCCCTACCAGAAACGTCCCAGAGCTACCTACAGGGTGATCAGTTGGTATAGTGCGGTAGGAGCAGCCTACAGCACACATCAGCCCCACATCTTTCCACCTCGATCCAGGCAGCAAATACTGTCTTCCTCTAGGCAGGAGCAATTGGTGTTAGAAAGGGGGCAAGGTCCCAGAACCCTGGAAGAAATGTATGCACTCCCTGACTAGCCACCAAAAGGCACCTTCCACCTCTGCCTTATTCTCAGGGGAACCCATTGGCAGTAATAAGCCCCAACAGCTCATTTCACTTCTTCCCTAAAGCTGGGAAACAAACGCAGGAGAATCTCAACTACAAAGATGAATTACACTCAGGAATGACCAAACAATGTGAGAAAGCCAACTCCATTAAGGACAGAAAACAATAACTAACATAAGAGCTTATAGCCAATGAATCAGAGTTAACAAAGCACAAGAGAACCTTAGGTTAGCACAATTATTACCCTCAGAGAGATGTAAGCAGATAGTGCATCCATTAATCAACTCAAGAATATACGAATGAAAAGTATTAGCAATAATAAAAAAACTCAGTATATGAACAGCAGAAATGACAGTTAAAGAACAAATTAGGAAACTGGGAGATCCAGCCAATGACTTCTCCAGAATGCAGAATGAAAGGAGCAGGAACGATGAACAGTGAAGCCTGACGCCTGGGTCTGCCCGATGGAATGTTAAGCCCTTTGCTTCTGCTGGTCTCACAATAAAGACTAGGAACAAGCTGCGGGGAGGAAGGGGTCGTGTTTTGCACCTGTTCCTTATATCTGATAAGCAGGAAGGCACATAGCCACTTTCCCAAGAGTGGAGTGAGAGAATGGTAGAGAGAGTCAGTATAGAAGAACCTCTATAAGATGTCAAAGGTAGGTTTCTCTTGCCTGAAATAATCCCCTTCCTTGCAGGTGATATTAACAGTGGTACATCCTTCAGGAGCCTTGGGTATCTGAGCACAGGCTATGTTGCCTTGTGAAACTATTTCCACTGAGTTCTGCATTTAAAACTTTCTGATTTTCACTCACAGTGTCTCTTGGTCACATATTTATATTAATTCCATCTCATAGCTTAATTCCAGCTCATAAATTAATTCTTTACTCATAGCTTATGAGAATTAAAATATTACCACCTGGAAACTCTGAAACTCAGTTATTAAGGTGGTTCATATTATACAGAATATAGTCACACACATTTTTAAAAGATCACTAAAAGAAAAACACAAAAGACTTCAATTCCCACAAAGAACTCTTGGAGACCTGAGCATGCTTCAAAGACACTGACCTCAATTTGAAATTCACCATTTTAGAAGGAATCACAGTCATTGTCAGAATACATATTAGGGGGAATGGTCAACAGATGGTGCTGAGATTGATTGTTTTCTCACCTCTACGTAGTGGTTTCATATTTCCATGGAAATGATCCAAAAAGAAAAAAACCAAATCAATATGTCCAACGACATGTATGGTAACCCTTTTCATACCTTCAAAGGTAGGAAAAAATGCTACCTCCCCATATCGCATAACAAAACTGTATGTATATACCATAAATAATACACAAACATCACAGGAAATGATGGTATATGAAAAAAAGCTACACAAAAGTGGAACTCATATATACTAATTATAACTTTGAACGTTGAGAAGGATTCAGTAAATACAGCAAAGAAATGGGGCTGATCCTCAACTCTTTATGGCACTGTCTTCTCTGATTGGCTGATGCCCATATCAGACTGGTTAGAGTTTGAATATCATGGTAGGACAGGGGTAACCAAACAGTATGTATTTCAAATTAATGGGGTTTCTTTCTGTGAAGTTATTTGGTTGACAGGATAGTAGAAATTTTAAAAATAACAACGGTAAATTTAACCTAGAAGTAAAGTTTAGACTGAGAATGGGTCACTCACCAAAGAATTACCCAAAAAGGAGCTTCAAATAAGCAATAACTGAATAACTGAAATAAAATACATTAATCTGTAGAACTCCAAATATTCATTTTGACTGAAGAAAAAAATTTTAAACTATGGGGAATCAGAGTTAAAGCCAGATCTGAAACTTTCTCACACCATGTAAATATCAAAACCAGGCATGAAGTAACATTTAAGAAAGATCCATGTCTAACTTCTGACCAGGGTTGTGGTGTAAGGCAATCTTCTGAATTTCACATTCACTCTTGATTCTGTATTATTGACAATTATCCTTCTCTCCACCTCTGTAACTTCTAGGAAACAGAGGGCTCAGGGTTTGTTTGTTTGATTGATTTAACTATATATATAATGCAAACAGTAGGCCTTTCTGGAACTGATTTACTCCCCTTCCCCTGCTTTCTTTCTCTCCAAAGTACTTAGCAATGCTTGAAATTATATCTGTCTATTTATTATACTTATATACTTATTTCTATATATTTGTAAACCCCCTGAGAACTGGGATACTTGGGCTGTTTCATTCTTGGGCCTGTAACCCTAGCATGTAAAACAATTCTTGGCATATAGTAGATACTCGAAAAATATTTATTGAATGAATTCAGAAAGTGACAAGTTATCAACTATCAGATACTTTTATTTAAAACAAATTATCCATTTATCGTCACTCATGAGGATAAGTACAGGAAAAGAAATGTCTTTCTTCTCCCCTACGTTTGTGACTCAATCTTTTGAGACAAGAATCCTTTGAGAATTTCATAAAAGCAATGGTTCTTTTCCCTAAAAAAGTGCACTTTCTTAAACACACGCAAAACTGTGCATGAAATTTTGACTTGTGGATCATCCTTTAAGGGCAGAGGTCTGTGAATAGAGAGGACTGAATCCAGAGGGCCAAACTTGGATGGGAAATAAAATTACATCGCACTTTTCACAAATCTCTAATGAAAATCAGCACTTCCTTCCATTATGAATGTAGGCAACAAACCACAGTAGATCAGCAGTATAATTTGGCCCCCAATAGAAATCACAGGTCATTTCATATCACGTATATGCTGCAGATACCTCGAAATATCATTTATTCTCATCACTACCCTGGAGTTACAATATTTATTAGACCTACCACTATAACTTGTTATTTAATGTGTCAAGAGAAGCATATTTATTACTATTTCACTAATTTTAAAAATATTCTGAAAACTATTTCAATATAGTCGGTTTCCTTTGTTTTTCTATATAGTTTGACTTATTATACATTTTAAAACATTATCCTAAGAACATAAGCTTCTGCAGCTTTCCAAAGAGGTATACACGGGGCAGCAGGAGGGAGGTTAAGAAATTCTGCTTTGGGGAACCACTGACCTCAAGTTAGGAACCTCTGCTTATAAGGTATAAACCTCAAGCTGACTTAGAAATCTTCAAACCTTACCAGACTCATGTTATAGTGTATCACCTCCCAAACGCATGCTTTATAAAAATTAATTTTTTAATTTCAATTTATTTTTAAAAATATGTAATATATATTCACATCTCAAAATTCCAAAAATATGTAGCACACAATTCAAACTTTTTCTCTTACCTCTGTCCCTCAGTCTACCACCCCCCTCCACTCCCAGAGGAAATTATCTATTTCTTGTGCCAAATGACTTTCATTTTTCTTACAAATTTGGGAAATAAAATCTCCAGATACTATCACGGGAAATATAAACTACATATAGTAGTTAGGAAATCTGTAAATTAAAAAAAATTGCCTGGTTCTAGCATTTTTTTCCTTACCAATAAGATATCAGACTAAGGGAGCATCTCTTTAAAGGTGGTCATAATACCTGTTTTTAGATTGACTGTTATGTCTTTTATTATTAATTCAGAAGTCATTTATGACTTGTCTATTCAAGTTGAAATACGGATATGACCACAGACTGTCATGAAAAATTACTTTGAATTTTTTTTCCAAAATCACTTATGTATCTAAACTGACTTTTTCTACAAATCAATAAAAAAAATAGTAACAGAAAAATGGGCAAAGGACAGACAATTCAGAGATAAAATACAAAGGTTCAGTAAACATATAAAGATATTTAAGTTCACAAGTAATAAGAAAAATTCAAATTCAGATGGGACCCCTTTTATTCACCCGTCAGATTAGCAAAAACAAAAAAGGGAGAATATCTAGTGGTGGTGGAAGGGTGTGGGGAAGTGAATGTCATCACAGCATGATGACTGGAGTATTAGCTGGCACACCTTTTTTGAGGGCAATTATAATTTTATATCTAAATAGTCTTCACCCCATCAATCCCATTTCTAGATAACTATTCTATAGAAGTAAATGACCAGACTCACAAAAATGCATGTACAAGGATATTCATTGCAGCAATGAAATTAACAAGAAAACTGGACATAATCTAAACATCCTTCAATAGGGGCATTATTAAACTGTCATACATTCATACTATGGAATATTATGCAGGAGTATAAATGAATGGGGTAATCCTCTATGTACTGGGAAGGAAAGAAACATAAGATATATCATGAAATGAAGGAATCAAGTTGCAGGATGTTATTTATGTAAAAAAAGATAAGAAAAACACACAAACCTATTTTGCTATCTGTAAATATGTATGTACTCAAACGTATGGAAAAGAGTCTGGAAGGATTAATACTAAACTCAAAGTAGTGTGTGGGGGATTAGGGCACAAGGAGGGTTTTCGCTATACCTGTTATTTCATTGTTATATATTGAGAATATAATCATGTATTACTTGTATAATGGAAAATAAGTTTAAATTGTCTCTTACTGATTTTAAAGAGGTCCTGTCACATTTAATTTTTAAAATAAACACAGAATTTCAATCATTAGGTTGCTTTGGGATATGGAAGGGGACATACCTTTTCTCACAGGTATTGATGTCAAAATTCTGGACCAAGAAGGATCTTACAATGCAGTTAGCTTTTTGTATTCATATTTGGGGAGAGTATACTCACAGCTTCTCAGCCCAGCGGTATGCCTTCTATATACTTTCATCAATGTAAGAAATAGAGTTTCCTTGGAAATTTCTGTGAAGAAACACAGTTCATCTCCTCGAATAGGTAGGCAAAGAATGTAGAGAATAAGGAAAAGAATCATGGCCACCGTGTGGGGAATATTCAACTTCAGAAAAGACCAGCTTTCTAATTCCCACAGCTTATCAGCTTCCCAGTGTGCACAATTAATAAAAACATACTGTGAGGCCACTGGCACAAACAATGAGGCATCTCCTCAGAACCTGAACTTCCTATCTGTCCAATTTCTTGGATACATAATGCCAATTACTTTTTTTTCCAAAATCACTTATGTGTCTAAAATGACTCCTACAAATCAATGAGAAAAATGGCAAACATTTATCAATATCAGCAAATAAATATAAAGAAATCCTATGCCAGGCAACACCAAAGTTTTGGCTCAGTGCCCTCAGAATCTCTCCAGGTGTTAGAAGGATATGGGCAATTAGAAATTAGAGGGACTAATACGAAAATATCTCTTAAACATATTGCATAGGGAAAAGCACAAGTCACTGAGCAAGGAGTAAGTTATTACCTCATTAGGGGAACAAAATGCAAAGGAAAGAGATGAGAAGGAAGGACACACATCAAAACAGTAACAGGAGTTACCTTATTGGTGGTAGGGAAGGTGGGGTGGAATTTTCACATTTTATCCCATATACTTCTGTGACATTTCTTTTTTTAAACAGTGAGAATGTATCCATGAATTAGACAGGTTTAAGAGAAGCTGTTAAATGCCTGAGGTTCAGTTTCAACCACTAACTCAGTGGATGACTTTGAATCTTTAGCTTTAGCTTTGTCCTCTTCCCGCAGCAACAATGTTAACTATTCAGTTTATATGCACATTTTTCACGGGAGTCAAAAATAAGTCAAAACGGATACCTGTCTGCCCATCTGCCTGGGGGACATTTCCACTCAAACAGAGCCTTCTGGTTGCTTTATGCTCACCAATAAAAGATGCCTAAGACTGAACTCATCTCCCTCAAGCTGACTCTGCTTCCCAACTGCTATATTTCCACCTGTTATACCACCATCATTCTGCCCATCAACATGTGATTTTTCTCTTTCCTGTACTACAATCTCCCAACACCAGTCAATTACTACATCTTGTCAGTTTTTCCCCTGTAGTAATCTCAGGATTTTCTTTCTACTTCCATCACAACCACTCTAATTCGGCTTTGTCACTTTACTCCTAGATTTTGCTAAAGCATTCTATTTGGTCTCCCTGAATCAAGCTTTCCACTCTAGATCTCTCTACATATGAAATCTAAAATAAGCCTCTTGTTTTTTTTTTTTTTTTTTTTTTTTTGGGGGTATGGGGGCCTCCCCCTGCTGCGGCCTCTCCCGTTGCGGAGCACAGGCTCCGGAGCGCAGGCCCAGTGGCCATGGCTCACGGGCCCAGCAGCTCCGCGACACATGGGATCCTCCCAGACCGGGGCGCGAACCCGGTTCCCCTGCATCGGCAGGCGGACGCGCAACCACTGCGCCACCAGGGAAGCCCTAAGCCTCTTGTTTTAATCATCTGTCTCTCTTCCTTGAAAACTTGCAGTGGCTCTCCATATCTTGCAGCATAACTTTCAAACCCCCATTGCCAAAGCCAAGGTTTATCATAATCCTATCTTTCATTGTTGCCTAACCCAATTCTTTACAGACAGACTAATCTATTAAATTCTGATAATCCCTGCAGTCACACCTTTGCCTAGATTGTACTGCCTATTATTTTTCTAACAAATCACAGCTAATCTTTAAGTCCCAGCTAAAGATTTAGCTTATCCATTCAGCCTTCCGTGACCGCCACACCCCTGTGATTAGAGGTTCTGGTGAATTACAGCACCTATCTGTATTTCTCTTAATACTTAATTATATATTACTTCACTTTTAGGGCATATCCCCTTTCTTCCCACTTGTCATTGTCATGTTCTGGAGACAATGCCATATACTTCTGTGGCTCCCACAGTACTTAGCACTGGGTTGGGAACAAAATGGGTGCTACATATAGAAAGCCAGGGGACAAATCCTAAAGATGCTACCAGAAAACTACTAGAGCTAATCAATGAATTTGGTAAAGTAGCAGGATACAAAATTAATGCACAGAAATCTCTGGCATTCTTAGACGCTAATGATGAAAAATCTGAGAGTGAAATCAAGAAAACACTCCCATTTACCATTACAAAAAAAGAATAATATATCTAGGAATAAACCTACCTAAGGAGACAAAAGTCCTGTATGCAGAAAATTATAAGACACTGATGAAAGAAATTAAAGGTGATACAAATAGATGGAGAGATATACTACGTTCTTGGATTGGAAGAATCAACATTGTGAAAATGACTCTACTACCCAAAGCAATCTACAGATTCAATGCAATCTCTAGCAAACTACCACTGGCATTTTTTACAGAACTAGAACAAAAAATTTCACAATTTGTATGGAAACACAAAAAAACCCGAATAGTCAAAGCAATATTGAGAAAGAAAAACGGAGCTGGAGGAATCAGACTCCCAGACTTTGGACTATACTACAAAGCTACAGTAATCAAGACAGTATGGTACTGGCACAAAAACAGAAATATAGATCAATGGAACAGGATAGAAAGCCCAGAGATAAACCCACACACATATGGTCACCTTATCTGTGATAAAGGAGGCAAGAATATACAGTGGAGAAAAGACAGCCTCTTCAATAAGTGGTGCTGGGAAAACTGGACAGCTACATGTAAAAGTATGAAATTAGAACACTCCCTAACACCACACACAAGAATAAACTCAAAATGGGTTAAAGACCTAAATGTAAGGCCAGACACTATCAAACTCTTAGAGGAAAACATAGGCAGAACACTCTATGGCATAAATCACAGCAGGATCCTGTTGGACCCATCTCCTAGAGAAATGCAAATAAAAACAAAAAAAAACAAATGGGACCTAATGAAACTTAAAAGCTTTTGCACAGCAAAGGATACCATAAACAAGACCAAAAGACAACCCTCAGAATGGGAGAAAATATTTGCAAACGAAGCAACTGACAAAGGACTAATATCCAAAATTTATAAGCAACTCTTGCAGCTCAATAACAAAAAAACAAACAACCCAATCCAAAAATGGGCAGAAGAACTAAATAGACATTTCTCCAAAGAAGATATACAGATCGCCAACAAACACATGAAAGAATGCTCAACATCATTAATCATTAGAGAAATGCAAATCAAAACGACAATGAGATATCATCTCACACCGGTCAGATTGGCCATCATCAAAAACTCTAGAAACAATAAATGCTGGAGAGGGTGTGGAGAAAAGGGAACCCTCTTGCACTGCTGGTGGGAATAATGTAAATTGATACAGCCACTATGGAGAACAGTATGGAG
>NC_041234.1:29339593-29350443 GCF_002837175.3 Physeter macrocephalus | reverse complement strand
AGAGCATGGACTTGAGGATATGGGGAGGGGGAAGGGTAAGCTGTGATGAAGTGAGAGAGTGGCATGGACCTATATACACTACCAAACGTAGGGTGGATAGCTAGTGGGAAGCAGCCGCATGGCACAGCGAGATCAGCTAGGTGGTCTGTGACCACCTAGAGAGGTGGGATAGGGAGGGAGGGAGGGTGGGAGACGCAAGAGGGAAGAGATATGTGAATATATGTATATGTATAACTGATTCACTTTGTTGTAAAGCAGAAACTAACACACCATTGTAAAGCAATTATACTCCAATAAAGATGTTAAAAAAAAAAGGCCAGGGGACAAAGATGAGTTGTAGATATAACTGAGTGGTTGAATAATAATAATAGCTAACACTAAAATATATGCTAGGCACTGATAGAAGAGCTTTACATGTATTAACTCATCTAAATCTCCCAATGAGAGTGAAGTCATTGGGTGATTTAAGAGTCATAAGAGTCATCCTATGAGATGACGACTACCATAATCCCTATTTTACAGATGAGGAATTTGAGACATAAAGCTAATAAATGACAGACCTGGGTTCAAACCCAGGTAGTCTGGCTCCGGAATCTCTACTCTTAACCACTTTGTTGTATTATCACCAATGAGATGGGGAGAGGGATATGTTGCTGTAAAGAGGCTGGAGTAAAGATGGGAGAAGAGTAGATGTTAAGGAATTAAATAATGGGGTAAAAAATAGAGAAGGAAAAAATAAGGGCAATTAAAAGTAAATGGCTGGAGGAGAAAGAAAAATAGTAAGAAGGGGAATGAAGATAAAGAATCATTGACAAACAAAAGATGGAAACAGAAAGTCAGTCAATGTGGATTGGGGAGATAAGGAGGACCCAGGAAGACCTGGAGAAAGGCTGCCATGTCAGGCAGGATGCAGAGAACAAATGAGGAAAGGCGATAATTATATGATGGTGAAGGTGCCATTGTAGGCGTTAGGCTCTGGCTCAGGCACTCTGTGGAGCTTCTGCTTTGGGCTGAGACCAACACACGACCGCGTCTCATTTTTGCAGGTACAGAGCTTACATATGCTGATGTTTGTGGTGGCATTCTGTTCTAGCTGCTTCTTTTCTGGGGTATTTTTTACACCAGGAATACGTGTGGTTACTGAGTCGAAGGATAAAGAAATGTCTCAGATGGCCTTGGTTGCTGAGATATGTTAACTCCCAGGTCGACAGGTGGAACTGTGACTTGAGTCAGGTTTGGTTGTGCAAGTGTCATCTCATGGTGTTTTGGAGGGGGAGCTGTAGTCTGCTGTAGGGATGTATAATGTCCAGACTCCATAGTGGGTTCTGGAGTTGTGGTTTACTCTAGGTCCACATGACGAACTGTGACGCTGGATGATGTTGAATGCTGACCTTGATCCTTACTTGGAGTTGGAACTGTCAACTCCTGCTGGAATGGAGATTGAACTACAACGTCCTGAGGTGTCTCTGGAGGCTGAGTTGGGGTCTCCTGCATGATTGGAGAAGGTACAGTCTCCATATTGGATCCTGCAGTAACGGTAAGTTCCACATCCATAGGTTGAATTGTGACTTGAGTCAGGTTTGACTGTGCAAGTGTCACCTCAGGGTGTTTTGGAGGGGGAGCTGTAGTCTGCTGCTGGGCTGTAGAATGTTCAGACTCTGTAGTAGGTTCTGGAGTTGAGGTAAGCTCCAGGTCCAAAGGTTTAACTGTGATACTGGGTGATGTTGGATGCTCAGCATGATCCTGATCTGGTGCTGGAATTGTCACCTTGGGATACAATGGAGACTGAGCTACAACTTCCTTAATGAGCTCTGGAGGCTGAGCTTGGGTCTACTGCATGGTTGGAGAACTTTCAACCTCCATACTGGATTCCAGAGTTAACGTAAGTTCCAGGTCCAAAGGTCGAACTGTGACCTCAGTCAAGGTTGGATGCTGAGCCTGAACTTGCTCTGGATTTGGAAATGTCACCTCGGGGTATGTTGGAGGAACTGCAGTCTGCTGCAGGGCTGCAGAATGTTCAGCCTCCGTTGTAGGTTCTGGAGCTGTGGGAAGCCCCTGGTCCAAAGGTTTAACTGTGACACTGGGCAAGTTAGAATGCTGAGCTTGATCCTGTCCTATTGTTGGAACTGTCATCTTATAATGCAGTGCTACAACCTCCTTAGGTGGCACTGGAGGCTGAGATGGGCCCTCCTGCTCGACTGGAGAAGGTTCTGTCTCTTTAAGGGGTTCCATTGGTAGGTCTGAGAACTCCTGTTAGACTGGAGGAGATTCCATATTCTCAGGGGGCTGTAGAAGCTAAGGAAGGGTCCCTTGAGGGACTGGAAATGGTTCCATCTTTGCAGGGAGCTCTTATGACTGAGCCTGAAGCTCCTGCTGTGTGGGAGAAGGTACCACCTCCTTAGGGGGCTCAGGAAATATGGCTGAGCCCCCCTGGGGACCTGGAGACTGAGCTGGGGTCTCCTCCTGGACTAAAGAATGCTCTCTCCCTCCAGGGGGATCTGGAGTCTGAGTAGGGTCCTCTTGCTGCACTGGAGGAAGTTCAACCTCTTTAGTGGGCTCTAGAGTTAAGACAACGGCCAGATCCATGGGTTTAACTGTGGTATTAGGCAACACTGGATGTTCAAATTCACCTGGACCTAGAGGTGAGAATGTCACTTCATTATGTACTGAAGGTTGAGCTGCAACATCTGTAGAGGCCCCTGGAGGCTGAGTTGGGTGCTGATGCTTGACTGGAGAAGTTCCAACCCACTCAGTGGGCTTTGGATGCTGAGCTGAGCTCTCCTGCTGGCTTGGAGAAGGTTCAGTTTGCTCAGGAAGCTCTTCAGGTTGAGTTGGGGCTCCCTGCTGAACTAGAGAAGGTTTAACATTTTCAGAGGGTGTTGGATGCTGATCTGAAACCCCTTGCTGGACTGACAAAGGTTCCAACTGTTCAGGGGACACTGTAGACTGAACCGAGGTTTCTTGTTGGGGTGAAGAAGTTTCAACCTCATTAGTGAACGCTGGAGTTACAATAAGTGCAAGATCCACAGGTTTAAGAGTGACATCGGGCCGCTGCAGAAGCTGAGCTTGATCCTGACCTAGAGGAGAAACTGTTGTCACATGATGCTCTGGAGAGAAAACTACAGTCACATTAGAGAGCTCTGGAGACTGAATTGGAGAGGATTCAACCTCACCAGGAGACTCTGGATGCTGAGCTGTGGCTTCCTGCTGAGGTGGAGAAGGTACAACCTCAGGATCCTGTGGATGCTGATCTGGAGTCTCCTGCTGGCTTGTGGCAGGTATAACTTTTTCTCCAGGATGCTCTGGATACTGAGCTGGGGTCTCTTCTTTTACTGAAGGTTTATTATGTGTACCGGCTTCTGGAGATTGGGCTGGAGCCTCCTGTTGAACTGGCAAAGGTTCAACCTCCTCAGGTGGCTGTGAAGGCAGCATGGGGGCCTCATGCTGGGTTGTAGAAAATTCTGCATTAGTAAGGGGCACTGAGGGCTGAGCTGAAGGCTTGTGCTGATTTAGAGAAGGTCCCACCTCTGGAGTGGGTTATTTTGTTATGGTAAGCTGCACATCTGCAGGTTTGACAGTTACACTGGATAAGTTTGAATGCTGAGCATGAGGGTGACTTGGAGGTGAAACTGTCATGTCATGATGCTCTGGAGGTTGAGCTGACTGTTCCTGTTGAGTTGGAGAAAGTTCTATCTCCGCTGGAGACAGAGCTGGGGTCTCCTGCTGGGTTGGAGAAGATTCTGCCTCATCAGGGTGCTCTGGAGACTGAGCTGAGGCTTCCTCCTGGGTTGCAGAAGTTTCACCTTCTCCAAAAGACTCTGAAAGCTGAGCTGGGGTCTCCTGCTGGGTTGCTGATTTCACCTCCTCAGGAGGCTCTGTTGGCTCAGAAGGCTGAGTCAGTTGTTCCTGTTCACTTGGAGAAGGCTCAGCTTCCACAAGAGGCTCTGGAGGCTGACCTGTGGGCTCCTGCTGGGTTGGAGAAGGTTCAATTTCCCCAGGAGGCTCAGAAGGCTGAGCTGGTTGCTCCTGCTCCCTTGAAGTCTCAACCTCTCCAGGAGGCTCTGGAGGCTTAGCTGAGGTCTCTTGTTGGGTTGGAGAAGATTCTGTCTCCTCAGGATGCTCAAGAGGTGGAGCCAGGGCCTCCTGCTGAGCTGTAGGAAATTCAGCTTCCGTAGTGGGCTCTGGAGTGATGGTAAGTTCCAAATCCAGAGGTTGAAGTGTAACACTGGGCAAGTTTGAATGAGTGTGATGCTGAACACCAGGTAGAGATGCTACCTCATCACTCACTGGAATTTGAAGTACATACTCAGTAGGGAATCCTGGAGCCTGAGGTGGGGCCTCCTGCTGGACTGGAGAAAGTTCAACCTCTTTAGTGACCAGTTGAGTTATGGTAAGTGCCAGATCCAGAATTTTAACAGTGACATTGTACAAGTTTGACTGCTGAGCTTCATTTAGCCCATGATGTGCTACTGGTTGAACTACAACCTCCTTAAGTGTCTCCAAAGACTGGGCTAAGGCCTCCTGAGGACTTGAAGTTTCTAGTTCCTCAGGGGCCTCTGAAGGCTGAGATGGAGCCTCCTGCTGAAGTGGAGGTGGTTCTACCTCTTCAGTGGGCTCTGGATGCTGAGCCTGGGCCTCTGCCTGGGGTGAAAAAGATTCAACCTTTTCAGGGGTCTGTGGATGCTGAGCAGGGGCCTCCTGCTGAGGTAAAGATTCAGCCTCCTCAGTGAGCTCTGGATGACCAATTTGGGCCTCCTGCTGGGATGGAGAAATTTCAGCTTCCTCAGGGGGCTCTGGAGGTTCATCTGGGCTCCCCAGAAAATCCCTAGGTAGGCTCTCCTCAGGATAAAAGGCATCCATACTGGGATCTAAATAATCACCTTGCAACTGTTGTTCTAGACCCTGAGTGTTTTTTTCAAATTGGCCTATAGTTCCAACAACAACTTTGGCACGCCATTGATGCTGAACTAGATCTTTCTTCAGGTTTGGTTGTGAAAAAATAAACTTCATTGGTTTTGAGCTCTTACTACCTAGAGGTGGAACAAGTATTTCAAATGATTGGTGACCTTCAGCCTGATCTAGACTTATGTGTTTAGTCTTACATTTGTGTCGAGAAGGCAGAACCAAGGGATGATTCTGATTCCAGTCTAGCACTGGAACTGCCTCTGGGAGCTTTTGATGTTGGGTTTGCTAGTTATTCAGATCCTTACGTGGAACAGCAAACTGATCTGGCCCTGTAGGCAGCTCTCTAACCGAATCCGTGTCCGGGTATGGAACCTCAGTCTCAGTCAACTCCTGATGAGGCGGGGCCAACATCTGGACTGGAGGCGAGGACGTCAAGTAATTAAAGCCCCCGGCTTCTGCCAGGGGTGTAAGGGCATGGGGCAATTTGGGAGGGGGGTCTGAGGCGTGTGAAGACCAAGGATCGGTCAGCCGTGGGGGGTTGGGGGTCACCTGGACGGGGCCCAGGGCCCACTCCGGAGGCTGAACTTCCTGGACTAGAAGCCACAGTCGTTGCCATGTGAGGAGGAGCCGTGGGGCGCAGCCGTGACACAGAGGCGCAGCCGCGACATAACATGCGGCGGCTCCCAGGTGCAGTGACCCCGGCCAGTGAGGAGCTGGAGTCACATCCTCCTTCAGAGCCGATCCGAACCATTATGCCAGCGCCGACGTTAGGGCTCACCATTAGCAACCGCGAGCCCCACCCCCGCCTAATGTCCCACCCGTTATTTATGACACCTTTAATTACACCACAGTTATTACGTTCGTGCGGAGATCCAATGCGCGCCACCAGAGTGGGCCTTTTTCCCAGAGTCCCCATGGCGCAAGCCATCCTTCCCCTTGCAAAGGCGACAATTACCTCCTGCCGGGCGCTCTTCCCAACACCTCCCTGACCTTCCTGGCAACAAACAATGAGGCAGGATTTGGGCTGCAGACCCGACTGTCCCCAAACTCCAGCAGCCCATGGGTGGAGGGGAGTTGGGAAGGATGCAGAGCTCCCCAAGGAAACCACAGGACCTGGCATTCTGGGAAATTCAAAAGTGCTAGTCCAGTTCTGGCAATCTGAACTCTTCCTCCTCAAAGCTGAAGTTGGAGAGACATTCTTCCTCCCTTTGGCCACACGGCTGACAAGAAAAGTAGTTGACCTGCAAAATGAGCACCAGTTAGGGTGGCGGGAGGGGAACACACCTTACAATTATTCTAAAATGTTGCCATTTCCTCCAAACTCTCAGTATTCATGTCTCATTATTCATTCACCACTCTGTTATTAGGGGTTACCACTGAATCAGTGATGACTTCAGAACTTCTGTAGGAGGGGTTTGGGGCAGGTGAGCAATTCATTATGGGAAAGAGTCTAAAACCAAGTGAATGGCGCTTTACATTAGTATGGGAAAACTTCCCCCATCCCACCTTGTCTCAACAGAGCCATTAATCTAGAAAAAACTACAGTGTCACTTTTCAGAGGTCTTCCCTGTGTGCACACATGGAGAAGACACTTAGAATGTTAAAGTCAGCATGTTAAGTAATTTTCTTGAAATACTGTAACTAGCACCCAGTTTACTTTCTTCACAGTCCTTTTCATAATCTATTTAATTTTAGTCCTTTTTAATTGTCTGGTACACCTTTAACACCTAAACTCCAAGAGAGAAGGAGCTTCATCTTATTTCCAGTGCCTAGCACATAATGGTTTCTAAATGGAACTGATTCCAAGATTGGCCTCATTTAGGAATGGATCTGTTGTTATAATCAGGTTTCCGAAATCTTTAGTATCAATACGGAATCCTTTCCTCTCACCTTTCACAGGAAGCTAGACTTCTTGAAGCCCAAACATGGATACGTTTGAAGTTTCCTTGACTGATTTAAATTGAATTAAAATAATTATTTTGTACAGGAAAAACTTTCAAAAATTTTACATTTTTCAGAACATAACCACCTTTTCTTTCTCTACTTTCTTCCCTTCAAAACAAACTTTGCAACATTGTTGTGAGTTAAATAATCAGAAATCTAGCCCCAAATTAAGCTCTCAATGACATGAAACACATTTTTTGCTCCTTTTTAATAAAAATCCTATATGCAGTACATTAATGTTTTCTTTTAGAAATTACATTGACAACTTAATCCCTAATTCGAAGCTTCCATATAATTGGTTTACAGAACGGTTCTTTGGCAAAATATTTAACGCAAGATATATATGGGATGCTGAGATCTGGGTAATATACCTTACTTGAAAGCCATGAAGAGTTTTTAAACACTGTAGCATAATCACACTTAAGGCCATAGTTACTTTGTTCCCAAATCCCTGCAATTCTATTTGAGGGGAGTTCTAAAAGGCCTGTGTCTTCTCCTGTGTCCACAACTGTAGACGTACACTGACGGCCCTCAATCCTGCTCTCCAAACTTCAAATAAGGGGCCAGAGACAAGGCTCAGGACTTGGAAAAGTCGTAGAAATACCCTGCCTCAAAAGCAGTTTCAGAGTTTCACATTTTCCTAAGGAAGACAGAGCTGAATAGACATACCAAAGTCTTCCAAATCCTACTGGTTGTTTTGAACTATGGCTACACTGGCTGTGTACCCCTTGAGTTTTATCCCCACATACTTGAATTAAATCCTGTAGTTCCTCTTCGGTTCTATCATCTGTGACCTCTTCACAGGGTCTATACGCCACAGCTATTTTACCACTTTCTGAAATAAAGTTAACAAGGATCAATTCAGAAGTTTTCTTGTTCTAGAACTTCCTGTATACAATGGTAGCACTAAATAATTAGACATTCTTTTCATTTCTAAAAGCAGAAAATAAGAGCATTTTCCTAGAAGTTCCCTCATCTGACACTTCAGTTTTTATCATAATTATTTGTGAAAAAACATATAAGAAGTATCAACTTTGGTTCAAAAACGTTTATGATCTTAGAAATAAGAACTAAGGAATAATGACATAGAAATAAAAGCTGTGGAAACAAAAATGTTCAATCACAATACAATTAAATAGGAAGGCATTAGGTGGGGTCAAAGTGAGTTCAAACCTGGGATAGATACCACTGGACTATAATAGATACTTCATATTAGAAGCAAGGCAAGTGCCTACTCCTTGGGACCAAAATTCTACCAGATACAATGAACAAAGCTTTGAAAACAGAGACAGAGACAGAGAGCATTTGAACACTCTACTGGCAGAAACTGGCCCATGTACCTTTTGGACAATACAGCTTTCCTCAAGGCAAACTAGAGCCACCAGGCTTTTTGGTCGAAGGAGTTTTGAGTACATATAAGGAATACCTTTGCATATTAGGGACAAACAACCCAGACATTTAGTTTGGTTCTTAAAGGTTGTTATCCAGAGTTGACAGCTGATGGAGATTCTGCCTGATGACCAGGGAAATCAAACTTCACTGGAAGGACTGCCCAGGCCGGAAGGCCAAGACCAATCCAGGGTCAACTCTTACAAGCAAATAAGGTCTCTGACAACTTAGCTAGTATTTCTCAGTCTCTAAACCTGCAGGGCTGTGAAGCAGGGGAGCAATTCTGTTCCAGGAATCTAGTAATCATAAACTTTCCTTTGGGCACAGCATGTGACATTCTCACCGCTGTATAATTCGATTGGGAACACAATCAACGCTATTCAATAGCATGACCATTTTCAAGGCTCACAAAAATGTAGCCGATTATTACATAAGAATAATATTCACCCAATATATATATTATCATAGAATGAGTTTGGGAGTGTTTATGTTTGAATGTTTGAAAAAAATATCTGATAAAAATCTTGCAACAAACAAAACACCAGTACTAGAAGTCTTCACGGGCGAATTCTATCAAACATTTAGAGAAGAGCTAACACCTATCCTTCTCAAATTCTTCCAAAATATAGCAGAGGGAGGTACACTCCCAAACTCATTTGATGAGGCCACCATCACCCTGATACCAAAACCAGAAAAAGATGTCACACAAAAAGAAAACTATGGACCAGTATCACTGATGAACATAGATGCAAAAATCCTCAACAAAATACTAGCAAACAGAATCCAGCAGCACATTAAAAGGATCATACACCATGATTAAGTGGGGATTATACCAAGAATGCAAGGATTCTTCAATATACACAAATCAATCAATGTGATACAACATATTAACAAATTGAAGGACAAAAACCATTTGATCATCTCAATAGATGCAGAAAAAGCTTTTCACAAAATTCAACACCCATTGATGATAAAAACTCTCCAGAAAGTAGGCAGAGGGAACTTACCTCAACATAATAAAGGCCATATATGACAAACCCACAGCCAACATCGTTCTCAATGGTGAAAAACTGAAAGCATTTCCTCTAAGGTCGGGAAGAAGACAAGGTTGCCCAGTCTCACCATTATTATTCAACGTACTTTTGGAAGTTTTAGCCACAGCAGTCAGAGAAGAAAAGGAAACAAAAGGGATCCAAATCGGAAAAGAAGAAGTAAAGCTGTCAGCGTTTGCAGATGACATGATACTATACATAGAGAATCCTAAAGATGCTACCAGAAAACTGCTAGAGCTAATCAATGAATCTGGTAAAGTAGCAGGATACAAAATTAATGCACAGAAATCTCTTGCATTCCTATACACTAATGATGAAAAATCTGAAAGAGAAGTTAAAGAAGCACTCCCATTTACCATTGCAACAAAAAGAATAAAATACCTAGGAATAAACCTACCTAAGGAGACAAAAGACCTGTATGCAGAAAACTATAAGACACTGATGACAGAAATTAAAGATGATACAAAGAGATGGAGAGATGTACCATATTCTTAGACTGGAAGAACCAACTTTGTGAAAATGACTCTACTACCCAAAGCAATCTACAGATCCACTGCAATATCTATCAAACTACCAATGGCATTTTTCACAGAACTAGAACAAAAAGTTTCACAATTTGTACGGAAACACAGAAGACCCCGAATAGCCAAAGCAATCTTGAGAAACAAAAATGGAGCTGGAGGAATCAGGCTCCAGCACTTCAGACTACACTACAAAGCTACAGTAATCAAGACAGTATGGTACTGGCATGAAAGCAGTAATATGGATCAATGGAACAGGATAGAAAGCCCAGAGATAAACCCACGCACATATGGTCACCTTAGTTTTGATAAAAGAGACAAGAATATACAATGGAGAAAAGACAGCCTCTTCAATAAGTGGTGCTGGGAAAACTGGACAGCTACATGGAAAAGAATGAAATTAGAACACTTCCTAACACCATATGCAAAAATAAACTGAAAATGGATTAAAGAACTAAATGGAAGGCCAGATACTATAAAACTCTTAGAGGAAAACATAGGCAGAACACTGTATGACATAAATCACAGCAAGATCTTTTTTGACCCACCTCCTAGAGAAATGGAAATAAAAACAAAAGTAAACAAATGGGACCTTCCTTAAAAAACTAAAAATAGAATTACCATATGACCCAGCAATCCCACTACTGGGCATATACCCTGAGAAAACCATAGTTCGAAAATAGTCATGTACCACAATGTTCATTGCAGCACTATTTACAATAGCCAGGATATGGAAGCAACCTAAGTGTCCATCGACAGATGAATGGATAACGAAGATGTGGCACATATATACAATGGAATATTACTCAGCCATAAAAAGAAAGGAAATTGAGTTTTTGTAGTGTGGTGGATGGACCTAGAGTCTGTGATACAGAGTGAAGTAAGTCAGAAAGAGAAAAACAAATATCGTATGCTAACACATATATATGGAATCTAAAAAAAAAAAAAGAATGGTCTGATGAACGTAGGGGCAGGGCAGGAGTAAAGACACAGACGTAGAGAATGGACTTGAAGACACGGGGAGGGGGAAGAGTAAGCT
>NC_041234.1:29323662-29339093 GCF_002837175.3 Physeter macrocephalus | reverse complement strand
ATATATATATATATATATATATATATATAAATTGCTTGATTCTAAATCCATCCACCCCCCACCCCCACCTTACACCCTGTCACCCTCCCTACCACATATACACACACACACCCCTCCTACTGGCTCCCTGAGACAACTACTTTCAACTTTTATCTGCTTCTCTTGGTATTTACCATGCTATTTGAAAATCATAGGCTTACACTTATTGTGGCATATTTAAAGAATGGCCACAAATGAGACGTCTGGTTTCAGCTCCAACATGTAAAGAGGGGGGAAAGACCAATCCTTCCTTAAAACAAGAAAACGCTGGAAAAACGGAATCAACCTATTTTCTAGACTCATCAGAGGACTGAGGTGGCAGGGCAAACCACCATGTAATATCCTGAGAGACAGTTAAATCCAGACTCACAAAACTGAGATCTACTTTCCTGAATCAGACTCCTCTGCAGTCATAAACTGGTAAGAACATTTAAATGGTAAATAAGATGAACTGCGTGAGGTTGAGTGTGGACTAGCAGGAAAGTGAGACTTTGCTTCCCCTACTCACCTCCACCCGCTGCAGTCTTAGGGAGCATCCATATATTCATGGTCTTTTGCTCCAGGAAACAGGTTTTCATGGTGAAGATCTGAGAAAGATGCCCTGGTTTCTGTGGCTGGGTGAGAGAAAGAGTAATCACGGGTCAAAGTACCCCCAGAGCTTTTTCCTTGACAAGGCCTACTTTCCATGGAAAAGATTTTGCTAAAGCCTGATCCTAAGTGGAGGAAGGGTATTCCTTCCACTCTAGTACCCTCTAGCATTCTTGTCTCACCTAAGGGAAATAGAGCAGTCAATAGAGGTCAAGCCTTCCAGGAAATTATTTGGGAATACTGCATGCAGCCAGGGAAAGGATAGAAGGCATGGGGAGAAGGTAATGCCAGTGGAGAAACACCTGTGAAGGTTGCAGCCCAAAGACACAGTCCCTCTAAAAGACTGGCATTTAATGATGAAGCTACAGAATTGCCTCCCTCCTCCACCCCGTGCCACCACACTGTTGGGGCTGCAGAGAAATAACTGTGGATTTTAGACGAAACCACTGCAAAAACACTGATTCTCTCTGAGCAGGACTGTTTTGGGAAGCCTAAATTCAAGGGGGGGGACCGAAATAAGGACACTACAGGAACTGGAAGCCTCCGGCACTTATATTAGAGCAAGCATAAAACACAATCCAGCCCCGAGCCAGATTAACAGAAATGTTCACTCCAAATGCCTATTTACATCAGGTCCTATTACCGAAAAGAAACTGTCTGGCTTTCAACCAAAAAATTACAAAGCATGCCAAAAATCAAGAGAATTAAGAGACAAAGGACACAGTAGAACCAAACTCTGATATGACACACATGTTGGAATTGTCAAACAGGGGATTTAAAATAAGTATGATTAATATATTAAGGGCTCTGATGGAAAAATAGACAACATGCAAAAGCAGATGGGTAATGTAAGCAGAGAGATGGAAATTCTAAGATCGAATTAAGAGGAAATACTAGAAAGTAAAAACATACTAACAGTAATGAGGGGCTCATCAGTAGACTCAGCACAACCAAGGAAAGAATCCATGAGCTTGAAAATGGGTCATATGTCAATAAAACTTTCCAAATGGAATTGCAAAGAGGAGAAATACAGAAAAAAGTAAAAAGGTAACTGAACATACTGCCATGTGAAATTAGAAAAAGTTTGACACATTAATTCGAATACCAAAAAGAGAAAGAAGATAGAGATAACAGAGAAGAAGGAATATTGGAAGCAGTAAGGGCCAAGAAATGCCAAAATAAATGACAGACACCAAACCACAGATTGAAGACTCTCAGTGAACACCGAGCAGAAGGTATACTAAAGACACACACACACACACACACACACACACACATATGCGCACACACACACGCACACACACACACTCCTAGACATGTTACATTCAAACTGTATCAAACTAAGACTAAGCAAAATATTGAAAGAATAAGCTAAAGGATAAAAACACCATACCCATGGAGGAATCTGGATGAGAACCACAGCCAGCTTCTCATCAGAACCCATGCAAAGAAGAGTAGAGTTAATTATTTCAAGTGTTGATTGAAAAGGAAAACCACCTACCCAGAATTCTATTTCCAGCAAAGTTATCATTCAAATGTGAACAAGAAATAAAGACTTTCTCAGACAAAACAAACAAACAAACAAACAAGAAAACGTTGAGCAAATTAATCTCCAGGAAACCTGCCTTGCAAAAATGTTGAGAGATGTTCTTCAGGTAGAAGGGAAATAATATAGGTCAGAAACTTGGATCTCCCTAAAGAAAGGAAGAGAGCCAGTGAAGTAAAATGGAGGTATTAAAATAAGACCTTTTATGTTTCTTATTCTTGTGTCATCTAAAAGATCACTGTTTTCTAAAACATGATTGTAACAATGTAATGGGGGATTAGAGCATATGGGTAAGTGAAATGATGGACAGAATGTTTGGGAGGAATTGGGAATACTCTGTTACAAGGTACCTGAAATACACATACACATGAAGCCCTACAGTGTTATTTGAAGGTGGGCTTAGATCAGTAAAAGTGCATACTGGAACACTAAGGCAAGCATAAAAACAGCTTAAGAAGCAGTATAAGCAATATGCTAAGAGAGGGGATAATGGAATCATGCAAAAAGCACAATTAAATCCAGAGAAAGCAGAAAAAGAGGGGCCAAAAGGAGACAAAGAACAAATGGAGTGAACAGAAAATAAAAGTTGCAAATATGGTTGATAGTAATCCAATTATATTAATAATCACTTTAAAGAAAGTGATCTAAGCATACCCATGAAAGACACCAATTTTCAGTGTGGACAAAAGGAAAGTCCAACTGTATGCTATGTACAAGAACCTCACATTCAACATAAATTCAACATAAAGACTAAGCTTAGAAGTAAAGACTTGGAGAAAGGTTTACCATGCTAACACCAACCCAAAGAAAGATGCAGCAGGTGAATAAATTTTAGACAAAGCACACATCAGAAACAGGAAACTTTCCCGGGGTAAAGAGGGGTGCTACATAATAATTAAGGGGTCAATTCTCCAAGAGGATGTAACGATCCTAAATATGTCAGCTCCTAACAGCACAGCATCAAAATATATCAGGCAAACCCTGATAGAAGTTCAAGAAGAAATACATAAATCCCCGATTGTAGTGGGAGATTTCAACACCCTTCTCTCAGTAGTTGGTAAATCAAGCAGGCAGGCAATCAGAAAAAAATACTTGATAACTTGAACAGCGTTCTCCGTTAATTCAATCTACATGACTTGCTTTTGCAATTAAAAAAAAAATTATTCCTGTTTCAAAGTTAAATCCAAGACACATTGACTTCATAGGAAATCCACTGAGAAACGTTTTTCTAGGCTGAACACCTGTTTTGCCCTAGTCTCCCCCGATAGAACATGTACATGTTAATTACTTTCATTTTACAATCACTGCTTTCCCACCACTACGAGTTATGCCAAGATCACCTAAACTGTGGTGTTCTGAATGTCATACCCTAATTTCACTAACTGCCAGAGATTTTCTGGGATAAACTGTCACTTGAATTCTTTGGCTACTTTTGAAGATGAAGTCCAAAGAACTCCTAAATGATTCTCCTTTGGGGAGATTAATTTATAGGCGTTAGCAACGAGCACCTGAGGCTGTGCTAATCCCATCTGGCATCCTGGGAGATAACCTGTAAAACCAAAGAAGAATCATTTGATGCAACAGCCAACTAAGTGACTCAAAACTGAAGGTTAAATTTAAAGAAAAAAGCTAATTTAGAGGGAATGAAAGGCAATCCTAAAGGCACTCATTCAATCATTAGGCCTGTGTGTGTGAAAGGCACAATCATCGATCTACTTGAATTTTTTTTTATAGGATACTCCATCCAACAACAGCAGAATCCATAGCCTCTCAAACTCACAGGGGACATTCACAAACATAGACCATATTTGTGGACAGAAAACACACCTTTACCAATATAAAGGAAAAAGAGGGCTTCCCTGGTGGCGCAGTGGTTGAGAGTCCACCTGCCGCTGCAGGGGACACGGGTTCGTGCCCCGGTCCGCGAAGATCCCACATGCCGCGGAGCGGCTAGGCCCGTGAGCCATGTCCGCTGAGCCTGCGCGTCCGGAGCCTGTGCTCCACAATGGGAGAGGCCACAACAGTGAGAGGCCCGCGTACGGCAAAAAAAAAAAAAAAAAAAAAAAAAAAGTCACGCAAAGTATGTTTTCACACCACAATGGCATTAAGCTGGAAATCCAAACAGAAAAATAGATGGATAATCCAAGTATGTTTGCAAATTAAACAAAGCACTTCTAATTAACACATGGATGAAATCAGAAGGCGCCAGAGAAACGTAGAGACATTTTGAACTAAATTAAAATGAAAACAAAACTTATCAAAAAATTTTTGATGCAGCAATAGCATTGTTAGAGGAACATGAAACATAGAGCATAAATTCACGTATTGGAGAAGAAACAACTAAAATCAATAACCGGAGTGTTCACCATAGGAAAGCAGGAAAGGAGACCAATTTAGACCTAAAGTAAACAGGAGAAAATAAATAATAAAAATTAGAGCAAAAATCAAGGAAAGTGTAATCTGGAAAACCATAGCAAAATGTAATGACACCAAAAGTTGGTTCTTTGAAAAGATCAATTAAGAAATGTAAACCTCTATCTAGCAAAGAGAAAAAAAAAGAGAGAAGACACAACTCACCAATATCTGAATTGAAAGAAGGGATATCACTACTGATCTCATGGGCACTAAAAATATAATAAAGGAATACCACTAACAACTCTATGCCTGCAAATTTGATACGTTAGATGAAATGGCCAGATTCCTTGGAAGACACGAACTACCAAAACTCACAGGGAATAATAGATAACCTGAATAGTTAAATATTTATGCACTGGGCCCAGACTTTTTTCCCTGGCGAATTCTAAACAAACATTTAAAGAAGAAATATTACCAATTTACCACCTTCTCTTCAAGAAAATAGAAGTAGAAGAATGTTTCCTAACTCATTCTTTGAGGTCTGCATTCCTCTACTAGCAAGACAGACAAAGACATTGCAAGGAAGGAAAACTACAGACAAGTATCTCTCATGAAAATTGACACAAAATTCCTCAGCAACATATCAGCAAATTGAATCCGACAATCTATAAAAAAAATTATCAAAAACCATCAAATGTGAAATCTTTCAGGCATACAAGACACCTTCAACATTAGAAAATTAACCAGTGTAGTTTGCCATGTCAGCAGGCTAAAGTAGAAAAATCATATGATCATATCAACTGATGCAGAGAGCATTTGATATCATTCAACAGAATTCAGGTTAAAAACTCTCAGTAAACTAGCAAGAGAGGGGAACTTCTTCAACCTGATAAAGAAGATCTGTGAAAAACCTACAGGTAACATAATACGTAAGGGTGAGAGACTGGAAGCTTTTCCCCTACAATGTGTCTGCTGTCATCACTCCTATTCAACACGTAATGGAATCTCACTTTGATTAATAAGAAAAGAAAAAGAAATTAAAGAAGTAGAGATTGGAAATATTGTAATAAAAAGATCTTTGTTTGCCAAGGACATGATTAGTTATGTAGAAAACTCCAAAAAACCTACAAAATTCCTGTTGAATTAACAAGGGTGTTTAGCAGGCCCACAGGATCCAAGGTCAACATACACACAAAGATTGCTTACCTATATATGAGCAGTGAACAACTAGAATTTGATATTTTTTCAAATTACCTTTTAAAAGAGCAATCTACATACGAAGCACTTAAGTATAAATATAACAAACATGTCCAGGAATTGTTTGTGGAGAACCACGGAGAGTGATGAAAGAAATCAAAGAAGATCTTACTAAAAAGAGAGATATTTCTTTTTTGTATACATGGACTGGAAGGTTCGTAGTTGTTAAGATTTCAATTCTTCCCAGACTTATCTATAGAAACAACAGAATACCAATCAAAATTGCATCAAGCTCTTTGTAGATATAGACATACTGACTCTCAAATTATAGTGAAGACCAAAGACTTTAGAATAGACAAAGCAATTCCGAGAAAGAAAAGCAAAGTTACGGGACTCTAATTATCTGATTTCAAGACTTACTATAAAGATATAGTAATCAAGACGGGGTGGTGTTGGCAAAGAAGAGACCCAGAGTTCCGTGCAACAGAATAACAGCCTTAGGCATAGACTGCACAGATATTACTCAATTGAACTTGAGAAAGACACAGGCACAATTTGATGGAGAAAGAACATTCTTTTCAACGAATGGTGCTGGAACAATTCAAAGCCCAAGGTTAAAAAAATTTAACCTAAAACAAAAAGTTAACCTATATGTATATACACATATGTATATGTATAACCGAATCACTTGGCTGTACACCTGAAACTAACACAATCTTGTAAATCAACCATAGTTCAATTTAAAAAAATTAACCTACACACAGACCTTACACGTTTACAAAAAATTAACTCAAAACGGACCAAAGTCCTATATGTAAAATTCAAAATATAAAACGTCTGGAAGATAACATAGGAGAAAATCAACATGTCTTTGTGTTTTCTGATGAGCTTTTAGACAGAACACCAAAAGAGGAATCCATATCAGAAAAAAAAAGGATTAGTTGGACTTTATTAAAAATAAAATGTGTGTTCTGCAAAAGAGAATGTTAAGAAATGAAAGACAAACCAGAGACTGGAAGAAAATTTTTGCAAAACCCATGTCTGATAATAGGATTGTATCTAAATATGCGAAGAACTGATACAACTCAACAATTAATAGATAACTCAATTATAAATGGGCAAAAGGTCTGAACAGACAGCTCACCAATTAAGATATACTAATGGCAAATGAGCATACGACAGGATGCTCAATGTAATTTGGCATTTGGGAATTGCAAATTAAAGTCATAATGAGATAACACTACACATTATTAGAATGGCTAATATCTGAAAAGCTGACAAAACCAACTGCTGGAGAGCACGCAGAGCAACACCAACAGCCATTCATTTAAGGCTGGAATTCTAAGTCGCACACAGACTTCGGAAGACAGTCTGACAGGTTCTTACCAACTTTACACAGAGTTTTACAGTAATATGGTACAGTAATTGTGATATTAAGTATTTGCCTAACGGATTAAAAAACTTATACCCTGTCAAATAAAATATGAATTCAGAATTGGTAAGGAGAAACTTCATTCCAAAGATTATTTTAAGGTAAAGGGTGGGGAGAAGGGACTATGTAACAGAGAGAACACTGAGACCACAGGATCAGCAAGCATCTCAAGAGTTAGGCAAAAAAGGCACTTACTTTTATATGGAGGATACAAAGAACCAGTGTGGGGGAATGGAATGAAGGGGTGGTGTGAACCGATAATGAATCAAAGAGCGTTTCATCCCTCAGGAGGGGTTGTGTGCTGGCTCAGGCTGAGGGTGGGTCAAAGTGCAGAAGCCTAGAGGAAGGACGGAACCTTAAGCACAGTCTGATTAACAAGTATTTTGGTCCTGTTGTCCCTTGAACATAAGAAGTACAGCTAATTATTTGTGAGTTGAGGAATGGAAACTTGGAGAGACCCTGTCTGGTGCTATCACAGGTACACAACGTGGGCGGGGGCAGTGAATGTTATCTGAGTCATATGAGGCAGGAAGGCTCCTTGCAGTAAGCAGTTTCCTGAAACACAAAGTTTGGGCAGATCTCTTAACTTTCAGTGTTTTCCAGAATCACAGTGCTTGGGTAAAGTCCAACATTGTCAGTCCACACAAAATCCTGCACACCAATGTTCATAGGACCTTTATTCACAATTGCAAAAATGGGGAGCAACAAAGATGTGCATCAATAGCTGAATGAATAAACGATCTTGGTACATCCATATGGTGGAACATTATTTGGCAAAGAAAGGGATGGCTTTTCAAGCCACAGACAGAAATGGATAAATCTTACATTCATATTGCGAAGTGAAGGTAGCCAGATGAAAATGGCTGTATAATGTGTGATCCAATTATCAGAAACTGTGCAAAAGGAAAAAAAACAGAAATGGGTAAACTGATCACAGTGCCTTCCAGGAGTTCGGGAATGGGGACGTGAATAGGACTTGAAAAACACAGGTAATATTTTAAGGCTTTGAAACAATTATGTGTGCCTTATGGACTGAATGTTTGTGTCCTCCCACCATTCGTATGTTGAATTCTAACCCTCCAGCGTGATGGTATTTGGAGGTGGGGCCCTTGGGAGTCAATTAGTTTCAGATGAATATGTGGCCCTCATGATGGGATTAGTGTCCTTATAAGAACAGGAGTCCAGACCTCTCTCTCACTCTGTCAAGTGAACATTATAGCTAGGAGGATGCTGCCTTCACGCCGGAAAGAGGGTATTCATCAAGAACTCCACCACAGTGGCACCCTGATGTTTGCCTTCCCAGCCTCCAGAATGGTTAGAAATAAATGTCTGTTGTTTAAGCTGTCCAGTCTATGGTATTTTGTTATAGCTGCCTGAGCAGAATAAGACTGTGTGATATTTTAATGGTGGTTACATGACTCCATGCATTTGTCAAAATCCATGGAGACTCACAGCTTACAGAGTAAAACTCAAGTATCCAAACTTTGAGATCATCATCAAGGTCGGGAATATCAGGATGGAATGCAGAACGTGACAAAAGAAACTAACCATATTTCGAATGTATGAAAAAATTCACTGAAGGTTGTGAGGGAAACAGTGTTGAACAAGTAACCTTGGAAATGAAAGAAACACCACGTTAAAATGATAAAATGACAAGCTACATCCTTAGAAAAAATATTTTCAAACCACATATCTTACAAAGGATTAGTAGTGGAATATACAAAAACCCTCTAAACTCAACAATAAAAATAACATGGAAAAGAATAAAATACTTAGAAATAAACTTAACCAAGGAGGTGAAAGTTTTATACACTGAATCCTACAAAAGAAAATGCTGAAAGGAATTTAAAAAGATGTAAATAAATGGAAAGAGATACCATATTCATGGATTTGAAGACTTAATCATGTTAAGATGTCAATAGTGCCCGACGCATTCTATAAGTTTAACAAATACCTGTCAAAACCCCAGTGACATTCTTTTTTTTGCAGATATAGTCAAATACATTGTAAGAATCTTATGGACTTTCAAGGACTCCCAAATACCCAGAACAGTCCTGAAAAGATGAACAAATTTGGAGGATTCGCACTGCCTGATTTCAAAATTTACTACAAAGGTACAGTCAGAAAAACAGCGTGGTTCTGGCCTAAAGACAGAAATATAGACTAATGGAATAGAAAAAAGATTCAGAAATAAGCCCTTATGTACATAGTCAATTGATTTTTTTGAACAAGGGTGCCAAGGATATTCAAATGGGAAAGGACAATCCCTTCAACAAATGCTTTTGTTGAAACTGGAAATCCACATGCAAAGGAATGAAGATAGGCCATGTGGTGTATGCATACACTGGGTTACTATTTGGCCTTAAAAAAGAAGGCGGTTCCGCAATATGTGACATGCCTGAACCTTGAGGGCATTATGCTGGATGAAATAAGCCAGAGAAAAAAGGACAAGCACTGCATGATTCCACTTTTATGAGGTATCTAATATAGTCACATTCAAAGAGTTGAATTGGAATGATAGTTACCAGGGGCTGGGGAAGGGGGAAATAGGAAGTTATCAGTGTACAAGGATAAAATTTCAGTTATGTAGAGATCTGCTATACAACGTTCTACCTGAGCCAACAGTAAAGTACACTTACAATTGGTTAAGAAGATAGAGCTCACATTTTGTGTTCTTAGGATAAAAGTTTCTTTAAAAGGGTTGCACTTCACAAAACCGTCTCACTTGTATTGACAATAAATGCTGACTAAGCATTTGTTTAGTACCTAGTATGTTCTAGGCACCGTGAATTTCATAACCTTCAAAATATGCTCCCCTCAAGGAGCTCAGAAAAATGGAAGAGATGGTTGAATAAATCGATTATTCCAACAGAACATGGAAAGCACTGCTGTGGAGCATGTAACCCTGCCAGCCCATCAGGACGCTCGAGAAGGCTTCCTGAGCAGATGGCATCTGAACTGTCTGGAAAGAGAAATAGAAGTGAGAGCAGTGAAGATTATTTCAGATGTAGGGAAGAATTGCTTAACCCACAAAACCTGGGTTCTGATTGGAACCTATTCCATGTCATAGTCAAAGAGTTTTTTTTTCCATTATGGATTTTCTGATGTGAAACAAGATGAGATTTCCAGCTGAAGAACTTTTCACACTCTGCATTCACAGGGGTTTCCTCCACTGTGAATTTGACGATGGGGAAGAAGAGGAGATCTCCTCACAAAGCCTTTACCACACGTGTTGCACTCGTAGGGTCTTTTCCCATTATGCATATGCTAATGGTCATTAAGAGCAGAACTCCACCTGAAATTTTTTTCCGCATGGGTTACACAAATACGTTTTCTCACCACTATGAATTCTCTGATGTCCAGAAAAGGATGAACTCCAACCAAAAGCTTTTCCACATTTATTACAGTCAGGTGTTATTTCTCCACTTTTCTGATGCTGAATAAGATGCGAGCTCCTAATAAATACTTTTCCACCTCCATTGCACTTATAAGGCTTTCCCCGACTACAGATTTTCTGATGCCCAATAAGAGATGCCTTCTGACTGAAAGCTTTCCCACAGTCATTACATTTATGAGGTGTTTCCCTAGTATGAATGCTGTGATGCCTAGAAAGATGTGAACATCTGCTGAAAGTTTGACCACATTCATTGCATTCTTAAGGTTTCTGTATATTCAGATCTCTTATGCGTCTTAGATGCTCCGAATTGGGCTCAAACTTGGATGATGTGAATCATAATCTGGGACTTGATCACACATAGGATCTTCCTCTGATGATACCAGTTTGCCCTCACATCAGAGCTCCTTTGTGGGGCTTAGTCCATAGGCAATCTCTACAATCTCTACAAGGGATGTGTCTTAGTCTTTCCCATGCTGAGTTTCCCAGGGATATCTCTGAACTGCCTTCATCAAGGCTGGGTGCTGAAGAAGGGCTCGTGGGATTCCTTTCAGCAAAATCCAGTTTGCTTTAATCTGTTCAAGTACTTTTTGGTTAAAAAGAGATTCTATAGTGTCCATTGGAGGGTTGTCAACTGAAATGATAAAAATAAAATTCAAAATATCAACGGTTTCCTATACTGAGAACAGATCAACAGCTGGTCTGAAATCATGGGAAAGGGTTTGCCTAATTTAAAGAAATGCCCATTTGCCATCATGTTAAAGGACCGGATAAGCAAGCTAAAAAACAGGATTCTGCCCCTGCCACCACCCTACACACACACACACACACACACACACACACACACACACACACACACATTGTATGTTGCTTTAAAATTTCCCATATACTATCATATGTTGTAAAGTGTGCAGGGAAGAAAGATTCCGTTTCATAAATCAGGAAACAGAGACTAAAAGAGGATAAATGTTATATACTCACAATGACTAGCAGTGACAATTCTTGGAGTAGATTCCATATCTGATAACTGTTATTTTCTTTTCACAACAGACCAAATTTGCATTCCAATTTGAAAAAGAAAATTTCCTCCTATACCTATAAAACTTGGAAAATTACAATAGAAATTCGAAACTTGTGAGGTAATTTTAGAGAGAGAGAGAGGGGCAATAAAGCAAGAGTATTTGCTTTTTGCAATGCAGCAAGCATAAGGAAGCAAAGCTGGAACCTACTCAGCCTTGCGAGTGCATTCCAGACTGTTAGAGAAGATGGAGTTGGGACTGTGGGTGAAGGAAGTGATGGAGCCTGGGCAGAGTGTCCTGTACAGTTTAGACAATAGAATTATCCTGGGTAGAATTATAGCCTTACAGCCTTACCGTCTTGGTTTAGAAGGAAGGTTTAGACCAAAATCTCACTGTGCACCATGTGTTCCCTCTTAGATATCCCAAACTGTTAATTTAACGTAGCCCAAAAGCTTTTTCCATCTTGTGCATCTAAGTTACTGAGTCTCCAGAGTTAGACTGAACTAGGAGGAAGGAGGAAATCATAATTAGCGTTATGAGCATGTACCAGTCAGGGTCACACCAGGAAACAGATGACACCCAAATTGAGTCATTTGAGGAGAGTTTAATAGAGGAACTCATGACAAAGTTGGGTCACGGACGGGTATAGGGAAAACAAAAAGGACAATCACATCCCCTGGCTAGTAACTGAAGGATCATTTGGTAATTCTGCTCCTGAAGGGATGGGGCAAAAGAGCTTTACTGTATCTCCCAAGATCAAGAGGGCTGTGTGTAGAGGGCTGTATGTACAGAAGCTGAGACCTTCATGTGAGGGATGTAGCCAGCCAGTGATGGGCCTGCAGAGAGGTGTAAATATCACACCACTCTCCGACCCTTTGATCTCCTGCCAGGGTTGCCCACTGAAAGAGCTCCATCACAAGCCAAAGGGCAAAGTCCCCTCCTGGGGCACAGAGCAGGGTGTAAAAGTGTGGGGAATGGATCTGGAGCGGCAAATGAAAGACATACAGCAGAGGATGTTTAGGTCGTTTGGAAAAATTTACCTAGTTTTCTCTGGGTAGGGATTGAACTATATGACCCCGTGATTCAAGCTTTTTAACCACCTCCCAAAGCAATCAATAATCTGCTTCTGTGAAACTTTGACAACATTTGAAACAAGAGTCTCAGAGCAAGGCTTAAATACAAACAGTTAAGTTAAGGAGAAAGGAATTAGGAAGGGGAAGAAACATTTCATTTATTACAGTGAAACAATATAAAATATTCAGACATCAATTTAACAAGAAAAGCAGAACGAGAGGAAGAAAACTATAAAATCTGATTGAAAGACAGAAGACAAAATCTGAGGTAATAAAAAGATAAACCATGTTCTTTGATGAGAAGATTTAATTAATATCTCAAAGAATCAAGTCTCCCAAAATTAAAATATAACGTTCAATAGTAACTAGAATACACGGGACTTATCATGTGGGAATTTTATAAAATAATCAAATGTTTATTTGTAAAAGTAAATGACCGAGAATAAGCAGGGACACTATGAACAAGAACAACAGTGAGAGGACTTGCCTTAGTGGATATCATTATATAATAATGCTAATATAATTACATATATATATATAATAATTTAAAATAAAGATGGTACTTGAATTCATGGTATAACTAGTAATGAAACTGAATTGCCATCTTATAGCATGTACCATACAGTACATCACAGAATCCAGATGAGCTAAAATATTAAATACAGAAAATGAACAAAATAAATGTTGCAAGAAGAACTAGGAAGCTATAAGCACAATATAAGAGCCAGAGAAATCTACACTGGAAACTCTGAAGGTAAAAATAAATAAATAAATAAAACTGACACAAGCAATGTTAAACTTTTGAATGACAAACAACATCATTAATATAAAAACAAATCAGGAAATATAATTTAATAAAGATCACAAAGATTGAATATCCAAACTATATAGAAAGTACTCTGACAGTTTGAGTAGAAAAAGGGCAAGAAACCTAAATTTTTTTTAATTGGGAAAAGAATAAGAATCAGGAATTCACAGTCACAAATCTAAATGACCAATAAATCAATAAATATTGGGGGGGAGCTAAAATTCTGTAGTAGTCAGATAAATGCAAATTAAAGAAATGATGAGATTACTAGTTTATATACATGAGATTGACAAGCACTACGAGTTATCATTTCAATTATTGGCAAGGATGTGAGGAAACTTTTATTCACTTACATTAATGGTAAAACCATGACGCGTTAAGACTTTTGGGACTTAAGAAGGCAAAATGTATGAAATTATGTATTAAAACTACACACACACACACACACACACACACACACACACACCTTGAATCAGTAATCTAACTCCTGCGTATCTATTCCATAGAAACAGAAGCATAAGTATACAAAGTCATATGTGCAAATATATTATTTAGTACTGGAAACGAAATTAAAGCTAATCAAAACAAGAAGGGCTGAATAAAGTATAGTATGTCTACACCACAAATGTTACATAACCATTAAGAAATGAGTTAGAACTATACAAGTTGACATGGAGACATTCACACAAGTTTATCATTGCATGTAACATACAAGATCCAGAAAAGTGTGATTAATATGATACCATTTTGTTAGCAATGACAGAAAATTGTGTATATGTTTATATACACATGCATGTGTATATCCATCTGTAAAGGACTATAAGAATTTTGAAAAACATGAAGCAATACATGGTAGATTGTTAAAATGGGTTATTGAGGCAGCTGTTTTTAGAGAGGAAGGAGGTGAGAAATTCAAGCAAAAAGGTAAGGGAATAATAGAAGACTGAACTAAAACGGGGGGCATGTATATATAATGAAATTTATGTTGTTATACATGTTTAAATTATAAATAATTTAAAAAATTAAAACAGATGATTATAGGATGATTTCAAAATGAAGTGTTCAGCAACCTTGAAAATTAAAAGTATGATAAATGTCCAATAGTGGAATTGCTGATCATATGGTAGTTCTATTTTTAAATGTTTGAGGAATCTCCATAGTGTTTTCCATACTAGCTGCACCAATTTAAATTCCCACCAACAGTGCACAGGGGTTCCCTTTTCTCTACATCCTTACCAACACTTGTTATTTCTCCTCTTTTTAGTAATAGCCATTCTAACAGGTGTGAGATGATATCTCACTGAGGTTTTGATTTCCGTTTCCCTGATGATTAGTGATGTTGAGCATCTTTTCATGTGCCTGTTGGCCATCTGTAGGTGTCCTTTGGAAAAATGATTGATGTCCTCTGCCCATTTTTTAATAAGATTGTTTGTTTATTTGCTATTGAGTCATATGAATTCTTTATATTTTTTGAATATTGATCCCTTATTAGATGTATGATTTGCAAATATTTTCTCCCATTCAGTAGGTTGCCTTTTCATTTTGTTGATGTTTTCTTTTGCTGTGCAAAGCTTTAAACTTTAACGTAGTCCCACTTGCTTTCTTTTGCTTTTATTGACTTTACTTAGGGAGTCAGATCCAAAAAATCACCACCAAGACCAATGTCAAGGATCTTACCACGGTGTTTTCCTCCAGGAGTTTTATGTTTCCAGGTCTGACATTCAAGTCTTTAATCCTTTTTTTTGTGTTAAATTTTGCGTATGGTGGAATGTAATATTCTACTTTCATTCTTTTGCATGTGTCTGTCCAGTTTTTCTGACACCATTTCTTGAAGAGAGTATCCTTTCCCCACTGTATATTCTTCCCTCGTTTGTCATAAATTAATTGGCCAATATATTCATGGGTTTACTTCTGGGCTCTCTATTCTGTTCCATTGATCAATGTGTCTGCTTTTATGCCAGTACCACACTATTTTGATTA
>NC_041234.1:29321903-29323084 GCF_002837175.3 Physeter macrocephalus | reverse complement strand
CCTTTTCTCCACACCCTCTCCAGCATTTATTGTTTCTAGATTTTTTGATGATGGCCATTCTGACTGGTGTGAGATGATACCTCATTGTAGTTTTGATTTGCATTTCTCTAATGATTAATGATGTTGAGCATTCTTTTATGTGTTTGTTGGTAATCTGTATATCCTCTTTGGAGAAATGTCTATTTAGGTCTTCTGCCCATTTTTGGGTTGGTTTGTTTGTTTTTCTGTTATTGAGCTGCATGAGTTGCTTATAAATTTTGGAGATTAATCCTTTGTCAGTTGCTTCATTTGCAACAAATTTTTCCTATTCTGAGGGCTGTCTTTTGGTCTTGTTTATGGTATCCATTACTGTGCAAAAGCTTTTACGTTTCATTAGGTCCCATTTGTGTATTTTTGTTTTTATTTCCATTTCTCTGGGAGGTGGGTCAAAAAGGATCTTGCTGTGATTTACGTCATAGAGTGTTCTGTCTATATTTTCCTCTAAGAGTTTGATAATGTCTGGCCTTACATGTCAGTCTTTTACCCATTTTGAGTTTATATTTGTGTATGGTGTAAGGGAATGTTCTAATTTCATACTTTTACATGTACCTGTCCAGTTTTCACAGCACCACTTATTGAACAGGCTGTCTTTTCTCCACTGTATATTCTTGCCTCCTTTATCAAAGATAAGATGACCATATGTGTGTGGGTTTATCTCTGGGCTTTCTATCCTGTTCCATTGATCTATATTTCTGTTTTTGTGCCAGTACCACACTGTCTTGATTACTGTAGCTTTGTAGAATAGTCTGAAGTCAGTGAGCCTGATTCCTCCAGCTCCTTTTTTCTGTCTCAAGATTGCTTTGGCTATTCAGGGTCTTTTGTGTTTCCATAAAAATTGTGAAATTTTTTTTCTAGTTCTGTAACAAATGCCATTGGTAGTTTGCTACGGATTGCATTGAATCTGTACATTGCTTTGGGTAGTAGAGTCATTTTCACAATGTTGATTCTTCCTATCCAAGAACATGGTATATCTCTCCATCTATTTGTATCATCTTTAATTTCTTTCATCAGTGTCTTATAATTTTCTGCATACAGGTCTTTTGTCTCCTTAGGTAGGTTTATTCCTAGATATTTTATTCTTTTTGTTGCAATGGTAAATGGGAGTGTTTTCTTAATTTCACGCTCAGATTTTTCATCATTAG
>NC_041234.1:29320260-29320891 GCF_002837175.3 Physeter macrocephalus | reverse complement strand
TCTAAGAATTTGTCCATTTCTTCCAGGTTGTCCATTTTATTGACATACTGTTGCTCCTAGTAATCTCTAATAATCTTTTGTATTTCTGCAGTGTCAGTTGTTCCATTTCCTTTTTCATTTCTAATTCTATCGATTTGAGTCTTCTCCCTTTTTTTCTTGATGATTCTGGCTAATGGTTTATCAATTTTGTTTATCTTCTCAAAGAACCAGCTTTCAGTTTTATTGATCTTTGCTATCGCTTCCTTCATTTCTTTTTCATTTATTTCTGATCTGATTTTTATGATTTCTTTCCTTCTGCTAAATTTGTGGTGTTTTTGTTCTTGTTCCTCTAATTGCTTTAAGTGCAATGTTAGGTTGTTTATTCGAGATGTTTCCTGTTCTTAAGGTAGGATTGTATTGCTATAAACTTCCCTCTTAGAACTGCTTTTGCTGCATCCCATAGGTTTTGGGTCGTCGTGTCTCCATTGTCATTTGTTTCTAAGTATTTTTTTATTTCCTCTTTGATTTCCTCAGTTATCACTTCATTATTAAGTAGTGCATTGTTTAGCCTCCATGTGTTTGTATTTTTACACATCTTTTCCTGTAACTGATATCTAGTCTCATAGCATTGCGGTCAGAAAAGATACTTGAT
>NC_041234.1:29318761-29319760 GCF_002837175.3 Physeter macrocephalus | reverse complement strand
CATTGATCAATGTGTCTGCTTTTATGCCAGTACCACACTATTTTGATTAATATAGTTATTTTTTAACATATTTATTGGAGTATAATTGCTTTACAAGGATGTGTTATTTTCTGTTTTACAACAAAGTGAATCAGTTATACATATACATATGTTCCCATATCTCTTTCCTCTTGCATCTCCCTCCCTCCCACCCTCCCTATCCCACCACTCTAGGTGGTAACAAACCACCTAGCTGATTTTTCTGTGCCATGCGGCTGCTTCCCACTAGCTTTCCACCCTACGTTTAGTAGTGTATATATGTCCATGCCACTCTCTCACTTTGTCACAGCTTAATCTTCCCCCTCCTATTATCCTCAATTCCATGTTCTAGTAGGTCTGTGTTTTATTCCCGTCCTACCCCTAGTCTCTTAATTACATTTTTTTCTTAGATTCCATATATATGTGTTAGCATACGGTATTTGTTTTTCTGCTTCTGACTTACTTCACTCTGTATGACAGACTCCAGGTCCATCCACCTCACTACAAATAACTCAGTTTCATTTCTTTTTATGGCTGAGTAATATTCCATTGTATATATGTGCCACATCTTCTTTATCCATTCATCTGTTGATGGACACTTAGGTTGCTTCCACATCCTGGCTATTGTAAATAGCGCTTCAATGAACATTTTCATACATGACTCTTTTTGAATTATGGTTTTCTCAGGGTACATGCCCAGTAGTGATATTGCTGGGTCGTATGGTAGTTCTATTTGTAGTTTTTTAAGGAACCTCCATACTGTTCTCCATAGTGGCTGTATCAATTTACATTCCCACCAGCAGTGCAAGAGGGTTCCCTTTTCTCCACACCCTCTCCAGCATTTATTATTTCTAGAGTTTTTGATGATGGCCAATCTGACCGGTGTGAGATGATATCTCATTGTAGGTTAGATGAGTCTAATAATTCCTGATGTTTAGCTTTTATCCATTTTCCTTTTTTTGAAAAAGAGTGAGTAAAACT
>NC_041234.1:29317298-29317870 GCF_002837175.3 Physeter macrocephalus | reverse complement strand
CAAACAGTGACACCTTTACTTCTTCTTTTCCAATTTGGATTCCTTTTATTTTTCTTCTTCTCTGATTGCTGTGGCTAGAACTTCCAAAACTATGTTGAACAAGAGTGATGAGAGTGGGAAACCTTGCCTTGTTCCTGATCTTAGTGGAAATGGTTTCAGTTTTCCACCATTGAGAACAATGCTGGCTGTGAGTTTGTCATATATGACCTTTATTATGTTGAGGAAAGTTCCTTCTATGCCTACTTTCTGCAGGGTTTTTAACATAAATTGGTGTTGAATATAGTCAACAGGTTTCTCTGCATCTAGTGAGATAATCATATGGTTTTTCTACTTCAGTTTTTTGATATGGTGTATCACGTTGATTGCTTTGCATATATTGAAGAATCCTTGCATTCTGGAATAAACCCCACTTGATCATGGTGTATGATCCTTTTAATGTGCTGTTGGATTCTGTTTGCTAATATCTTGTTGAGGATTTTTGCATCTATGTTCATCTGTGATATTGGCCTGTAGTTTTCTTTCTTTGTGATGTCTTTGTCTGGTTTTGGTATCAGGGTGATGGTGGCCTCATA
>NC_041234.1:29312309-29316250 GCF_002837175.3 Physeter macrocephalus | reverse complement strand
ATGATCTGTCCATTGGTGAAAGTGGGCTGTTAAAGTCCCCTACTATGATTGTGTTACTGTCGATTTCCCCTTTTATAGCTGTTAGTATTTGCCTTAAGTATTGAGGTGCTCCTACGTTGGGTGCATAAATATTTACAATTGTTATATCTTCTTCATGGAATGATCCTTGATCATTATGTAGTGTCCTTCTTTGTCTCTTGTAATCATTTTCATTTTAAAGTCTATTTTGTCTGATATGAGAATTGCTACTCCAGCTTTCTTCTGATTTCCATTTGCATGGAATATCTTTTTCCATCCCCTCACTTTCAGTCTGTATGTGTCCCTAGGTCTGAAGTGGGTCTCTTGTAGACAGAATATATATGGGTCTTGTTTTTGTATCTATTCAGCCAGCCTGTGACTTTTGGTGGGAGCATTTAATCGATTTACAGTTAAGGTAATTATCGATATATCTGTTCCTATCATCATTTACTTAATTGTTTCGAGTTTGTTCTTGTACCTCTTTTCCTTCTCTTCTGTTTCTTGCCTAGAGAAGTTCCTTTATCATTTGTTGTAAAGCTGGTTTGGTGGTGCTGAACTCTCTCAGCTTTTGCTTGTCTGTAAAGGTTTTAATTTCTCCATCAAATCTGAATGAGATCCTTGCTTGGTAGAGTAATCTTGGTTGTAGGTTTTTCTCCTTCATCACTTTAAATATGTCCTGCCACTCCCTTCTGGCTTGCAGAGTTTCTGCTTGTTAACTGTTAACCTTATGGAGATTCCCTTGTGTGTTATTTGTTGTTTTTCCCTTGCTGCTTTTAATATGTTTTTATTTAATTTTTGACAGTTTGATTAATATGTGTCTTGGCGTGTTTCTCCTTGGATTTATCCTGTATGGGACTCCCTCTGCTTCCTGGACTTGATTGACCATTTCTTTTCTCATATTAGGGAAGTTTTCAACTATAATCTCTTCAAATATTTTCTCAGTCCCTTTCTTTCTCTCTTCCTCTTCTGGGACCCCTATAATTTGAATGTCGGTGCATTTAATGTTGTCCCAGAAGTCTCTGAGACTGTCCACAGTTCTTTTCATTCTTTTTTCTTTATTCTGCTCTGCAGTAGTTATTTCCACAATTTTATCTTCCAGGTCACTTACCCATTCTTCTGCCTCAGTTATTTTGTTATTGATCCCATCTAGAGTATTTTTAATTTCATTTATTGTGTTGCTCATTTACCTTTCTCCTTCATCTGCTGTGTGTTTTTCTGTCTTTTCATTTTGCTTACTGTGTTTGCGGTCTCCTTTTTTCAGGTTGCAGGTTCGTAGTTCCCTTTGTTTTTGGTGTCTGTCCCCAGTGGCTAAGGTTGGTTCATTGGCCAACACTGTAGCTGGCTGGTCGTTGAGTGCAGCTGGGTCTTGGTTTGAGGTGGCGATCTCTGGGAGATTTTCACTGTTTGATATTACGTGGAGCTGGGAGGTCTCTTGTGGACTAGTGTCCTGAAGTTGGTTCTCCCACCTCAGAGACACCGCCCTGACACGTGGCTTGAGCACCAAGAGCCTTTAATCCACATGGCTCAGAATTAAAGGGAGAAAAATTAGAAAGGAAAGGAAGGAAGGAAGGAAGGAAGGAAGGAAGAAAGGAAGGAAGGAAGGGAGGAAGAAAGGAAGAAAGGAAGGAAGAAAGGAAAGAAGGAAGGGAGGAAGAAAGGGAGGAAGAAAGAAGATAAAAGAAAGTAGGATAAAATAAATTTATTAAAATAAAAAATAATTATTAAGAAGAAAAACTTAGAAAGAAAAAAAAATGGTTCGGTGAGAACCCTAGGACAAATGGTGAAAGCAAAGCTATACAGACAAAATCTCTCACAGCAGCACACACATACACACTCACAAAAAGAGAAAAAGGGGAAAATAATAATATATCTTGCTCCCAAAGTCCACCTCTTCAACTTGAGATGATTTGCTGTCTATTCAGGTATTCCACAGATGCAGGGCACTTCAAGTTGATTGTGGAGCTTTAATCCACTGCTTCTGAGGCTGCTGGGAGAGACCTCCCCCCTCCTCTTTGTTCGCACAGCTCCTGGGGTTCAGCTTTGGAGTTGGCCCCACCTCTGCACGTAGGTCGTCCGAGGGCGTCTGCTCTTCGCTCAGACAGGACAAGGTTAAAGGAAAAGCTGATTCGGGGGCTCTGGCTTAGGCCGGGGGGAGGGAGTGGCACGGATGTGGGGCGAGCCAGCGGCAGCAGAGGCCGGCGTGATGCTGCACCAGCCCGAGGCACGCCGCGCATTCTCCCGGGGAAGCTGTCCCTGGATCCCGGCACCCTGGCAGTGGCGAGCTGCACAGGATCCCGGGAGGGGAGGTGTGGAGAGTGACCAGTGCTCGCACACAGGCCTCTTGGTGGTGGCAGCAGTAGCACTAGCGTCTCATGCCCAACTCTTGTGTCCGCGCTGACAGCCGCGGCTCACGCCTGTTTCTGGAGCTCCTTTACGCAGCGCACTTAATGCCCTCTCCTCTCGCACCAGGAAAAAAGAGGCAAGAAAAAGCCTCTTGTCTCTTTGGCAGCTCTGCGCCCGTTTCTGGAGCTCCTTTAAGAGGCGCGCTCAAACCCCTCTCCTCTCGCACCAGGAAACAAAGAGTCAAGAAAAAGTCTTTGTCTCTTCGGCAGCTCCGTGCGTGCCCGTCTCTGGAGCTCCTGTAAGCGGCGTGCTTAATCCCCTCTCCTCGCACCCCAGGAAGCAAAGAGGCAAGAAAAGGTCTCTTGCCTCTTCGGCAGCTCCATACTTCTTCCAGACTCCCTCCTGGCTAGCCCTGTTGCACTAACCCCTTCAGGCTGTGTTCATGCAGCCAACCCCAGTCCTCTCCCGGCTTCCGACTGAAGCCCGAGCCTCAGCTCCCAGCCCCCGCCCTTCCCGGCAGGTGAGCAGACAATCCTCTAAGGCTGGTGAGTGCTGGTCGGCACCGATCCTCTGCGGGAATCTCTCTGCTTTACCCTCCGCACCCTGTTACTGCACTCTCTTCCATGGCTCTGAGGCTTCCCCCTCTTCAACCTGCAGTCTCCACCCGTGAAGGGGCTTCTAGTGTGTGGGAACCTTTCCTCCTTCACAGCTGCCTCCCACTGGTGCAGGCCCCGTCCCTGTTCTTTTGTCTCTGTTTATTCTGTTTTCTTTTGCCCTACCCAGGTACGTGGGGGTGTTTCTTGCCTTTTGTAAGGTCTGAGGTCTTCTGCCAGCATTCAGTGGGTGTTCTATAGGAGCAGTTCCCCGTGTAGATGTATTTCTGATGTATCTGTGGGGAGGAAGGTGATCTCCGCATCTTACTCTTCTGCTATCTCCCAGATCTTCGATTACTATAGTTTTGTAATATAGTTTGAAACCAGGGTGTGTGATACCTCCAGCTTTGTTCTCCTTTCTCAAGATTCCTTTGACTAGTTGGGGTGTTTATCTGAAGAAAACGAAAATGCTAATTTGAAAAGACATATGCACCCCCATGTTCACTGAAGCATTATTTACAATAGCCAAAATATGGAAACAATGTGAGTGTCTGTTGGTGGACGAATGAAAAAAGATGTGAGATATATATTGGAATACTACTCAGCCATAAAAAAGAATGGAATCTTGCCATGTGTGGCAACATGGATGGACCTTGAGGGCATTTGCTAAGTGCAACAAGTCAAACAGAGAAAGGCAAATACATAAAGTTTCACTTATCTGTGGAAACTAAGAAAACAAAACAAGCAAAAGAACATATCAAAACAAAACAGAACCTAACCCACAGATACAGACAACAGATTGGTGGTTGCCAGAGGGGAGGGAATTGGGGTGGGCAAAATGGGTGAAGGGGATCAAAAGGTACTAACTTCCAGTTATAAAATAAATAAGTCATGGGGATATAATGTACACCATGGTGACTTTAGTTAATAATAGTGTATTCCATATTTGAAAGTTTATAAGAGAATAAATCTTAAAAGTTCTCATCA
>NC_041234.1:29306870-29312205 GCF_002837175.3 Physeter macrocephalus | reverse complement strand
TTCTAGTGTGTGGGAACCTTTCCTCCTTCACGGCTCCCTCCCACTGGTGCGCCCCGTCCCTGTTCTTTTTGTCTCTGTTTATTCTTTTTTCTTTGCCCTACCCAGGTACGTGGGGGTGTTTCTTGCCTTTTGTAAGGTCTGAGGTCTTCTGCCAGCATTCAGTGGGTGTTCTATAGGAGCAGTTCCCCGTGTAGATGTATTTCTGATGTATCTGTGGGGAGGAAGGTGATCTCCGCATCTTACTCTTCTGCTATCTCCCAGATCTTCGATTACTATAGTTTTGTAATATAGTTTGAAACCAGGGTGTGTGATACCTCCAGCTTTGTTCTCCTTTCTCAAGATTCCTTTGACTAGTTGGGGTGTTTATCTGAAGAAAACGAAAATGCTAATTTGAAAAGACATATGCACCCCCATGTTCACTGAAGCATTATTTACAATAGCCAAAATATGGAAACAATGTGAGTGTCTGTTGGTGGACGAATGAAAAAAGATGTGAGATATATATTGGAATACTACTCAGCCATAAAAAAGAATGGAATCTTGCCATGTGTGGCAACATGGATGGACCTTGAGGGCATTTGCTAAGTGCAACAAGTCAAACAGAGAAAGGCAAATACATAAAGTTTCACTTATCTGTGGAAACTAAGAAAACAAAACAAGCAAAAGAACATATCAAAACAAAACAGAACCTAACCCACAGATACAGACAACAGATTGGTGGTTGCCAGAGGGGAGGGAATTGGGGTGGGCAAAATGGGTGAAGGGGATCAAAAGGTACTAACTTCCAGTTATAAAATAAATAAGTCATGGGGATATAATGTACACCATGGTGACTTTAGTTAATAATAGTGTATTCCATATTTGAAAGTTTATAAGAGAATAAATCTTAAAAGTTCTCATCAAAAGAAAAAACATTTTTGCAACTATGTATGGTGACAGAAGGTAACAAGATTTATTGTGGTGAATGAGAGCTCCTGTTGCTCCACATCCCTACCAGAATTTGTGTTTTTATTTTTTAATTTTTTTTTGAATTTTAGCCACTGTAATAGATGTGTAGGGGTACCCTAGGTAGAGATGTAGAGCAACAGGAGCTCTCATTCATTGCTGGAGGGAGTGTAAAATGGTACAGCCACTTTGGAAGACATTTTGACAGTTCCCTACTAATCACAGTTTTACCGTATGATCTAGAAATCACACTTTTATACTTTTAGGTAAAAACCCTGCATACAGCTGTGCAGCTTTATTTATAGTTGCCCAAACTGGTAAGCAATCAAGATGCCTTTCAATAGGTGAAGGTATAAACAAACAGGGGTACATCCATACAATGACTCATTATTCAGTGATAAAAAGAAATGAGCTCTCAAGCCGTGAAAAAACATGAAGGGACCATTAATGCATTTTGGTATGTGAAAGAATTTAGCCTAACAAGGCTACAACTGCATGATTTCAACTATGTGATATTCTGAAAAGGCAAAGCTATCAGTGGATAACAGCTTTTCAGCACAGTGGTGGTGGTAGCTGAGGGATGCATAGGTAAAGCGCAGGAGATTTTTAGGATAATGAGACTATTCTGTTTGATACCGTCATGATGGATGCATGACTTTATGCATTTTCAAGCCCATCAAACTGTACAACACAAAGATCAAACATCAATGCAAACTGTGGACTTTAGTTAATAGTAATGTGTTAATACTGGTGTATTACTTGTAATGAATGTATCACATTAAAGCAAGATGTTAATAATAAGGGAAACTGAGGGAGGTGCTATGAGAACTCTGTGTGCTATCTGCTCAGTATTTCTGTCAATCTGAAAGTATTCTAAAAAGTATTCTAAAAGTATTCTAAAAAGTAACATTTTTTTAAAAAAAATAACGTGCTGATTTAAAAAAGTACTGAGTTGTCTGTCACACTGACATGACACTCACTTCAATCCCAGAGAATGCTTGCAACTCACGCCCCACAGGGAAGTAAGTCCAAACACAAAAGGGCTTTGAGTAAGACAGAAAATGGAGGATGATTGGGAAATTGAAACTAATAAGTTCCCAGAAATTACTCCAGTTTGGCAGCAAGTTTGAAGTGTTAGCCCCAAAATTTCTACTTAGCCTGGCATATGACTTGGCCTAGAGGAGTTTCCCAGGCGTAGAACTAGTTAACTTTTCAGAAATCCCCCCGGCCCAGACACCTCACAACCCCATGCCTCACTGTCTTGTCACAGGGCAACAGCTCACGCTGTTGCTGAGACGTGGAATGCCCTTTCTCTCCCATCTCCACTTGCTGAAATCCTAACCTCCTAAGAACAAGTTAAAATACCATATTCCCTAAGGCTTCAAATAATTTATTGACACAGCACCTGCTACATTCCTCTGCCCTTCCTTGACATTCCAAGCCTTGTTGATAGCATTTGACACATCAGTTGGTGTTCCACACATAACCTATGTTTATCTATCTCTCCTCCCATTCAATCATCCATCCTCCTTTTCTCCCCAGGGAGGAAACAGAAACCTCAATAGATGAAATGGATACTAGTCAGAAAATAACTGAAGACTTGCAGGTTGCATTTAGGATTCTCACCGCATGCAATTAAGAAAGAAATTAAAATGAGAAACATAGAAAGCAAGAAGTTTTAAGGTAGTTCAGAAGAGTAGAAGAGAAAAAATGGAGATGAAACATTTATGATATAAGCAGTATTTCCAGAACTGAAGAAATACTTGAGCCTCTATATAAAAGGAGCCCAGCAGGTAGGCACCAGGCTTCATAAAAAAGGATCCACACAAGAGAAAAGAAAACCCTCTTGCACTGTTGGTGGGAATGTAAATTGATACAGCCACTATGGAGAACACTGTGGAGGTTCCTTAAAAAACAAAAAATAGAACTACCATACGACCCAGCAATCCCACTACTGGGCATATACCGTGAGAAAACCATAATTCAAAAAGAGTCATGTACCACAATGTTCATTGCAGCACTATTTACAATAGCCAGGACATGGAAGCGACCTAAGTGTCCACGGACAGATGAATGGATAAAGAACATGTGGCACATATATACAATGGAATATTACTCATCCATAAAAGAAACGAAATTATTTGTAGTGAGGTAGATGGATCTAGAGTCTGTCATACCGAGTGAAGTAAGTCAGAAAGAGAAAAACAAATGCTGTAAGCATATATATGGAATCTTAAAAAAATTGGTTATGAAGAAGCTAGAGGCCAGACAGGAATAAAGACGCAGATGTAGAGAATGGACTTGAGGATATGGGGAGGGGGAAGGTTAAGCTGGGATGAAGTGATAGAGTGGCATGGACATATATACACTACCAAATGTCAGGTGGATAGCTAGTGGGAAGCAGCCGCATGGCACAGGGAGATCAGCGAAGTGGTTTGTGGCCACCTAGAGGGGTGGGATAGGGATGGTGGGAGGGAAGGAGATGCAAGAGGGAGAAGATATTGGAACATATGTGTATGTATAGCTGATTAACTTTGTTGTAGAGCAGAAACTAACACAGCATTGTAAAGCAATTATATTCCAATAAAGTTGTTTAAAAAAAAGTAAAATAAAAAAATAAAAAATAGACAAAATGTGGCACATATATAGAACGGAATATTACTCAGCCATAAAAAGAAACGAAATTGAGTTATTTGTAGTGAGGTAGATAGACCTGGAGTCTGTCATACAGAGTGAAGTAAGTCAGAAAAAGAAAAACACATACCGTATGCTAATACATATATATGGAATCTAAGAAAAAAAAAGGTCATGAAGAACCTAGGGGTAAGACGGGAATGGAGACGCAGAACTACTAGAAAATGGAATTGAGGATGTGGGGAGGGGGAAGGGTAGGCTGTGACAAAGTGAGAGAGTGGCTTGGACATATATACACTACCAAATGTAGAATACATAGCTAGTGGGAAGCAGCTGCATAGCACAGGGAGATCAGCTCGGTGCTTTGTGACAACCTAGAGTGGTGGGATAGGGAGTGTGGGAGGGAGGGAGACGCAAGAGGAAAGAGATATGGGAACATATGTATATGTATAATTGATTCACTTTGTTATAAAGCAGAAACTGACACACCATTGTAAAGCAATATACTCCAATAAAGATGTTAAAAAAAAAGATTATAAGACACAAAATCAGTATAATCAATTGTATTTCTATACACTAACGTAAGCAAACAAAAAATGAAATTAAGAAGACAACTCCATTTAAAATAGTATACAAAATAATTTCAAAAACAGGAATAAATTATAGCAAAAAGTATGAAATTTATACTCAGAAAACTACATTGTTCAAAGAAATTAAAGACCTCAATAAAAGGAAAGACATCTCATATTCACAGATAGGAACACAATATTATTAAGATTGCAATACTTCCTAAATTGATCTATAGATTCAATGCAATATCTATCAGCTGATTCTCTGTAGAAATTGATATGATCTTAAAACTCATATGGAAATTCAATGGACTCAGAAAAGCTAATAAAATATTGAAAAAGAACAAAGTTGAGGAACACATTCCCCAATTTCAAAATTTGCTACAAAGAAACAGTAATCAGGACAACATGATACTGACAACAGTATAGATGTGTAGGTTAGTGGAATAGAATTGAGAGCCCAGAAATAAACCCTCATATTTATAGTCCACTGACTTTTGATAAGGGTGCTAAGACAATTGGAGAAAGAAGAGTCTTGTCAACAAATAGTGCTGAAATAACTGGACTTTCATATGGAAAAGAATCTGTTGGTCTCCCATCTCACACCACATACAAAAATCTGACCCCCATAAAAGAGGAAAGATCTAAATGTAAGAGCTAAAACTATAAAACTCTTAAGAGGGAATTCCCTGGCGGTCCAGTGGGTGGTTAGGACTCTGCACTTCGACTGCAAGGAGCAGGGTTAAATCCCTGTTTGGGGAACTAAGATCTTGCAAGCTGTACTGCACAGCCAAAAAAAAGTCATGAAATTTTAATGTTTAAAAACAAAAACCCTTAAAACAACAGTACAAATTTTCTTTATCTTAGATTAGATGCTGTTTTCTTAATCATGACACTAAAAGGACAAGCAACAAAAGAAAAAAATAGACAAATTGGATGTCTTTAAAATTAACAAATTTTGTGCTTCAAAGGACACCATGCTTTGATGCATAAAAACCCCAAAGAATGGGAGAATATAGTTGAAAATCACATTTCTGATAAGGGACTTCTATCAAGAATATATAAAGAACTATTACATTGATAAAGGAGGCAAGAATATACAGTGGAGAAAAGACAGCCTCTTCAATAAGTGGTGCTGGGAAAACAGGACAGGTGCATGTAAAAGTATGAAATTAGAACACTCCCTA
>NC_041234.1:29296196-29303295 GCF_002837175.3 Physeter macrocephalus | reverse complement strand
TGGTGGGAATGTAAATTGATACAGCCACTATGGAGAACAGTATGGACGTTCCTTAAAAAACTACAAATAGAAGTACCATATGATGCAGCAATCCCACTACTGGCATATACCCTGAGAAAACCATAATTCAAAAAGAGTCATGTACGAAAATATTAATTGCAGCTCTATTTACAATAGCCAGGACATGGAAGCAACCTAAATGTCCATGAACAGAAGAATGGACAAAGAAGATGTGGCACATATACAATGGAATATTACTCAGGCATAAAAAGAAATGAAACTGAGTTATTTGTAGTGAGGTGGATGGACCTGGAGTCTGTCATACAGACTGAAGTAAGTCAGAAGGAGACAAACAAATACTGTATGTTAACACATATATATGGAATCTAAGAAAAAAATGTCATGAAGAGACTAGGGGTAGGACGGGAATACAACACAAACCTACTAGAGCATGGACTTGAGGATATGGGGAGGGGGAAGGGTAAGCTCTGACGAAGTGAGAGAGTGGCATGGACATATATACACTACCAAACGTAGGGTGGATAGCTAGTGGGAAGCAGCCGCTTGGCACAGGGAGATCAGCTAGGTAGTTTGTTACCACCTAGAGTGGTGGGATAGGGAGGGTGGGAGGGAGGGAGACACAAGAGGGGAGAGATATGGGAACATATGTATATGTATAACTGATTCACTTTGTTATAAAGCAGAAACTAACACACCATAGTAAAGCAATTATACTCCAATAAAGATGTTAAAAAAAAGAGCTATTACAATTCAACAAAAAAAGCCAAATAATCCAATAGAAAAATGGGCAAGGATCCGAATAAATTGTTCTCTAAAAGAAGATATACAAATTGTCAAAAAGCACATAAAAAATGCTCAATGTCTATAGCCATCAGAGAAATGCAAATCACAACCACAATGAGTTACCACTTCACAGCCATGAGGGTGACTATAATGAGAAAGATAATAACAATGTTGTTGGGGATGTGGAAAAATTGAAACCGTCCTTCCCATTACACTTGTGGGAATATAAAATGGTGCAGTTGCTTTGAAAAGCGGTCTATTAGCTCCATGAAGTGTTAAATATAGAGTTAGCATATGATCAAAAATTCCTTCTCTACATACATACACAAAATAAATGAAAACATATGTATATACAAAAACTTACACATGAATTTTCATATGTGAAGAATATTCATAGCACCACTATTCACAAGTGCCAGAAAGTGGAAATATCTCAGATATCTACCAACTGATAGATTCAGTTGATTGATTGTAACAATACAATGGAATATTATTCGACAATAAAAATAAATTAAGTATTTATAGATGCTACAACATGAATAAATTTTGAAAACATTATCCTAAGTACAAACAGTCACTCACAAAGGACCATATATTATATGATTCCATTTTTATTAAATATCCAGAATAGGCAGATCTATAGAGACAGAAAATAGATTAGTAGATTCCTAAGCCTAGTAAGGATTGGGTATTGGGCAATCATGGCTAATTGATGAAGGATTTCCCTTTGGGTGATAAAAATATCCTAAAATTATTTGTAGTGATTTTTGTACAACTCTGTGAATATACTAAAAGCCATTGAACTTATACTTTAAATGGATTAACTGTAGGGAATGTGAAATGTATTTCAATAATGCTTAAAAAAAAGATAATTGACAGACCAGAGGAAAATATCTGTAAAATATATGGTCACATATATGATTTAGGATTAACATTGATATTAAATAAAGTACTCATACCATGAGAAAAAGAAACAATCCTATAGACACATAGGTAAACAATATGAAGAGAAAATCCACAGAAGGGGAGAAAGAGGTCAACAAATATGTGAACAGAGAGTTAACCTCACTAGTTAGCAGGCAAATCCAAATTAACGCAATCATTTTTTATTGTCCAAAAGGTTAGAAAAGATTTTAAAAAACGGATAATATATTGTTTGGGGGATGTTATGGGAAAATGTGCACCCTTATTTACTGTGAAAACCATTAAAACTTCTGGATTGTGATTGAGCAATATGCATCAACATTTAAAATAGTCTTATCATTTGACTCAGTCATACCATTTGTAGGATTTTAGCCTACAGAAACATGTACCCTAGTACACAAGAATATATGTACAAGGATGTTTTCACTGCAGCATTATTCCTAACAGTGAAAAGCTAGAAATGGCTTTAAAAATTATCATTACGGAACGTTTAAATAAAACATGGTATACCCACACTATGGAATATTGGGGGTGGTTAAAAAGACTAAGATAAACATTATTGTCTCTGGAGAAGGTGCTGTGATTGGAGGCAATGGTCAAGTGGAATATTAGATTAAATAGAGATTTAGATGTACAGATATATAATCATCTCAATAATTTTTGTGTACAATTCAGTGTCATGAAATACGTTAACATTGTTGTGCAATCATCACCACCATCCATCTCCAGAAATTTTTTTTTTTTTTTTTTTTTTTTTTTTGTGGTATGCGGGCCTTCCTCTGTTGTGGCCTCTCCCGTTGCGGAGCACAGGCTCCGGACGCGCAGGCTCAGCGGCCATGGCTCACGGGCCCAGCCGCTCCGCGGCATGTGGGACCTTCCCATACCGGGGCGCGAACCCGGTTCCCCTGCATCGGCAGGCGGACGCGCAACCACTGCGCCACCAGGGAAGCCCTCCAGAAATTTTTAATCATCTCAAATTGAAACTCTGTACCCAATAAAAAACTCCACATTCCCCCATCCAGCTGCTGGCAACCACCATTCTGTCTCTATGAGTTTGACTACTCTAGATGCCTCATATAAATGAAATTCTACATTTTTGTTCTTTTGTACTTGACTTATTTCACTTACCATAATGCCCTCAAGATTCATCCATATTATAGAATTTTTCAGATTTCATTTCTTTTTAAGACCAAGTAATATTTCATTGCATGCATTGTGTGCATTGACCACAGTATGCTTATCCATACATTTTTAATGTTCATTTGAGTTGTTTCTGCCTTTGGGCTACTGTGAATAATGCTGCTATAAATATTGGTGTTCAAATATCTGTTCTACTCCCCTGCATTCAGTAGTGGAATTGCTGGATTGTGAGGTAATTCTATGTTTAATTTTTTGAGCAACTATTATAATGTTTTCCACAGCAGCTACACCATTGTGTATTCCCAACAGCATAGCATAGGGTTCCAATCTCTCCACATCCTCACCAAAACTTATTTTCAGCTTTTTGAAGTTATTTATTTGTTAATAGCCATACTAATGGGTATGACATTGTACCTCAAAGTGGTTTTGATGTACATTTCCCTACTGAATAATGATGTTGAGAATCTCTTTATGTACTCATTTGCCATCTGTATATCTTCTTTGGAGATATGTCTATACAAGTCCTTTGACCATTTTAAACTCCTTTGTTTGTTTTTGCTGTTGTTGAGTTGAATGAATTCTTTATATATTCTGGATTTTAATGTCTTATCAGATATATGCTCTGCAAATATTTTCTCCCCTTCTGTGTGTTGCCTTGTTACTCTGACCTTACAAAAATGATAAAGAAAGTTAATCGAGTTTAAACAAAAGGACGCTAAACAACAACATGAAAGCATAGGGAAGTATAAATCTCACTGACAAAGGTTAATATATAAACAAATACAGATAACATAATATTGTAATGATGATAAGTAAATCACTTTTAACCCTAATATAAAAGTTTAAAGACAAAAGTATAGCAAATAACTATAACCATAAAAATCTGTTAATGAGTACACAATATAAGAAATAAATTCTGACATCGCTAGCAAAGTGTGGGGAGGTAGTGAAAGGCTTGATATGTGATTGAAGTTAAATTATTATCAGTTTAAATAAACTGTTGTAATGTAAGAAGTTTTATGTAATTCTCTTTGTAACCACAAAGAAAAAAACCAGTAATAAATACAAAAAAGATAAAGGGAAAATAATCAAAGTGTAACACTACAAAAAATAAACAAATCACAAAGGAAGACTGCAAGAGAGGAACAAAAGAATTACAAAACAGACAGAAAACAAAAAAATGGCACGAATAAGTCCTTACCTATCAATAATTATTAAAAGTAAATGGATGAAGCTCACCAATCAAAATGTATATTGGCTGGATGGATAAAGAAACAAGTTCCAAGTATATGTTGTCTTAAAGAGACTCACTTTAGATTATATTTTTCTTAACATATTTATTGGAGCATAATTGCTTTACAATGGTTTGTTAGTTTCTGTTTATAACAAAGTGAATCAGCTATACATATACATATACCCCCATATCTCCTCCCTCCTGGGTCTCCCTCCCACCCTCCCTTTCCCACCCCTCTAGGTGGTCACAAAGCACCGAGCTGATCTCCCTGTGCCATGCGGCTGCTTCCCACTAGATATCAATTTTACATTTGGTAGTATATATATGTCCATGCCACTCTCACACTTCATCCCAGCTTACCCTTCCTCCTCCACGTGTCCTCAAGTCCATTCTCTACCTATGCATCTTTATTCCTGTCCTGGCCCTAGGTTCTGTATAACCTTTTTTTTTTTTTAGATTCCATATATATGTGTTAGCATACGGTATATATTTTTCTCTTTCTGACTTACTTCACTCTCTATGATAGACTCTAGGTCCATCCACCTCACTACAAATAACTCAATTTCCTTTCTTTTTATCGCTGAGTAATATTCCATTGTATATATGTGCCAGTTCTTCTTTATCCATTCATCTGTCAATGGACACTTAGGTTGTTTCCATATTCTGGCTATTGTAAATAGAGCTGCAGTGAACATTGTGGTACATGACTCTTGCTGAATTATGGTTTTCTCAGGGTATATGCCCAGTAGTGGGATTGCTGGGTCATATGGTAGTTCTAATTTTAGTTTCTTAAGAAACCTCCATACCGTTCTCCATAGTGGTTGTATCAATTTACATTCTCACCAACAGTGCAGGAGGGTTCCCTTTTCTCCACACCCTCTCCAGCATTTATTGTTTGTAGATTTTTTGATGATGGCCATCGTGACTTTTGCGAGGTGATATTCATTGGAGTTTTGATTTGCATTTCTCTAATGATTCATGATGTTGACCATTCTCTCATGTGTCTGTTGGCAATCTGTATATCTTCTTTGGAGAAATGTATATTTAGGTCTTCTGCCCATTTTTGGATTGGGCTGTTTGTTTTTCTGATATTGAACTGCATGAGCTGCTTGTATATTTTGGAGATTAATCCTTTGTCAGTTGCTTCATGTGCAAATATTTTCTCCCATTCTGAGGGTTGTCTTTTGGTCTTGTTTATGGTTTCCTTTTCTGTGCAAAAGCATTGAAGTTTCATTAGGTCCCCCATGTTTATTTTTGTTTTTATTTCCATTTCTCGAGGAGGTGGGTCAAAAAAGATCTTGCTGTGATATATGTCATAGAGTGTTCTTCCTATGCTTTTGTATAAGAGTTTTGTAGTGTCTGGCCTTACATTCAGGTCTTTAATCCATTTTGAGTTTATTTTTGTGTATGGTGTTAGGAAGTATTCTAATTTAATTCTTTTACATGTAGCTGTCCAGTGTTCCCAGCACCTCTTATTGAAGAGGTTGTATTTTCTCCATTGTATATTCTTGCCTCCTTTATCAAAAATAAGGTGACCATATGTGCATGGATTTATCTCTGGGCTTTCTATCCTGTTCCATTGATCTATATTTCTGTTTTTGTGCCAGTACCATACTGTCTTGATTACTGTATCTTTGTAGTATACTCTGAAGTCAGGGAGCCTGATTCCTCCAGCTCCGTTTTTCTTTCTCAAGATTGCTTTGGCTATTTGCGGTCTTTTCTAGTGCCATACAAACTGTGAAATATTTTGTTCTACTTCTTTGAAAAATGCCATTAGTAGTTTGATAGGGATTGCATTGAGTCTGTGGATTGCTTTGGGTAGTAGAGTCATTTTCACAATGTTGCATCTTCCAATCCAAGAGCATGGTATATGTCTCTAACTGTACCACCTTTAATTTCTTTCATCAGTGTCTTACAGTTTTCTGAATACAGCTCTTTTGTCTCCTTATTTAGGTTTATTCCTAGGTATTCTTTTGGTTGCAATGATAAATGGGAGTGTTTCCTTAATTTCACTTTCAGATTTTTCTTCATTAGTGTATACTATGCAAGAGATTTCTGTGCATTAATTTTGTATCCTGCAACATTACCACATTCCTTAATTTCACTTTCAGATTTTTCTTCATTAGTGTATACTATGCAAGAGATTTCTGTGCATTAATTTTGTATCCTGCTACTTTACCACATTCATTGATTAGCTCTACTAACTTTCTGGTAGCATCTTTTCGATTCTCTATGTATAGTCTCATGTCATCTGCAAACAGTGACAGCTTTACTTTCTTAGTGGAAATGTTTTCAATTTTTCACCATTGAGAACAATGTTGCCTGTGGGTTTGTCATATATGCCTTTATTATATTGAGGTAAGTTCCCTCTATGCCTACTTTGTGGAGCGTATTTATCATAAATGAGTGTTCAGTTTTGTCAAAAGCTTTTTCTACATCTATTGAGATGATATATGGATTTTATCCTTCAATTTGTTAATATGATGTATCACATTGATTGGCGTATGTTGAAGAATCCTTGCATTCCTAGGATAAACCCCATTTGATCATTGTGTATGATCCTTTTAATGTGCTGTTGGATTCTGTTTGCTAGTATTTTGTTGAGAATTTTTGCACCTATGTTCATCAGTGATATTGGCCTGTAGTTTTCTTTCTTTGTGACATCTTTGTCAGGTTTGGTATCAGGGTGATAGCGGCCACGTAGAATGTGACTGGGAGTGTTCCTCTGTCTTCTATATGTTGGAAGATTTTGAGAAGGATAAGTGTTAGCTCTTCCCTAAATGTTTGATAGAATTCACCTGTGAAACCATCTGACCCTGGGCTTTTGTTTGTTGGATGATTTTTAATCACAGTTTCAATTTCAGTGCTTGTGATTGGTCTGTTCATATTTTCTATTTCTTCCTGGTTCAGTCACGGCAGGTTGTGCATTTCTAAGAATTTGTCAATTTCTTCCAGGTTGTCCATTTTATTGGCATAGAGTTGCTTGTAGTAATCTCT
>NC_041234.1:29265148-29295900 GCF_002837175.3 Physeter macrocephalus | reverse complement strand
CTTTCCTTCTGCTAACTTTGGGGTTTTTTTGTTCTTTCTCTAATTGCTTTAGGTGTAAGGTTAGGTTGTTTATTTGTGATTTTTCTTGTTTCTTTAGATAGGATTGTTTTGCTATAAACTTCCATGTTAGAACTGCTTTTGCTTCATCCCATGGGTTTTGTGTCATGGTGTTTTCATTCTCATTTGTTTCTAGGTATATTTTGATATCCTGTTTGATTTCTTCAATGATCTCCTTGTTTTTATGTAGTGTATTGCTTAGCCTCCATGTGTTTGTATTTTTTACAGATTTTTTTCCTGTAATTGATATCTAGTCTCATAGTGTTGTTGTTGGAAAAGATACTTGATATGATTTCAATTTTCTTAAATTTATCAAGGCTTGATTTGTGACCCAAGATATGTTCTATCTTGGAGAATGTTCCATGAGCACTTGAGAAGAAAGTGTATCTGTTGGTTTTGGATGGAATGTCTCATAAATATCAATTAAGTCCATCTTGTTTAATGTATCATTTAAAGCTTGTGTGTCCTTATTTATTTTCATTTTGGATGATCTGTCCATTGGTGAAAGTGTGGTGTTAAAGTCCCCTACAATGTTTGTGTTACTGTTGATTTCCCCTTTTCTGGCTGTTAGCATTTGCCTTATGTTTTGAAGTGCTCCTATGTTAGGTTCATAAATATTTTCAGTTGTTTATATTTTGTTTTTGGATCGATCCTTTGATCATTATGTAGTGTCCTTCTTTATCTCTTGTAATAGTCTTTATTTTAAAGTCTATTTTGTCTGATATGAGAGTTGCTACTCCAGCTTGCTTTTGATTTCCATTTGCATGGAATGTCTTTTTCCATCCCCCATGTTCAGTCTGTATGTGTCCCTAGGTCTGAAATAGGTTTCTTGTAGACAGCACATATATGGGGCTTGTTTATGTATCCATTCAGCCAGTCTATCTCTTTTGGTTGGAGCATTTCATCCATTTACATTTAAGGTAGTTATCGATATGCATGTTCCTAGTACCATTTTCTTAATTGTTTTGGGTTTGTTATTGTAGGTCTTTTCTTCTCTTGTGTTTTCTGCCTAAAGGAGTTCCTTTAGCTTTTGTTGTAAAGCTGGTTTGGTGGTGCTGGATTCTCTTAGCTTTTGCTTGTCCGTAAAGGTTTTAATTTCTCCATCGAATCTGAATGAGATCGTTGCTGGGTAAAGTAATCCTGGTTGTAGATTTTTCCCTTTCATCACTCTAAATATGTCCTGTCACACCCTTTTGGCTTGCAGAGTTTCTCCTGAATGATCAGCTGTTAACCTTATGGGGATTCCCTTGTATATTTTTTGTTGTTTTTCCCTTGGTGCTTTGAATATTTTTCCTTTCTATTTAATTTTAGATAGTTTGACCAATAAGCGTCTTGGCATGTTTCTCCTTGGATTCATCCTTTATGGGACTCTCTGCACTTCCTGGATTTGATTGACTATTTCCTTTCCCATATTAGGGAAATTTTCAGCTATAATCTTTTCAAATATTTTCTCAGTCCCTTTCTTTTTCTCTTCTTCTTCTGGGACCTCTATAATTAGAATTTTGGCACATTTAATGTTGTCCCATTGTTCTCTGAGACTGTCCTCAATTCTTTTCTTTCTTTTTTCTTTATTCTGCTCTGTAGTAGTTATTTCCACTATTTTATCTTCCAGGTCACTTATGCTTTCTTCTGTCTCAGTTATTCACCTATTGATTCTTTCTAGGGAATTTTTAATTTCATTTATTGTGTTGTTCATCATTATTTGTTAGTGCTTTAGTTCTTCTAGTTCCTTGTTAAATGTTTCTTGTGTTTTCTCCATTCTATTTCAAGGATTTTGGATCACCTTTACTATCATTACTCTAAATTCTTTTTCAGGTACACTGCCTATTTCCTCTTCATTTGTTTGTTCTGGTGGGTTTTTACCTTCCTACTTCATCTGCTGCTGTGTTTTGCTGTCTTCTCATTTTGCTTAACTTACTGTGTTTGGGGTCTCCATTTCTCAGGCTGCAGGTTTGTAGTTCCCATTGTTTATGGTGTCTGTCCCCAGTGGCTAAGGTTGGTTCAGTGTATGTGTAGCCTTCCTGGTGGAGGGGCTAGTGCCTGTGCTCTCATGGATGAAGCTGGATCTTGTCTTTCTGGTGGGCAGGTCCACGTCCAATCATGTGTGTTGGGGTGTCTGTGGCTTTATTAGGATTTTAGGAAGGCTCTCTGCTAATGGGTGGGATTTTGTTTCTGTCTTTCTAGTTGTTTGGCAAAGGGTTTTCAGAACTGTGGCTTGTTGGTTGTTGAATAGAGCTGGGTCTTAGCATTGAGATGGAGATCTCTGGGAGAGCTTTTGACGTTTGATATTACGTGGAGCCGGGAGATCTCTGGTGGACCAATGTCCTGAACTCAGCTCTCCCACCTCAGAGGCACAGGCCTGACACCAAGACCCTTTCAGCAACATGGCTCAGAAGAAAAGGGAGAGAAAGAGAAGAAAGTAAAATAAAATATTAAAATATAAAATAATTATTAAAAATAAAAAATTAAAAAGTAATAAAAGAAGGAAAGAAAGAAAGAAAGAAGAAAGCAACCAAACCAAAAAACAAATCCACGAAGGCTAACAAGTGGTAAAAACTATACTAAAATAGAGGAAAAAAACAAAAACCTGACAGACAGAACCCTAGGACAAATGGTAAAAGCAAAGCTATACAGACAAAAATCACACAAACAAGCATACACATTCACACTCACAAAAAGGGAAAAAGGAAAAAAATATATATATCTTTGCTCCCAAAATCCACTGCCTCAATTTTGGAATGATTTGTTGTCTATTCAGGTATTCCACAGATGCAGGGTACATAAATTTGATTGTGGACATTTAATCCACTGCTCCTGAGGCTGCATGGAGAGATTTCCCATTCTCTTCTTTGTTTGCACGGCTCCCAGGGTTCAGCTTTGGATTTGACCCCAGCTCTGCAAGTAGGTGTCCTGAGGGTGTCTGTTCTTTGCTCAGATAGAATGGGATTAAAGTAGTATCTGATTAGGGGGCTTTGGCTCCCTCAGGCCGGTTGGAGTGAGGGGTACGGAATGCGGTGTGAGCCTGCAGCTGCTGAAGCCAGCATGACGTGGCAACAGCCTGAGGCATGCCGTGTGTTCTCCCGGGAAAGTTGTCCCTGGATCACGGGACCATAACAGTGGTGGGCTGCACAGGCTCCCAGGACAGGAGGTGTGCATAGTGACCTGTGCTTGCACACAGGCTTCTTGGTTGCTGCAGCAGCAGCCTTATCGTCTCTTGCCCGTCTCTGGGGTCCGCACTGATAGCTGCGGCTTGCGCCCGTCTCTGGAGCTCCTTTAGGCGGTGCTCTGAATCCCCTCTCCTCACGCACCCCGAAACAGTAGTCTCTTGCCTCTTATGCAGTTCCAGACGCTTTCTCGGACTCCCTCTGGCTAGCTGTAGCGCACTAGCCCCCTTCAGACAGGCTGTGTTCATGCAGTCAACCCCAGTCCTCTCCCTGTGATCTGACCTCCGAAGCTTGAGCCTCAGCTCCCAGGCCCCGCCCACCATGGTGGGTGAGCAGACAAGCCTCTCAGGCTGGTGAGTCCTGGTTGGCATTGATCCTCTGTTTCGGAATCTCTCTGATTTGCCCTCTGCAGCCCTATTGTTGCACTCTCCTACATGGCTCCGAAGGTTCCCCCCACCACCCCCCTTCTCTGCCAGTGAAGGGGCTTCCTAGTGTGTGGAAACCTTTCCTCCTTCACAGCTCCCTCCCAGAGGTGCAGGTCCTGTCTCTAATATTTTGTCTCTGTTTTTTCTTTCTTCTTTTGACCTACCCAGGTATGTGGGGTTTTTCTTGCCTTTTGGGAGGTCTGAGGTCTTCTGCCAGCATTCAGTAGGTGTTCTGTAGGAGTTGTTCCACATGTAGATGTATTTCTGATGTATTTGTGGGGAGGAAGGTGATTCCACGTCTTACTCCTCCGCCATCTTGAAGGTCTCCTTTATTTTATTTTAGATTTTTTATTGAAGTACAGTTGATATACAATGTTGTGTTAGTTTTAGGTGTACAGCAAAGTGATTCAGTTATGTGTATTTATATATATATTTTCAGATTCTTTTGCATTATAAGTTATTACAAGATATTAGATATTGGATATAATTCCCTGTGCTATACAGTAGGTACTTGTTGTTTACCTATTTTATATATATATAGTAGTGTGTATCTGTTAAAACCAAACTCCTAATTTATCCCTCTCTGACCCTTTCCCCTTTGGTAACCATAAGTTTGTTTTCTATGTCTGTGAGCCTATTTCTGTTTTGTAAATAAGTTCATTTGTATCATTTGCTTTAAGTTCCACATATAAGTGATATCATATGATATTTGTCTTTCTCCACCTGACCTACTTCACTTCGTATGATAATCTCTAGGTCCATCTATGTTCCCACAAATGGCATTATTTCATTCTCTTTAATGACTGACTAATATCCTATATATATATAAATGTGTATATATATATGAGCATATGTATGTATATATACACACACACATATATATACATTTATATATATATTATATATATATGATATTACTCAGTCATATATACTACATCTTGTTTACCCATTCAGCTGTTGATGGACATTTAGGTTGCTTCCATGTCTTGGCTATTGTAAATAGTGCTGCTATGAACATTGGGGTGCATGTATCTTTTTGAATTACAGTTTTCTCCTTTTTTGGATATATACCCAAGAGTGGAATTGCTGGATCATATGGTACTTCTATTTTTAGTTTTTTGAAGAACCTCCATATTGTTTTCCATAGCAGCTGCACCAATTTACATTCCCACTCGATACTATTCTCCATAGTGGCTGCACCAATTTACATTCCCACCAACAGCGTAGGAGGGTTCCCTCTTCTCCACACCTTCTCTAGCATTGATCATTTGTAGACATTTTCATGATGGCCATTCTGGCCGGTATATATACACCACTTTTTATCCACTCCATTTTTCTTCCTTCCTCTCTGAAGCTGTAAGTTTTCTTCAGTTATCCTTTCCTTTTTGTTTGGAGAGCTTCCTTAAACAATTTTTCTCGGGATACATCTGCAAATGACTAATTATTGTAGTTTTCCTTGTTTTGAGTGTGTCTTTATTTCCCCCCATTCCTGAAGGAACGTATCTCCATATGTAAAACTTAGGGTTGTGGATTCTTTTCTAAAGATTTCGAAAAATATTGGTCAATGGCACAATCTCTTAGTTATAAGATGAATAATTTCTGATAATCTAGTGTATAGCATCGTGACTGTAGTTAATAATAGTGGTGTACTGTGCACTTGGCATTGCAAGGAGAGTAGATCTTATGTGCTCTCACTATGTGAGGTGATGAATATGTTTATTAACTTGATTGTGGTTATCATTTCATTATGTTTATGTCTATTAATTCATCACATTATACAACCCCCCAAACAAACAGAACTTGAAAAAAAATGACACGCCACTTCCTTATGTCCTTCATGGTTTAAGACGAACAATCTACTATCGCTAGCATCGGTTTTCCTCTATGAATAGCATGCCACTTCTGAGTGTTGCATTTCTTGATTATTTTCTTTGTCTTGAGCTTTCAGTAATTCAATGTTCTTGTGTGTTGGCAAGGAATACTTTGGGTTTATCCTATTTAGAGTTCACTCACCTCCCTGAGTCTGTAGTTTTACAGTTGTTCAGTTTTGTTTTGTTTTTTTTCCTTTTACCTGGGAAGTTTTCAGCCATTAGGTTTTGAATACATCTTTTTAAGAAAATTACATCTTATGTCTTAAATAATATCTGTCTAGAGACCCCCAAGATAACTGGAACTACTGCAATGTGGTAGCAACATGCTTATTAAAAATAAACCTTTCATTTTACAACAGTGTTTAGATTTTCAGAATTATTGTAAACAGTCTAAAGACAGTTCCCATATGACCCATGACCAGATTCTCCTAGTATTACCATTTTATGCTAGTATGGTACATTTATCACATTAATGTACTGCTATTGATACGTAATCGTTACCCAAAGTCTATACTTTATATTCATATTCTCTCAGCTTTTCTCTAATATTCTTTTGGTATTCCAAGATCCCATCCATAATGCTGACTCATATTTAGTAGTCATGTCTTCTTAAGCTTCTCGTGGTTATGACAGTTATGTAGATGTGATTTTTTTAAATTTATTTATTTATTTTTAGCTGTGTTGGCTCTTCATTTCCACGTGAGGGCTTTCTCTAGTTGTGGCAAGCAGGGGCCACTCTTCATCACGGTGCACTGGCCTCTCTCTATTGCGGCCTCTCTTGTTGCGGAGCACTGGCTCCAGACGCACAGGCTCAGTAGTTGTGGCTCACGGGTCTAGTTGCTCCACGGCATGTGAGATCTTCCCAGACCAGGGCTCGAGCCCATGTCCCCTGCATTAGCAGGCAGATTCTCAACAACTGCACCACCAGGGAAGCCCCTGTAGATGTGATTTTTAATGCTCCTGACAGTCTGAAATTAATATAACTAGTCCCAAGTTCTTTTGCTTACTGTTAAAATGATATTTTTCCACCTCTTTAACCTATCAGAAAGTTTTAATATAAAATGGGTGCTTGCTGACAGTATTTACTTGTGAATTTGTAAATTCCACTCTGACTTTTGTTCAGTGTTTATAGACCATTCACATTTAAAGTGATTATTGAACTAGTTGCTTTACAATCAACTAAGGGAGTTTCTTGCCTTTTTGGGAAGTCTGAGGTCTTCTGCCAGCATTCAGTAGGTGTTCTATAGGAGTTGTTCCACCTGTAGATGTATTTCTGATGTATTTGTGGGGAGGAAGGTGATCTCCATGTGTTACACTTCCGCCATCTTGAAGGTCTCTCCCTCGAGACTCACTTTAGATTTAAGGACACATATAAGCTGAAAGTGAAAAGAAGGAAAAAGATATTCCATTCAAATGGTAATCAAAAGAGAGTAGAGATAGCTATACTTATATCAGACAGAGTAGAGTTTAAGTCAAAAATTGTCACAAGAGACAAAGAATGTCTCACACAATAATAAAAGGGTCAGTTCTCCCTTATTGGATAATTGTTACTTTTGGAAGGAGGTAAGAAGACTTGATAAGCAAGGGCGCAATAGGAGCTTCTATAATGCTAGCAATATCTTATTCTATGGTTATTTTGATGTTCATTTTATAATTACACATTATATCATATACATTATCTTTTATACATTTTTCTGTATATGTGTATATTTCCCACTAAAAAGTTATGTTTAATGCTTACAGTTCTATCACAAGGAGGTACTGGGAACAGAAGAAAAGATCTAACTCAGATTGTAGACAGGAGGAGAAGGGATAGTTGGGAAAGATTTCCTAGATAAAAATGTCATTTTCCTACTTAAAATCCTCACTCTCCCCTGCCCTTGGCATAAAGACTCTTTAGAACATCACATGTGACCGTGCACGATCTGTCTCTTGTGCCCTTTAAAGCATTAACTCTCACCACTCGCACTCTGTCCTTTCCACTACAGCTATACTAAACTACTTGATACTTGAAGCTTTTTGAACAAACCTTGCTTTTGTCAGCTTCCAAGTCTTTAGTCACATTGCTCCTTCTGCTGGAATTGATTTTCCTCCCTGATCTGTTTAATTCCATTCATCCTTCACTAGAAAATATGTTTTAGGAGGGTAAGATTTGTATCTGTTTTTGTTTAATACTGCATTTCCAGCACTAAAAACAGTACTTGGTACAGAGTAAGTGCTCAATAAGTATTTTATGGATGAGTTTGAATAAATGAATACATCCCTAAAAATGTAGGTCAAGCACTTCATTTTCCAGAAACTCTACCCTGATGTTCCATAGAATGAGTTTCATGCCACTCCCCTGTGCTTCCATAGGACCCAGCATAAATTTCCCCCCTATTACACCATAAATCACCTAATACTGTTCTTGTCAGGGTGCCTCTCTAGACAAAGCTCCCATAGGGTAGAGATTAGAATGTTTTAATTCTTGTTAGCATTCTAAAGTCCTCTACCAAATATGACAGTGCCTGGAACAGTTAGGACATCAGGAAATGTTACTTGAATGTATGGGAAAGAAACAGGCATAAAATGCTGAACCTTGGGGGATGAGTAGAAAGCAGCAAGACAGCTGGACTGAGAGAGCCTAGTGTATGGAGGAAAGTACAAGTATTTCAGTGATATCTCTCTGGCTCCCTTAAAAGACTGTGAACCTCTTGAGGACAAGGATATGAATGTCAAAGATAATGTCTTTTATCTCAGATATGATTCAACTTTTTTTTGAGGATCTACTGCAAGCCAGGCAGTATCTAGGATGCATTGATTGGCACAAAAGACAGTCTTTGCCTTCATGGAACGTATTTTAGTATGGGAGATAGAAAGTAAGAAATGAACAAACAAATGTCAGACAGAAATACCCTTGAATGAAATATAAACCTGGGTAAGAGGGTAGAGAATTATGGGGATGCTATTTCAGATAGGGTGATTAATACCTCCAAAACCTAGAAGAGTACATTGAATATGGTAGGCATTCAATGTATGTTGAATGAGTGAACTTACAGTAAACGACAGATAAGGGAAAAGAAATAAAGCATGGGGAGCTTCAAGATGGCAGAAGAGTAAGACATGGAGATCACATTCCTCCCCACAGACACATCAGAAATACATCTACATGTGGAACAACTCCTATAGAACACCCACTGAACGCTGGCAGAAGACCTCAGACCTTCCAAAAGGCAAGAAACTCCCCACATACCTGGGTAAGGCAAAAGAAAAAAGAATAAACAGACAAAAGAAGAGGGATGGGACCTGCACCACTGGGAGGGAGCTGTGAAGGAGGAAAGGTTTCCACACACTAGGAAGCCACTTCGCAGGCTGAGAGTGCGGATGGCAGAGGGGGGGAGCTTCCGAGCCACGGAGAAGAGCACAGCAACAGGGGTGTGGAGGGCAAAGCGGAGAGATTCCCACACAGAGGATCGGTGCAGACCAGCACTCATCAGCCCGAGAGGCTTGTCTGCTCACTCACCGGGGCAGGCGGGGGCTGAGAGCTGAGGCTCGGGCTTTGGAGGTCAGATCCCAGGGAGAGGACTGGGGTTGGCTGCGTGAACACAGCCTGAAAGGACTAGTGCACCGCAGCTAGCCGGGAGGGAGTCCGAGAAAAAGTCTAGACCTGCCAAAGAGGCAAGAGACTTTTTCTTCCCTCTTTGTTTCCTGGTGTGGCGAGGAGAGGGAATTAAGATCACTGCTTAAAGGAGCTGCAGAGACGGGAGCGAGCTGCAGCTATCAGCACGGACACCAGAGAGGGGCATGGGATGCTAAGGCTGCTGCTGCCACCACCAAAAATCCTGTGTGCAAGCACAGGTCACGCTCCAAACCTCCCTTCTGGGGAGCCTGTGAAGCCCGCCACTGCCAGGGTCCCATGATCCAGGGATAACTTCCCCAGGAAAACGCATGGAACACCTCAGGCTGGTGCAATGTCATGCTGGCCTCTGTCATGGCAGGCTCACCTCGCATCCATACCCCTCCTTCCCCACAGCCTGATTTCAGCCAGAGCCCCAAGTCAGCTGCTCCTTTAACCCCGTCCTCTCTGAGCGAACAACAGACGCCCTCAGGTGACCTACACGCAGAGGCAGGTCCAAATCCAAAGCTGAACCCCGGAAGCTGTGCAAAAAAAGAACAGAAAGGTAAATTTCTCCCAGCAGCGTCAGGAGCAGTGGATTAAATCTCCACAATCAACTTGATGTACCTTGCATCTGTGGAACACCTGAATAGACAAGGAATCATCCCAAATTGAGGAGGTGGACTTTGGGAGCAAAGACAAATTTCTTTCCCCCCTTTTTTCTCTTTTTGTGAGTGTGTATGTGTATGTTTCTGTCTGTGATTTTGTCTGTATAGCTTTGCATAACCATTAGTGAAAGCCTCTTGGTGCTCCAGCAAGGCATCAGGGCTGTGCCTCTGAGGTGGGAGGGCCAACTTCAGGACACTGGTCCATAAGAGACCTCCCAGCTCCACGTAATATCAAACAGCAAAAATCTCCCAGAGATCTCCATCTCAACGCCAAGACCCAGCTTCACGCAACGACCAGCAAGCTACAGTGCTGGACACCCTATGCCAAACAACTAGAAAGACAGGAACACAAACCCATCCATTAGCAGAGAGGCTGCGTAAAATCATAATAAGGCCACAGTCACCTCAAAACACACCAAGAGATGTGGACCTGCCCACCAGAAGCATCTGTGGAACACCTGAATAGACAAGGAATCATCCCAAATTGAGGAGGTGGACTTTGGGAGCAAAGACAAATTTCTTTCCCCCCTTTTTTCTCTTTTTGTGAGTGTGTATGTGTATGTTTCTGTCTGTGATTTTGTCTGTATAGCTTTGCATAACCATTAGTCCAAGGGTTATCTCCATCCGTTTTCTTTTTTATTGCTTTAAAAAATTTTTTTCTTCATAATTATTTTTTAATGTAATAACATTATCTTATTTTATTTGACTTTATCTTATTTTATTTTATCTTCTTTCTTTCTTTCTTCTTTCCTTCCTTCCTTCTTTCCTTTCTTTCTTTCTTTCTTTTTCTTTCTTCCTTCCTTTCTTCCTTTCTTTCTTTCTTTCTTTTTCTTTCTTCCTTTCCATTAGCAGAGAGGCTGCGTAAAATCATAATAAGGCCACAGTCACCTCAAAACACACCAAGAGATGTGGACCTGCCCACCAGAAAGAAAAGGTCCAGCCTCATCCACCAGAACACAGGCACCAGTCCCCTCCACCAGGAAGCCTAAAAAACCCACTAAACCAACCTTAGCCACTGGTTACAGACACCAAAAACAATGGGAACTATGAACCTACAGCCTGCGAAATGGAGACCCCACACACAGTAAGTTAAGCAAAACCAGAAGACAGAGAAAGACATAGCAGATGAAGGAGTAAGGCAAAAATCCAACAGACCAAACAAATGAAGAGGAAATAGGCAGTCTACCTGAAAAAGAATTCAGAATAATGATAGTAAAGATCACCCAAAATCTTGGATATAGAATAGAGAAAATACAAGAAACTTTTAACAAGGACTTAGAAGAACCAAAGAGCAAACAAACAACAATGAACAACACAATAAATGAAATTAAAAATTCTCTAGGAGGGATCAATAGCAGAATAACTGAGGCAGAAAAAGAATAAGTGACCTGGAAGATAAAATAGTGCAAATAACTACTGCAGAGGAGAATAAAGGAAAAAAGAATGAAAAGAACTGAGGACAGTCTCAGAAACATCTGGGACAACATTAAACACACCAAAATTCTAATTATAGGGGTCCCAGAAAAGAAGAGAAAAAGAAAGGGACTTAGGAAATATTTGAAGAGATTATACTTGAAAATTACCCTAATATAGGAAAGGAAATAGTTAATCAAGTCCAGGAAGCACAGAGAGTCCAATACAGGATAAATCCAAGGAGAAACACGCCAAGACACATATTAATCAAAGTATCGAAAATTAAATACAAGGAAAAAATATTAAAAGCAGCAAGGGAAAAACCACAAATAGCACACAAGGGAATGCCCATAGGGTTAACAGCTGATCTTTCAGCAGAAACTCTGAAAGCTAGAAGGGAATGGCAGGACATATTTAAAGTGTTGAAGGAGAAAAACCTACAACCAAGATTACTCTACCCAGCAAGGATCTCATTCAGATTTGACGGAGAAATTAAAACCTTTATGGAAAAAAATATTCCATGAAAATGGAAATCAAAAGAAATCTAGAGCAGCAATTCTCATATCAGGCAAAATAGACTTTAAAATAAAGACTATTACAGGAGACAAAGAGGGACACTACATTATGCTCACAGGATCGAACAAAGAATAAGATATAACAATTGTAAATATTTATGCACCCAACATTGGAAAACCTCAATACATACGGCAAATACTAACAGCCAAAAAGGCAAAATCAACAGTAACACAATCATAGTAGGGGACTTTAACACCCCACTTTCACAGAATTTAGCATGACCAAACCGGCTTAACAACAAATCCTAAAGGAACTTCTATAGGCAGGAAACACAAGAGAAGGCAAAGACCTACAATAACAGACACAAAACAATTAAGAAAATGGTAATAGGCACATACATATCGATAACTGACATAAATATAATGCATTAAATGCTCCAACCAAAAAAAATACAGCCTGAATGGATACAAAAATAAGACCCGTATATATGCTGTCTACAAGAGACCCACTTCAGACCCTGGGGCACATGCAGACTGAAAGTGAGGGGATGGAAAAAAATATTCCATGAAAATGGAAATCAAAAGAAATCTAGAGCAGCAATTCTCATATCAGGCAAAATAGACTTTAAAATAAAGACTATTACAGGAGACAAAGAGGGACACTACATTATGCTCACAGGATCGAACAAAGAATAAGATATAACAATTGTAAATATTTATGCACCCAACATTGGAAAACCTCAATACATACGGCAAATACTAACAGCCAAAAAGGCAAAATCAACAGTAACACAATCATAGTAGGGGACTTTAACACCCCACTTTCACCAATGGACAGATCATCCAAAATGAAAATAAATAAGGAAATACAAGCTTTAAATGATACATTAAACAAGATGCACTTAACTGATATTTATATGACATTGCATCCAAAAACAACAGATTACACATTCTTCTCAAGTGCTCATGGAACATTCTCCAAGATAGATCATAACTTGGGTCACAAATCAAGCCTTGGTAAATTTAAGAAAATTGAAATTGTATCAAGTATCTTTTCTGACCACAATGCTATGAGACTAGATATCATTTACAGGAAAATATCTGTAAGAAATACAAACACATGGAGGCTAAACAACACACTACTTAATAACAAAGGGATCACTGAAGAAATCAAAGAGGAGATCAAAAAATACCTAGACACAAATGACAATGAAAACACAATGACCCAAAACCTATGGGATGCAGCAAAAGCAGTTCTACGATGGAGGTTTATAGCAATACAATCCTATCTTAAGAGACAAGAAACATCTCAAATAAAACACCTAACCTTACACCTAAAGCAATTAGAGAAAGAATGAAAAAACCCCAAAATTAGCAGAGGGAAAGAAATCCAAAAGATCAGATCAGAAATAAATGAAAAAGAAATGAAGGAAATGATAGCAAAGATCAATAAAACTAAAAGCTGGTTCCTTGGGAAGATAAACAAGGTTGATAAACCATTAGCCAGACTCATCAAGAAAAAAAGGGAGAAGACTCAAATCAATAGAATTGCAAATGAAAAAGGAGAAGTAACAACTGACACTGCAGAAATACAAAGGATCATAAGAGATAACTAGAAGCAACACTATGCCAATAAAATGGACAACCTGGAATAAATGGACAAATTATTAGAAATGCAGGACCTTTCGAGACTGAACCAGGAAGAAATAGAAAATATGAACAGACAAATCACAAGCACTGAAATTGAATCTGTGACTAAAAATCTTCCAACAAACAAAAGTCCAGCACCAGATGGCTTCACAGGCAAATTCTATCAAACATTTAGAGAAGAGCTAATACGTATCCTTCTCAATCTCCTCCAAAATATAGCAGAGGGAGGAACACTGCCAAACTCATTCTACGAGGCCACCATCACCTGAACACCAAAACCAGACAAAGATGTCACAAAGAAAGAAAACAGCAGGCCTCTATCACTGATGAACATAGATGCAAAAATCCTCAAGAAAATACTAGCAGAGTCTAACAGCACATTAAAAGGATCATACACTGTGATCAAGTGGGGTTTATCACAGGAATGCAAGGATTCTTCAATATATGCAAATCAAACAATGTGATACACCATATTAATAAATTGAAAGAGAAAAACCATATGATTATCTTAATCGATGCAGAGAAAGCTTTTGACAAAATTCAACACCCATTTATGATAAAAACCCTGCCGAAAGTAAGCATAGAGGGAACTTTCCTCAACATAATAAAGGCCATATATGACAAACCCACAGCCAACATGGTCCTCAATGTTGAAAAACTGAAACCATTTCCACTAAGATCAGGAACAAGACAAGGTTGCCCACTCTCACCATTATTATTCAACATAGTTTTGGAAGTTGTAACCACAGCAATCAGAGAAGAAATAAAAATAAAAGTAATCCAAATCAGAAAAGAAGTAAAGCTGTCACTGTTTGCAGATGACATGATACTATACACAGAGAATCCTAAAGATGCTACCAGAAAACTACTAGAGCTAATCAATGAATTTGGTAAAATAGCAGGACACCAAATTAATGAACAGAAATCTCTAGCATGCCTACACACTAATGATGAAAAATCTGAAAATGAAATTAAGAAAACACTCCCATTTACCATTTCAACAAAAAGAATGAAATACCTAGGAATAAACCTACCTAAGGAGACAAAAAACCTCTATGCAGAAATTTATAAGACACTGATGAAAGAAATTAATGATGATACAAACAGATGGAGAGTTATACCATGGTCTTGGATTGGAAGAATCAACATTGTGAAAATGACTCTACTAAACAAAGCAATCTACAGATTCAATACAGTCACTATCAAACTATCACTGGTATTTTTCACAGAATGAGAACAAATAATTTCACAATTTGTATGGAAATGCAAAATACCCTGAATAGCCAAAGCAATCTTGAGAAAGAAAAACGGAGCTGGAGGAATCAGGGTCCCTGGCTTCAGACTATACTACATAGCTACGGTAATCAAGACAGTACGGTACTGGTATAAAAACAGAAATATAGATAATGGAACAGGATAGAAAACCCAGAGATTAACCCACGCACATATAGGCACCTTATCATTGATAAAGAAGGCAAGAATATACAGTGGAGAAAAGACAGCCTCTTCAATAAGTGGTGCTGGGAAAACTGGACAGCTATATGGAAAAGACTGAAATTAGAACACTCCCTAACACCATACACAAAAATAAACTCAAAATGGATTAAAGACCTAAATGTAAGGCCAGACACAAAGTAAACCCCAAATGGATTAAAGACCTAAATGTAAGGCCAGACACTATCAACCTCTTAGAGGAAAACATAGGCAGAACACTCTATGACATAAATCACAGCAAGATTCTTTTGGATTCACTGCCTAGAGAAATAGAAATAAAAAAATAAATAAACAAATGGGACCTAGTGAAACTTAAAAGCTTTTGCACAGCAAAGGAAACCATAAACAAGACCAAAAGACAACCCTCAGAATGGGAGAAAATATTTGCAAATGAAGCAACTCACAAAGGATTACTCTCCAAAATTTACAAGCAGCTCATGTAGCTCAATATCTAAAAAACAAACCACCCCATCCAAAAATGGGCAGAAGACCTAAATAGACATTTCTCCAAAGAAGATAAACAGACTGCCAACAAACACATGAAAGAATGCTCATCATCATTAATTATTAGAGAAATGCAAATCAAAAGTATAATGAGATATCATCTCACGCCAGTCAGGATGGCCATCATCAAAAAATCTACAAACAGTAAATGCTGGAGAGGGTGTGGAGAAAAGGGAACCCTCTTGCACTGTTGGTGGGAATGTAAATTGATACAGGCACTATGGAGAACAGTATGGAGGTTCCTTAAAAAACTACAAATATAACTACCATAGGACCCAGCAATCCCACTACTGGGCATATACCCTGAGAAAATGATAATTAATATAGAGTCATGTATCAAAATCTTCTTTGCAGCTCTATTTACAATAACCAGGACATGGAAACAACTTAAGTGTCCATCAACAGATGAATGGATAAAGAAGATTTGGCACATATATACAATGGAATATTATTCAGCCATAAAAATAACGAAATTGAGTTATTTGTTGTGAGGTGGATGGACCTAGAGTCTGTCATACAGAGTGAAATAAGTCAGAAAGAGTAAAACAAATACCGTATGCTAACACATATATATGGAATCTAAGAAAAAAATAAGTTCATGAAGAACCTAGGGGTAAGACGGGAATAAAGACACAGACCTACTAGAGAATGGACTTGAGGATATGGGGAGGGGGAAGGGTAAGCTGTGACAAAGTGAGAGAGTGGCATGGACATATATACACTACAAAACGTAAAATAGATAGCTAGTGCGAAGCAGTCTCATAGCACAGGGAGATCAGCTCGTTTTTTTGTGACCACCTAGAGTGGTGGGATAGGGAGGGTGGGAGGGAGGGAGATTGAAGAGTGAAGAGATATGGCAATATATGTATATGTATAACTGATTCACTTTGTTATAAAGCAGAAACTAACACTCCATTATAAAGCAATTATACTCCAATAAAGATGTTAAAAAGAGAAAAAAAAAAGAAATAAAGCATGGAAAAAGGAAGACTATCCCAAATCTTAAAAGAATACAAGGAATAGGCCACATTTCACTTACCAAGTGAGACTGTGTTTCCATAATTCTCCAGCATCACATCCCAACAGTGAGTCCTCTGAGAGGAGTCAGGTTGACTCCATTCCTCCTCTTTGAGACATAAAACCACATCATTGAAATTCACCATGTCCTAAAACTACAGGGACAACCCCATAGCTTGATTATATAATGATAGACAAAAGCTTCTGTATTACTGAGCAGTGTATGGACAGGAAAGGGGTTACAGTTTCTGAATGTGCCTCACTCAGAGAGGAAAAAGTCTATAAAAAGATGTAACACAGTCAGAAAACCATACAGGTAAACCTCATTGTATTGTGCTTTGCTTTACTGCACTTCGCAGTTACTGCATTTTTTAAAAATTGAAGGTTTGTGGCAACCGTTCATCGAATAAGTCTATCGGCACAATTTTTCTAACAGCATTTGCTCACTACATGTCTGTCACATTTTGGTAATTCTCACAATATTTCTAACTTTTTCATTATTATTATATTTGGTATGATGATCTGTGATCTTTGATGTTACTACTGCAAAAAGATTACAACTCGCTGAAGACACAGATGATGGTTAGCATTTTTTAGCAATAAACTGTTTTTTAATTAAGGTAGTACATTATTTAAACATAATGCTATTGCACATTTAACAGACTACAGTATAGTGTAAACGTAACTTTTATACATACTGGGAAATCAAAAAATTTGTGTGACTCACTTTATTGCAGTGGTCTGGAAGTATTGCTCAGGTAGGTGGCTTACTTTGTAGTGCTCATTTTCCCGGCTATGTCATGAGGATACATTAGAACTAACAAGAGCCAATGCACTTGTCTAACATAGTGACATCACTGTTAGGAAGACACCAGGGGAATAACCAACAAATAGTTGACTATGTAACAGGATGAGACTAGGTACCTAAGGGACAGAGCTGGGTCATAGGGACTCCTGCAGGAAAGAGAGGCTGCAGAAAATTGCTAAGGCCAGACTGAAGCACCAATGGTGGACCTAAGGAAAAGTAGAGGGAAAATTAGTTCACCTGGGGTCTGGCTGTCAGTAGATCAATAGTAGATTAGTAGCCTTTGCCTAGTTACCAGCTCCTTTCAGAAGAAAGAAGGAAACTGGGGAGTAGGGAGATCTGAGGTAGATACAAACAGGCCATGAATAAGATCAGTCCTTCTCCGAAATTCCATGGGAGGGAAATCCAAGATGGGCTCTTCTCTGTTCCTGTGCTGAAAAGACATCACCAACAATGTTTGAACTTAAGTTTCCTTTATCCCTCCTTCACTGGGAAATAATTTCTGATAGACGTAAATCTCACACAACTCTGCAGCCCCTCCTTGTATCTGGGCTACGGTAAGGAGTGGAGCCAGCATTCTTCATTTGGAGAAGCACCAGCCCTGTCTGCCCCTTTCATTTTTAAAACCTTGCCTCCTCCAAGAGTAATCTGTCCTCTACTGCTAGAAAAATCTAGGGCCATTTTAAGTCAATTCATTCAACATATATTGAGCACCTACACAAGGTCAGACCAAGGATAAAAGACTCAGTCTTGCCTTCAAAAAGGTCACAATCTAGTACAGAGATCTAAACTCCTTGTGTACATCAGAAACACTGTGCCCCACTTCTAGAGATCTGAATCTAATTAGTCTGGGGTAGGGACTAGACATCTTTATATTTTAAAACACTCACAGGTGATTGTATTTGCAAGCAGGTTTGAAAACTATTGGTCTTGTACAGTGGTTCTCAAAATGTGGTGCCCAGAGAAGATCAGTATCATATGGCAACTTGATTTTAAAATGCAAATTCTCACTCCCTTCTCAATCTACTGAATCAGAAACTATGATGGAGAGATCAGAAATATGTATTTTAACTAGCCCTCCAGATCATTCTGATGCACACTTAAGTTCATACAAATTAATATTGTTATATAGGCTTTTTAAAAATTGGGACCCACAGTAAAAACTACATATAACATTACAAAGCAATTAATATATACATTTTGGTTTTAAATTTTCGTAAAACAATACCTAACTTTACTATATACAAAGCACCAATACTTGCTATTCTATTCTTTTACATTTTAATTTTTTAAAAAAGAAGTATTGGTGGTAGGTCAACATCCTACATGGTGTAGTGAGGACCTCAGCGAACCCATTCTTCCACAGAAACAAAGAAATTCATGGTAAAAAGCTAAAATCAATCATTTCAGGACTCTGGAAATCAGCCAGTTTCATAGACGAAAATGAAAATCATCTATCAAAGAGAAACTACTGACCTCAAATAAGACAGTAAGAACTGTGGTGTTTTATCTTGAAGCCATTCCCATAACCCCTCCATTTTCAGCTCAGAAATTCACTAAACAAATAAATAGCAGCAAGAAAGATGAAAATAAAAGATAAGAAAACAAACATTGAAAGGGGGGTTGTGGTGGTGTCTGACACCAGAGCTGTTATAATATGTTATTTTAAATGCCCAGTTTTCAACCAAAAAATATTAAGTAAAGAAACAGAAAACATGCCCTATACACAGGGAAAAAAAACAACAACAGAAAATGTCCCCGAGAGGGACCAGATGTTGAACTTAGTAGACATAGACTTTAAATCATTTATTATTAATATATTCAAAGAACACATGGTTAAAGAAAGTGTGACAAGTATGTCTCACCAAATTAGTGAGTAATAATGAAAAGATAAAAATAATTTTAAAAGATTCAAATAGAAATCCTGAAGTTGAAAAGTACAATAAAGTAAGCAAAAAATTAAGAAGATATGGCTTAAAAAGATGTGGTATATATACAATGAAATATTACTCAACTACAAAAAAAAATGAAATATTACAATTTGCAGCCACATGGATGGACCTAGAGATGATCATACTAAGTGAAGTAAGTCAGACAGTAAAAGGCAAATATCATATGATATCAGTTACACATAGAATCTAAAAAATGATACAAATGAACTTATTTACAAAACAGAAACGGATTCACAAAACACACTTATGGTTACCAAAGGGGAAAGGAGGAGGGGGAGGGATAAATTAAGAGTTTGAGATTAGCAGATACAAGAAACTATATAAAAAACAGGGCTTCCCTGGTGGCGCAGTGGTTGAGAATCTGCCTGCCAATGCAGGGGACACGGGTTCAATCCCTGGTCCAGGAAGATCCCACATGCTGCAGAGCAACTAAGCCCATGTGCCACAACTACTGAGCCTGTGCTCTAGAACCCTTGAGCTGCAGCTACTGAGCCTGCATGCTGTAACTACTGATGCCTGTGTGCCTAGAGTCTGTGCTCTGCAGCAAGAGAAGCCACTGCAGTGAGAAGCCCACACACCACAACGAAGAGTAGCCCCCACTCGCTGCAACTAGAGAAAGCCCTCATGCAGCAACGAAGTCCCAATGCAGCCAAAAATAAAATAAATAAATTTATTTTAATAAAGAGAGAGAACTGGAGTGGTTATGTTAATATCAGAAAGAATAGACTTTAAAGAGAAATTGTTACTAGAGACAAAAGATGTTTTATAGTGATAAAAGTTTCAATACATTATGAAAAATTAACAAATGCAACATATATGCACCTACAGAAAAAATACATGAAGCAAACACTGACATAAATAAAGGTAGAAAATGATGACAATAATATTTCAGATTTTAATACCCCACTTTCAATAACAGACAGAACAACTAGGCAGAAAATCAACAAGCATATGGAAGACGAGCAACACTGTAAACCAAACTGACATAACAGATATCCACAGAACACTCCACTCAACAACAGCAGAATAAACATCCTTTTCAAGTGTGCATAGAATATTATCTAAAACAGATAACATGCTAGGTCAAGAAACAACTTCAGTACCTAGTTGTACCTAGGAGATATTGTGGGTTCAGTTCCAGACCACCACAATAAAGTGAATATCACAATAAAGAGAGCCACACAAATTTTCAGGTTTCCCAGTGCATATAAAAGTTCTGTTTATACTATACTGTAGTCTATTACATATGCAATAGCATTATGTCTTTTAAAAATGTATATACCTTAATTTTAAAATATTTTATTACTAAAAAATGCTAACCATCATCTGACAATGCAGGGTTGCCACAAACCTTCAATTTGTAAAAAACAATGCAATATCTACAAAGCACAATAAAGCAGAACACATTAAAATGAGATATACCTGTATATTTAAAAGGATGGAAATCATACAAATTATCTTCTCCAACAACAAGGTAATGAAATTAGAAAAATAGGAAAAGAAAATTTAGGAAAATCACAAATATGTGGAAATTAAACAAAATACTCCCACATAATTAATTGTCCAAAGAAAATAATCACAAGGAAAATTAGAAAATACTTCGAGGTGAATGAAAATGAAAACACAAAATATATGGGATGCAGCTAAAGCAATGCTCAGAAGGAAATATATAGCTGCAAATTTTTATATAAAAAAGAACGAAGATCTTAACAAAGTACATTTCTCCCTTAAAAAACTAGAAAAAGAAGGGCAAGTTTGCCCAAAAGCAAGCAAAAAGTAGACTAGTATAAGACTAGAGTGAAAACAAATGAAATAGAAAAAGAAAACCAATAAAGAAAATCAATGACAAAGTTAGTTCTTTGAAAAGATCAAAAAGATTGACAAATCTTTAAGCAGACTGACCAAGAAACAAAAGAGAGAGGGCATAAATTACTAAAATCAGGAATGAAAGAGAGATCATCAATAAATCTTACAGGAAGAAAAAACACATAAGGAAATACAATGAACAATTGTATGTCAACAAATACATAACTTATATGAAATAAACATTCTTAGAAACACTCAAACTATCAAAACTAACTCAAAAAGAAATACAAAATCTGAATAGACCTATAATAAGTAAAGACACTCCCCAAAATAAAACCTAGGATCAGGTGACTTCACCAAATTCTACCAACTTGTTTAAAGATGAATTAATACTAACCCTTCACAAACTCTTCAAAAAAATAGAACAGGAAGGAACACTTTGCAATTCATTCTATAAGGCCAGTATTTCATTGATACCAAAACCAAACAAAGATATAACAGGAAAAAATTAGACCAATATTCTTTATGAATATTGACATAAATAATTTCAACTAAAATATTAGTAAACCTAATCCAGCAATATATAAAAAAGATTGTACACCATGACCAAGTGAGATGAATCCCAGGAATGCAAGGATGTTTTATTATCTAAAATCTAATTATATCATATACTGTATTAACAGAATAAAGGACAAAAACCACATGATCATATCAACAGTTTAAGGAAAATTACTTTTAAAATCCAACACCCTGTCATGATAAAAACTCTTAACATCCTTGAAATAGAAACAAACTTCCTCAACCTGATAAAGACATCAATGAAAATGGCACAGTTATCATCATACTTAGTTGTGAAAGACTAAATGTTCTCCCTCTAATATCAGGGGGAAAAAAAGACAAGGATGTCTCCTCTTGCCACTTCTATTCAATATTGTATCCGAAGTTCTAGCCATGAAAGTCAGGCAAGAAAAAGAAAGAAAGGAATCCAAATTGGAAAGAAAGGTGGCATAATCCAATACATTAAAAATCCTAAGGAATCAACTAAAAAACCATGAGAATTAATAAACGAGTTCAGCAAAGTTTCAGAATACAAGATAAACATAAAAAACTAAATTGTAATTCTATACACTGTCCATGAGCAATCCAAAAATGAAATTAAGAAAACAATTCCATTTGTAATAGCATCAAAAAAGAATAAAATACTTGGAAGTAAATTTTAGAAAGTAGTGTAAGATCCAGCAATCACCTTCTTGGTATTTATCCAAATGAGCTGAAAACTTACATCTACACAAAAACCTGCACAGATTTTACAGCAGCTTCATTCATAATTGCCAAAACTTGATGACAACCAAGGTTATGTCTTTCAGCAGGTGAGTGGATAAATAAACTGTGGTACAATGGAATATTATTCAGCACTAAAAAGAAATGAGCAATCAAGCCATGAAAAGACACGGAGGAATCTTAAATGCATATTACTAAGTGAAAGAAGTTTATATGAAAATTTACATACTGTATGATTCAAATATCTGACATTCTGGAAAATGCAAAACTATGGAAACAGTAAAAAGTTCTTTGGCTTCCATGGGTGGGGGGAAAGGAGGCATGAATTTGCTGAGCACAGAAAATTTTTAGGGTAGTGAAACTATTTTGTATGATACTATAATGGTGGATGCATGCCACTATACATTTGTGAAAACTCATAAATTGTACAACGCCAAGAATTAACCCTAATGTAAACTAGAGACTATGAGTTATAATGAACTGTCAATGTGGTTCACCACTTGTAACAAATTTACCATGCTTTTGTGAGATATTGATAATGGGGGGGGCTGTGCTATGTGGGGGAATGGTATATGGAAAGTCCCTGTACTTTCTGCTAAATTTTGCTATGAACCTAAAACTGCTCTAAAAAATAAAGTCTATTTTTTAAAAGTAGTGCAAAACTTGTACACTAAAAACTACAAAACATTGTTGAAAGAAATGAAATATTTAAATAAATTAAAAGTTATCTCATGCTCATGAACCAGAAGACTTAATATTGCTAAGATGGCAATACTCCTCAAATTGATATACAGCTTCAATGCAAATCCTACCTGGATCTTTAAAAAGAAATTGATCCTAAAATTCATAGAGAAATGCAAGAGACAGAGTATCCAGAATCATCTGGAAAAAGAACAAAGTTGGAGAATTCATTCACACTACCTGATTTCAAAACTTACTACAAAGCTACAGTAAGCAAGACAATGTTGTACTGGCATAAGGACAGACATATAGATTGATGAAATAAATAGAATTAAGAGTCCAGAAATGAATTCTTACATTTATGGTCAACTGATTTTTAACAAATGTACCAAGAAAAATCAATGGGGAAAGAATAGCCTCTTCAACAAATGATAGGGGACAACTGGATATACACATACAAAAGAATGAATTGGATTCATACCTCATCCACATACAAAAACTAACTTAAAGTTGATCAAAGATATAAATATAAGAGCTAAAACTATACAAATCTTAAAAGAAAACATAAGAGTAAATCTTTGTGACCTTGGGTTAGGCAAAGGCTTCTTACATGTGACACCAAAGCACAAGCAAGAAAAGAAAAAATAAATTGGAATTTATCAAAATTAAAAACCTTCATGTTTCAAAGGACAAAATCAAGAAAGTGAAAAGACAATTCACAGAAAAAATTTGCAAGTCATCTCTGACAAGATGTATACAAAATATATACTGAACTCATGTAACTGAATAATAAAAAGACAAAAACCCAAATTTTTTAAATGAGCAAAGAATCTGCATAGATATTTTGCCAAAGAGGTTATATAAAAATGGCCAATAAGCACATGAAAAGGTGCTCATCATCAGCCACTAGGGAATTGAAAATGAAAATCACAATGAGATGCCACTTCCTGTCCACTGTGATGCTTATAATTAAAAAGACAGGGAGTAACAATTGTTGACAAGGATGTGGAGAAATTACAACCCTCAGATTGCCAGCAGGAACATACAATAGTGCAGCCTCTTTTGAAACAGTTTGGCAGTTCCTCAAAACTTGAAACATAGAGTTTCCATATGACCCAAGCCCACTCTTAGGTATCTACAAAGAGAAACAAAAACATACATCCAAACAAAAACTTGTACACATATATTCATAGTATCAATATTCATAGTAGCCAAAGGTTGTAAGTGGCCCAAGTATTCATCACTTGATGAATGGATGGATGGAATATGGCACATCCATTCCATGGAGTATTGCTCAGCAATAAAAAGGAATAAAGTACTGATACATACCATAATATGGGTTAATTTTAAAAACACGCTAGGGGAGACCTTCAAGATGGAGGAGGAGTAAGACGTGAAGATCACCTTACTCCTCACAAATACATCAAAAATATTTCGACAAATGAAACAACTACTACAGAACACCTACTGAATTCTGGCAGAAGACCTCAGACTTCCCAAAAGGCAAGAAAAACCCCACGTACCTGGGTAGGCCAAAAGAAAAAAGAAAAAACAGAGACAAAAGAATAGGGACAGGACATGCACCTCTGGGAGGGAGCTGTGAAGGAGGAAAAGTTTCCACACACTAGGAAGCCCCTTCACAGGCAGAGACAGGAGGTGGGTGTGGGGGAAGCTTTGGAGCAATGGAGGAGAGAGCAGCCATAGAGCTGCAGAGGGCAAATCGCAGAGATTCCCGCACAGAGGATCAGTGCCAACCAGCATTCAACAGCCCAAGAGGCTTGTCTTCTCACCCGCCGAGGTGGGTGGGGGCTGGGAGCTGAGGCTCAGGCCTCAGAGGTCAGATCCCCAGGAGAGGACTGTTGTTGGCTTTGAGAAAAGAGCCTCAAGAGGGCTAGTGAGCCAAAGCTAACTGGGAGGGAATTCGGGAAAATGTCTGGACCTACCAAAGAGTCAAGAGACCATTGTTTTGAGGTGCATGAGGACAGGGGATTCCTTCCCTGTCTGCCCACAGAAGGCAGAGCAATGTCTAAAAGAGCTCCAGAGACAGGTTATCAGCTCAGACACCAGAGACGGGCATGAAATGCTAACGCTGCTGCTGTAGCCACCAAGAATCCGGTGTACAAGCATAGGTCACTATCCACACACCCCCTCCCCCACCCTGGGAGCCTGGGAGCCTGCCAATGCCAGGGTCCCATGATCCAGGGACAACTTCCCCAGGAGAACACATGGTGTGCCTCAAGCTGTCGCAACATCACACGGGCTTCTGCCACTGCAGGCTCACCCTGCTTTCCAATTATAACTACCGAACCCCACCCTCCCCCCAGCATAAGTGAGCCAGAGCCCCCTAATCTGCTGCTGCTTCAACCGCATCCTGTCTGGGTGGAAACAGTTACTTGAGGACAAATTACACACAGACATTTTCTTCCCTCTTTGTTTCCTGGTACACAAGGAGAGGGGATTAAGAGCACCGCTTAAAAGAATTCCAGAGACGGGCGCGAGCCATGGCTATCAGCATGGACCCAAGAGACGGGTATGAGATGCTAAGGCTGCTGCTGCAGCCACCAAGAAGCCTGTGTGCAAGCACAGGTCACTATCCATACCTCCCCTCCTGGGAGCCTGTGCAGCCCGCCACTGCCAGGGTCCCGTGCTCCAGGAACAACTTCCCCAGGAGAATGCACTGAGTGTCTCAGGCTGGTGCAAAGTCATGCTGGCCTCTGCTGCCGTAGGCTTGCCCTGCATCAGTACCCCTCCCTCCCCCCGACCTGAGTGAGCCAGAGCCCCCAAATCAGCTGCTCCTTGAACCCTGTCCTGTCTGAACGAAGAACAGATGACCTCAGGCGACCTACATGCAGAGGCGGGTCCAAATCCAAAGCTGAACACCAGGAGTTGTGCAAACAAAGAAGAGAAAGGGAAATTTCTCCATGCAGCCGCAGGAGCAGTGGATTAAATTCCCACAATCAATTTGAGGTACCCAGAATCTGTGGAATACGACAATAGACAACGAATCAACCAAAAATTGAGGCAGTGGACTTTGGGAGTAACTGTAGACTTGGGGTTTCATTTCTGTGACTGACTTGTTTCTGATTTTTATGTTTATCTTAATATAATTTTTAGTGCTTATTTTCATTGGTGGATTTGTTTATTGGTTTGATTGCTCTCTTCCTTTTTTATTACATTTTTAATTTTTTTATTTTATTAATTTTTCAATTTTTAAAAATTATTTTAGTTTATTCTTTTAAATTTATTTATTTATCTTTCTTTTTTTATCCCTTTTCTTCTCAGCTGTGTGGCTGACAGGGACTTGGTGCTCCAGCCTTGTGTCAGGCCTGAGACTCTGAGGTGAGACAGCCAAGTTCAAGACATTGGACCTCCAGTGACCTCCCAGCCCCAAGTAATATGAATTGGTGAGAGCTTTCCCAGAGATCTCTGTCTCAACGCTAAGACACAGATCCACCCAACGGCCAGCAAGTTCCAGTGCTGGATGCCCCATGCCAAACAACTAGAAAGACAGGAACACAACTCCACCCATTAGCAGAGAGGCTGCCTAAAATCATACTAAGTTCACAGACACCACAAAACACCACCAGACATGGCCCTGCCCACAAGAAAGACAAGACCCAGGCCTACCCACCAGAACACAGGCACCAGTCTCATCCACCAGGAAGGCTGCACAAGCCACTGAACCAAACTGTCCCACTGCGGGCAGACACAGAAAACAATGGCAACTAAGAACATGCAGCCTGCAAAAAGGACACCCCAAACACAGTAAGTTGAGCAAAATGAGAAGACAGAGAAATATGCAGCAGATGAAGGAGCAAGGCAAAAACCCACCTGACCAAAAAAATGAAGAGGAAATAAGCAGTATACCTGAAAAAGAATTCAGAGTAATGATAGTAAAGATGATCAAAAATCTTAGAAATAGAATGGAAAAAATACAGGAAACGTTTAACAAGGACATAGAAGAACTAAAGAGCAAACAAACAATGATGAACAACACAATAAATGAAACAAAACATTCTCAACAAAAAATCAAAAGCAAAACAACTGAGGTAGAGAACCAGATAACTGACCTGGAAGATAAAATAGTGGAAATAACTACCACAGAGCTGAATAAAGAAAAAAGAATGAAAGGAATTCAGGACAGTCTCAGAGACCTCTGGGACAACATTAAACACACCAACATTCGAATTATAGGGGTCCCAGAAGAAGAAGAGAAAGAGGGTCTGAGAAAATATTTGTAGAGATTATAGTTGAAAACTTCCCTAACAAACATGGGAAAGGAAATAATCAGTCCCGGAAGCACAGAGAGTACCATAGAGGATCAATCCAAGGAGAAAGACACAAAGACACACATAAATCAAACTATCAAAACTTAAATACAAAGAAAAAATATTACAAGCATCAAGGGAAAAGCAACAAATAACATCTGAGGGAATCCCCATAAGGTTAAAGGCTGATCTTTCAGCAGAAACTCTGTAAGCCAGAAGGGAGTGGCAGAACATATTTAAAGTGATGAAAGGGAAAAGCCTAAAACCAAGATTACAATACCCAGCAGTATCTCATTCAGAGTCAACGGAGAAATTAAAACCTTTACAGATAAGCAAAAATTTGGAGAATTCATAACCACCAAACCGGCTTTAAAACAAATGCTAAGGGAACTTCTCTAGGTAGGAAACACAAGAGAAGGAAAAGACCTACAATAACAAACCCAAAACATTTAAGAAAACGGTAATACACACACACATATGGAAAACTACGTTAAATGCAGATCGATTATATGCTCCAAGCAAAAGACATAGACTGGCTGAATGGATACAAAAACAAGGCCCATATATACACTGTCTACAAGAGACCCACGTCAGACCTAGGGAAACATACAGACTGAAAGTGAGGGGATGGAAAAAGATATTCCATGCAAATGGAAATCAAAAGAAAGATGCAGTAGCAATTCTTATATCAGACAAATAGACTTTAAAATAAAGACTATTACAAGAAACAAAGATGGACACTACATAATGATCAGGGGATCAATCCAAGAAGAAGATATAACAATTGTAAATATTTATGCACCCAAAATAGGAGCACCTCAATACATACGGCAAATGCTAACAGCCATAATGGGAAATCGACAGTAACACAATCATAGTAGGGGATTTTAACACCCCACTTTCACCAATGGACAGATCATCCAAAATGAAAATAAATAAGGAAACACAAGCTTTAAATGATACACTAAACAAGAGGTACTTAATTGATATTTATAGGACATTCCATCCAAAAACAACAGAATAAGCTTTCTTCTCAAGCACTTATGGAACATTCTCCAGGATAGATAAGATCTTGGGTCACAAATCAAGCCTTGGTAAATTTAGGAAAATTGAAATCATATCAAGTGTCTTTTCTGACCACAACATTATGAAACTAGTTAGCAAATATAGGAAAAACTGTAAAAAATACAAACACATGGAGGCTAAACAATACACTACTAAATTACCAAGAGATCACTGAAAAAATCAAAGAGGAAATAAAAAATACCTAGAAACAAATGATAATGAAAACACGACGACCCAAAATTTTTGGGATGCAGCAAAAGCAGTGCTAAGAGGGAAGCATATAGCAATACAGTGCTACCTCAAGAAACAAGAAAAATCTCAAATAAACAACCTAATCTAATACCTAAAGCAATTAGAGAAAGAAGAAAAAAGAACAACCCAAAGTTAGCAAAAGGAAAGAAATCTTAAAGATCAGATCAGAAATAAATGAAAAAGAAATGAAGGAAATAAGAGCAAAGATCAATAAAACTAAAAGCTGGTTCTTTGAGAAGAGAAACAAAATTTTTAAAACAATAGCCAGACTCAGCAAGAAAAAAAGGGAGAACTCTAATCAACAGAATTAGAAATGAAAATGGAGAAGTAACAACTGATACTGCAGAAATACAAAGGATTATGAGAGATTACTACAAGTAACTATATGCCACTAAAATGGACAAACTAGAAGAAATGGACAAATTCTTAGAAAATCACCACCTTCTGAGACTGAACCAGGAAGAAATAGAAAGTAAAAACAGAAAAATCACAAGCACTGAAATTGAAACTGAGATTTAAAATCTTCCAACCAAAAAAAGCCCAGGAGCAGATGGCTTCACAGGCAAAGACTATCAAACATTTAGAGAAGAGCTAACACCTATCCTCCTCAAACTCTTCCAAAATATGGCAGAGTGAGGAACACTCCCAAACTCATTCTACGAGGCCACCATCCCCTGATACCAAAACCAGACAAAGATATCACAAAGAAAGAACACTACAGGACAATATCACTGATGAACATAGATGTAAAAATCCTCAACAAAATACTAGCAAACAGAATCCAATAGCACATTAAAAGGATCATACACCATGATCAAGTGGGGTTTATCCCAGGAACGGTGGAAATCACTGCCATGGAACAGAATAAAGAAAAAAGAATGAAAAGAAATCAAGACAGTCTAAGAGACCTCTGGGACAACATTATATGCACCAACATTCACATTATAGGGGTCCCAGAAGGAGAAGAGAGAAAGAAAGGACCCAAGAAAATATCCGAAGAGATTATAGTTTAAAACTTCCCTCACATGGGAAAGAAAATAGGTACCCAAGTCCAGGAATCACAGAGAGCCCCAGGCAGGATAAACCCAAGGAGAAACATGCCAAGACACATGGTAATCAAATTGACAAAAGTTAAAGAAAAAGAAAAATTGTTAAAAGCAACAAGGGAAAGATGACAAATAATATACAAGGGAACTCCCATAAGGTTAACAGCTGATTTCTCAGCTGAAACTCTGCAAGCCAGAAGAGAGTGGAATGATATAGTTAAAGTGATGAAAGGGAAGAACCTACAACCAAGAATACTCTAACCAAGAAGGATCTCATTCAGATTTGATGGAGAAATCAAAAGCATAACAGACAAGCAAAAGATAAGAGGATTCAACACCACCAAACCAGCTCTACAACAAATGCTAAAGGAACTTCTCTAAACGGGAAACACGAGAAGAAAAGGATCTACAAACATGAAACAATTAATAAAACAGGAAAATACATATAAATAATTACCTTATGTGAATGGATTAAATGCTCCAATCAAAAGACACAGACTGGCTGAATGGATATAAAAACAAGACCTTTATATAACTTGTCTACAGGAGACCCACTTCAGACCTAGGGACACATAGGACTGAAAGTGAGGGGATGGAAAAGGATAATCCATGCAAATGGAAATCAAAAGAAAGCTGGAGTAGCAATACTCATATATCAGATAAAATAGACTTTAAAATAAAGAATGTTACAAGAGACAAGAAAGGACATTACATAATGATCAAGGGATCAATCCAAGAAGAAGATATAACAATTATAAAAATATACGCACCCAACATACGAGCACCTCAATGCATAAAGAAAATGCTAACAGCTATAAGAGGGGAAACAATAATAGTGGGGGACTTTAACCCCTCACACCAATGGACAGATCATCCACAGAGAAAATTAATAAGGAAACACAAGCTTTAAATGACACAACAGAGCAGATACATATAATTGATATGTATAGGACATTCCATCCAAAATCAGCAGATTACATTTTCTTCTCAAGGGCACACAGAACATTCTCCAGGATAGATAAGATCTTGGGTCACAAATCAAGCCTTGGTAAATTTAGGAAAATTGAAATCATATCAAGTGTCTTTTCTGACCACAACATTATGAAACTAGTTAGCAAATATAGGAAAAACTGTAAAAAATACAAACACATGGAGGCTAAACAATACACTACTAAATTACCAAGAGATCACTGAAAAAATCAAAGAGGAAATAAAAAATACCT
>NC_041234.1:29253042-29265066 GCF_002837175.3 Physeter macrocephalus | reverse complement strand
AATAAGAGCAAAGATCAATAAAACTAAAAGCTGGTTCTTTGAGAAGAGAAACAAAATTTTTAAAACAATAGCCAGACTCAGCAAGAAAAAAAGGGAGAACTCTAATCAACAGAATTAGAAATGAAAATGGAGAAGTAACAACTGATACTGCAGAAATACAAAGGATTATGAGAGATTACTACAAGTAACTATATGCCACTAAAATGGACAAACTAGAAGAAATGGACAAATTCTTAGAAAATCACCACCTTCTGAGACTGAACCAGGAAGAAATAGAAAGTAAAAACAGAAAAATCACAAGCACTGAAATTGAAACTGAGATTTAAAATCTTCCAACCAAAAAAAGCCCAGGAGCAGATGGCTTCACAGGCAAAGACTATCAAACATTTAGAGAAGAGCTAACACCTATCCTCCTCAAACTCTTCCAAAATATGGCAGAGTGAGGAACACTCCCAAACTCATTCTACGAGGCCACCATCCCCTGATACCAAAACCAGACAAAGATATCACAAAGAAAGAACACTACAGGACAATATCACTGATGAACATAGATGTAAAAATCCTCAACAAAATACTAGCAAACAGAATCCAATAGCACATTAAAAGGATCATACACCATGATCAAGTGGGGTTTATCCCAGGAACGCAAGGATTCTTCAATATACACAAATCAATCAAGTGATACACCATATTAAAAAACTGAAGGACTAAAACCATATGATCATCTCAATAGATGCAGAAAAAGCTTTTGAGAAAATTCAAAAACCATTTATGATAAAAACCCTCCAGAAAGTAGGCATAGAGGGAACTTACCTCAACATAATAAAGGTCATATATGACAAACCCACAGCCAACATCGTTCTCAAAGGTGAAAAAGAGCACCATTTCCTCTAAGATCAGGAACAAGACCAGGTTGCCCACTGTCAGCACTATTATTCAACATAGTTTTGGAAGTGTTAGCCACTGCAATCAGAGAAGAAAAAGAAATAAAAGGAATCCAAATCAGAAATGAAGAAGTTAAAGTGTCACTGTTTGCAGATGACATGATACTATACATAGAGAATCCTAAAGATGCTACCAGAAAACTACTAGAGCTAATCAAGGAATTTGGTAAAGTAGCAGGACACCAAATTAATGCACAGAAATCTCTATCATTCCTATACACTAATGATGAAAAATCTGAAAGTGAAATTAAGAAAACACTCCCATTTACCATTGCAGCAAAAAGAATAAAATATTGAGGAATAAACCTACCTAAGGAGACAAAAGACCTGTATGCAGAAAATTATAAGACACTGATGAAAGAAATTAAAGATGATACAAATAGATGGAGAGATATACCATGTTCTTGGATTGGAAGAATCAACATTGTGAAAATGACTCTACTACCTAAAGCATTCTACAGATTCAATGCAATCCCTAGCAAACTACCACTGCCATTTTTACAGAACTAGAACAAAAATTTCAAAATTTGTATGGAAACACTAAATACACTGAATAGCCAAAGCAACCTTGAGAATGAAAAATGGAGCTGGAGGAATCAGGCTCCCTGACTTCAGACTATACTACAAAGCTACAGTAATGAAAACAGCATGGTACTGGCCAAAAAATAGAAATATGGAGCAATGGAACAGGATAGAAACCCACAGATAGACCCACACCCATATGGTCACCTCATCTTTGATAAAGGAGGCAAGAATATACAATGGAGAAAAGACAGCCCCTTCTATAAGAGCTTCTGTGTAAACTGGACAGCTACATGTAAAAGAATGAAATTAGAACACTTCCTAACACCATACACAAAAATAAACTCAAAATGGATTAAAGACCGAAATATAAGACCAGACACTATAAAACTCTCAGAGGAATACATAGGCGGAACACTCTACGACATAAATCACAACAAGATCCTTTTTGACCCACCTCCTAGAGGAATGGAAATAAAAACAAAAATAAACAAATGTGACCTAATGAAACTTAAAGGCTTTTGCACAGCAAAGGAAACCATAAAAAAGACAAAAAAAATCCCTCAGAATTGGAGAAAGTAGTTGAAAATGAAGCAACTGACAAAGGATTAATCTCCAAAATATAGAAGCAGCTGATGCAGCTGAATTACAAAAAACAAACAACACAATCTAAAAATGGGCAGAAGACCTAAATAGACATTTCTCCAAAGGAGATATACAGATTGCCTACAAACACATGAAAGGATGCTCAACATCACTAATCATTAGAGAAATGCAAATCAAAACTCCAATGAGGTATCACTTCACACCAGTCAGAATGGCAATCATCAAAAATCTACAAACTATAAATGCTGGAGAGGGTGTGGAGAAAAGGGAACCCTCTTGCACTGTTGGTAGGAATGTAAATTCATACAGCCACTATGGAGAACAGTATGGAGGTTCCTTAAAAAACTAAAAATAGGGCTTCCCTGGTGGCGCAGTGGTTGAGACTCCGCCTGCCGATGCAGGGGACACGGGTTCGTGCCCCGGTCTGGGAATATCCCACATGCCTCGGAGCACCTGGGCCCGTGAGCCATGGCCACTGAGCCTGCACGTCTGGAGCCTGTGCTCTGCAATGGGAGAGGCCACAACAGTGAGAGGCCCGTGTACCCCCCAAAAAAACCAAAGAAACAAACAAGCAAGCAAAAAAAACTAAAAATAGAACTACCATATGACCCAGCAATCCCACTACTGGGCATATAGCCTGAGAAAACCATAATTCAACAAGAGTCATGTACCACAATGTTCATTGCAACTCTATTTACAAGAGCCAGGACATGGAAGCAACCTAAGTGTCCATCTACAGATGAATGAATAAAGAAGATGTAGCACATATATACAATGGAATATTTTGAGCCATAAAAAGAAATGATATTGATTTGCTTGTAATGAGGTGGGTGGACATAGAGTCTATCACAAAGAGTGAAGTAAGTCAGAAAGAGAAAAACAAATGCCGTGTGCTAACAAATATATATAGAATCTAAAAAAAAAGTGGTTATGAAGAACCTAGGGGCAGGACAGGAATAAAGACACAGACAAAGAGAATGGACTTGAGGACACGGGGAAGGGAAAGTGTATGCTGGGACGAAGTGAGAGAGTGCCATGGACATACATACACTACCAAATATAAAATAGATAGCTAGTGGGAAGCAGCCACATAGCACTGGGAGATCAGCTAGGTGCTTTGTGACCACCTAGAGGGGTGGGATAGGGAGGGTGGGAGGGAGTGAGAGGCAAGAGGGAAGAGATATGGGGATATATATATATGTATAACTGATTCACTTTGTTATAAAGCAGAAACTAACACACCATTGTAAAGCAATTATACTCCAATAAAGATGTAAAAAAAATAAAACAGAGAAAATCCATACTGTATTGGTGCTTATATTCTAGCAGGGTGAAATAAAAATAAAAAATGAATTCCATTTAAACAAGTAAATTATATAGTATGTTCAAGGGTGATATGTGCTCTGAAAAATATAGAGGGCAAGGGAGTTGGAGATGCACAAATTACAACTGTAAATAGATTTGTCTGGGCGGGCCTCATTTAAAATTGTGTTAGCCTCTGGTCATCTGGGTGTGAGTGCGTTCTGGGCACAGGCAGCCACCAGTGCTCAGGCCCTAAGGTGGGAGTTTGCCCAGGATTCTCTAGCAACAGCCCAATAGGTTAGTGTGATTGGAGCACAGTGAGCAGGGTGTAAGAATAGTAGTGAGGAAGTGACAGAGGTTACGGGGACAGTTGGTATAGGGACTTTTAGGACTTTGTAAGAACTTTGGCTTTTACTCTTAGTGAAATGGGAAGGCACTGGAGGTTCTTCAGAAGAGAAGTCACGCTTTTCCTTTCTTTGTGCTATTGTTGACATATATTTTACTTCTGTAAATGTTATTATTATTATTATATTTGAGATTTTATCCAATAAAGAGTAGAGATTTTTAATTAATCCAAATTTAAAGTAGTATTTGAAACTAAAGTAATAATCAGCATATTTTGGTTCGTTTTTTAATCCATTGCCTTTATAATAATGTTATAGATTGTCAATATTTGCAACTGTACTGCTTTCTTTGTACTCAAAAAAAAACTGATTTCAACTTATTACACTTTATGTTCCTTTTTAAGAGTGACAGTCATCTAGTCATTGTAATAAAATCAAATAATCATTAAAATATAATAATAAATAAATAAAAACATGCTGGGTGAAATAAGCCAATCACAAAAGACCACATATTATATGATTCCATTTGTGTGTAATGTTCAGCATAGGCAAATCTATGGAGTCATAAATTTGATTTGTATGTGCCTGAGGAAGGAGTGGAGGATGAGGAGTGACTGCTAATAGGTATAGGGTCTCTTTTGAGGGTGATTATAACACTGTAAAATTAGATCACAGAGATGATTGCACAGCTCTGTGAATAATACTAAAAACATTGAATTGTATACTTTAAATGGGTGAACTTTATGGTATGTGGATTATATGTCAATAAAGTTTATATAAAAGTATAATGTTTTGTCCACTAATTTGTAGAGACTTGAGAAACACTGGTAAACAGGTGAAATAGAATTAAACAAAGAAATCAATGGTATATTGCTTATATCTGGAATCTAAAAAACATACAAATGAACTTATCTACAAAATAGAAATAGAGTTACAGACCTAGAAAACATACTTATGGTTACCAGGGGGTAAGGCGGGGAGGGATAAATTGGAAGACTGGGATTGACATATACACAATACTATATATAAAGTAGATAACTAATAAGAACCTAAGGTATAGCACAGGGAACTCTACTCAATACTCCGTAATGGCCTATATGGGAAAAGAATCTAAAAAAGAGTGCATATATGTATAACTGATTCATTTTTCTGTACACCTGAAACTAACACAACATTGTAAATCAACTATACTCCATTAAAAATTTTTTTAAAAAGAAATCAATGGTAGTATAGTATGGCAAAAGCTGTCTCCACTGTGAATCTTGTTTTCCTCATTTTAAAGTAGAGGTAATTCTGTGCTTTGTGACCATGAGAGGGGTGGGATAGGGAGGGTGGGAGGGAGGGAGACACAAGAGGGAAGAGATATGGGAACATATGTATATGTATAACTGATTCACTTTGTTGTAAAGGAGAAACTAACACACTATTGTAAAACAGTTATACTCCAATAAAGATGTTAAAAAAACAAAAAAATAAAAAAAAATAAAGTAGAGGTAATTACATCTATGTTGCCATGATGTTGTGAAAATTAAACGATGAATGTGAAACATCCAGCTTAGTGTCTGTCATTAATTGACATTCCAAAAAAGGTGAACCTCATATTGCTTGCCAGAGTGGTGGGAGTTTTCTTTAAAAGAGTAAATTTTTTAAAAATGTGCTGAGGTTACTACATCAACTTTTTTGTCCTAAGAGAGAACAATGTTCAAGGTGTTTGTGACTTGGTACTGTGGTATGTGCAACCATTTCGGAGTTATAACTGGGTTCATGTGCTGACTCCCATTAACTAGCCACTAGCCGTGTGTCCAAGGAAAAGTGACTGAAATTACTTTCAGTTGCCTCATCTTTGCCAAACAGGGATAATACTATCTTCCTTGGAGGATCGTTCTCAGAATACAAGATTAGAAGGATGAAAATGGTCTGATTCTCTCTCTCCTACATTTTCACTTTCTCCCTTTTCAATGGCTCCCTCTCTTCATTCTAAACAATGTATTTAAGTATTCCCCATCCTAAATAACCTTCCCTTGCATCCTGTCTCTAATTACCAAACTTCCCTCCTCATTTCCTTTCAAATGAAGTACCATCAAACAGAGAGCCTTCCTTTCCTCACTCTTCAATTTAATTCAGTCTGGCTTCACTCCCTAAGGGCCTCCAGCTGCCCCAAATGACACACCTCTCAATAAGGTAACAAGGATGTCCTAATTAATGAATCCCAAAGGACTCCAATTTCAGTTCTCACCTGACCTTACCTCTCTATAGCATCAACACGCCCCCCTTCAAGTCTGTAATTCTACTTCTTTTCCTGGTTACTTTCCTATGCCACTGAAATTTCTTTTTTGATCTCCTACTACACCCTAGGTCCCATTCTTGGCCATCAGCTCTTTGTATGCTATATTTCCTACATCCTTGGATGAATTCATTCAAATTTATTACTTCATTTGACACTGATAGTTGAGGCGACTCCCAAATATATATTTCTGGCCTGGAGCTAGACCACCAGACTAAAATGTCATTCTGGATGTTTTCACAAGCACCTCAAACTCAGACCTCATCTCAATGTGCTCCCTTCACATGCAAATGTGCACACACCTCTGTATTCAATTCTTCATTCAAGGGCTCTTGCATTACTCAATTACCCAACTCAGAAACTTTCCCATAACAAAATCTGGACGAACCCAGCCCTGCAGTCAAGAAGCAACAGACTGCTGGTGAAAACTCAAATGAGTAGAAAGACCAGTAACATCTACAATCATAGATATCAACCTCAGCCAAGCTCTAGAGAGTGTCCAGTAACTTTACTGTATTTTTGCAATCACCTCTCTCTCCAATTACCTGTAATGACAATTTCAAACTTAAAAACTCCTCAAACACCTGATCTCCTTTCCTCTCACTTACAGAAGCTAACCATACCTCCCATTTTACCAAGAAAATAAAAGTCCTCGGGAGAGACTGTCTCAACTTTCTACCACAAAATCTAAAAATGTACCTGCATTTACATCCACAATTGTTGCCTGTCCTCCAGTTATGATAGATCACTGACTTGTTTCAGCTTACTTGACATTGCCATTTGGTTGATTCTAAGGCATCTCAAAGTCTGCATGATATGATCTTCACTGTCCCATGCTCACCTGGTCCTCCCCTGGTCTTAGCAGATGGTATCACCATCTATCCAGTTGTACAGGCCAGGCCTGGAAGTCGTCTCTGACATTCTCTCCAACATTAAGTTCTGCTGACTTTAGCTCTTAAACATCTTAAATCTCTCCACTTTTCTTCATATCTACTATCACTGCTCTGATACAAATGACCATCATGCCATACCTGAATTACTACAATATTCTCCTTATTGATCTACTCACATCAGCCCTGCTCTTCCATCTGTTATTTATAATGTTGACAGAATTTTCTGCAAAACTGATATCATACTCTAATTTAAATCTTTTTAAAATTTTTATTTTATATTGGAGTAGAGTTGATTTACAATGTTGTGTTAGTTTCAGATGTACAGCAAAGTGATTGTTATACATATATCTATTCTTTTTCTTGACTGCTCTTAGACAAAAACACTAAACTATAATGTGACCTATAAGTACTACATGACCCAACCACACAGGCCTTCTTTCAATCTCCCAAGTCGGTCAAGGTCTCTCCCCTTCACAGGGACATTAATAAATGCTGTTATTTCTGTAATGTTGGGTCTAGAACAATTTCCATCTCCACACCTTTTTTCAACTAGTCAAAGCCTACTCTTTTTTCAAATCACAGTGCAAGTGACTTTCCTTGGGGAGGACTTCACTGACCCCTCAAACTAAGTCGGGTCACCTTGTTAAAGTACTAGGTGCCTTTCCCTGGTATCACATACCATAATGAATGAATACATATAAAACACTTAGTGCTTGACACACAACAAGCACTCAATAAATCGTGTTATTATTATAATTTAAAATATGTGTGTCACTGTTTCAACAATTATTTCATTTATTTAATAAAATTAGAGCTGTTCGAGGTGTTAGAGATAGAGCAGCGACTAAAAGAGACACAAATGTTATTTTTGATCAATGTGCATGTCCCCTCCTGGCTGTAAGATAACAAGAAGTCAGAGACAGGCACTGATTCCTTGCGGGTCCTCAGAGCTTACCAGAGAGCCATGGCTAAGTGTAGGCTGAAAGGACACCGAGAGATCCATTTTAGAAGCCCCCTTTTAAAAATAGGAATCCCATCTAAACAGGTGTCGGCACTTCTGTCCTCAGCTCAAAAAAGCCAGGCTCAGTGTGAAGCCCTCCTCTCGCTATCATTACTCCCCTTTGATGTGGGACCTGGGAAGGAATCACCCTGGTTTATAGAAGAGTACATGATTATGTCCCTGAGCTTGGCGACAACCCCTCAGGAGTTAGAGCAGCCAGAAAATATCTCCAAGCGTCCGTCCTCCCAGCCCCCCTCCCCGAAACACACAAGGTCTCCGGACAAATAGCCGTCCTCCACCCCTGGTGTTAAAAAAAATAATAATAATCTGCTGCAGAGAGTAGCAGGTCACCACCCCCAAAATTGACCGGAGCCCAAAAGTGCAGAGACACCACTGAAGACTTCCCACTGCCTCCCATTCAGAGAACTTCCCACTGCCTCCAATTCAAAGAACTTCCAGTGTCTCTCTAGGATGCTGGGAGGTCTGACTTTCTCGGTATTCCTTTGGTTACCTCAAATTTCTTAGACAGCTGAAGTAGAGGAAGGACAGGCAGAATTGAAGGAATCAGGGAGGCACAGATGAAATTCAAGAGAAGAGATATGGATTACTGCAGTGGTTAAGTGCATAGGAATTGGTGTCACACTGGCTTTGGCATCTTACCTTGCCACTCAGACGCAGTGTGGCTTTAGGCACTTAACTCCTCTGAGCCTCTGCTTTTTCATTTGTGGAATGGAGATAATAATCCCTCTATCATTAGATTGTAGTAAATATTAAATGTCATAACGTATGTAAAGCATTTAGTGCAATGCCTGGCACCAGAGTAAACAATAAAATGTTGAAAATTTAAACTTGGCAAACTATTTTTTCTAATCACCCTTCACTGAACTTATGAACCCTCTAAAAAGTGCCTGTTCTCCCTCCTTTCACAGCCAGATGTCTTGAAAGAAATGGCTCTGTTGTCATTATTCCACCTACTTCTTACCTCTCAGCTCACATCTAACTTTCACTCCATCACTCCCTGCAATATCTCTCACTACCTAATATAACCAATCACCTCTGGATTTTTAAAGGCAGTGAAAAATTTCCAATCTTCATTCAATTCCTTGCCCTTCCTCCCTCCTCTGATACCATGGAGCATTCTTTCCTCCTAGAAACAGTCTTTTCTTTTGATTTCCCTGTCGCTAATTTCCTGGTTTTCTTCTTACTTTCTGGCCATTTATCTCTCTGCTTTGTAAGGCCATCCTCCTCTACCTAGGCAATAAATATTTGAGTTTTGGGGGGTTTGGTTCTAAGGCCTCTTATTATCACTCCATGTTCTCCCTAAGGTAATGCCAATCATACCCTCATCTTTAATCACCATCTATAAACTACAAAGGACGTTTATTTCTCAGCCCACACTGACAGACTTCCAGACTAGAATAACCAACTTTCTATTCAATATATCCAATTGAGTGTCTCAAAGACACCTCAAACTCTACAAGACCATGTGTGCTCTTCCTCCTAAATATGGTTTCCTTACAGTGTTATCACCTCTTTCAATGTTATCACCTCACAGTCTATCATTTGCATACATCAGAAATCTAGGCATCACCCCTGCCACTTCCTTTGCCCTTGCCTTTCACATGCTATTCATTGCCAAGTCTTATAGATTTTATTCCTAAATATTTATCAAAGTTGTCCATGTTTTTCTACCTCCACTACACCATTCTTGTCCAAGTTCTCATCATGTCATTCTTTCACTATCTAAACTGCTTCCTAACTGCCACTATTTACACTGACCCTGGGTTCCTTCCAATCCGTATTTTTCCAAATGATATTTTCAAAACAAACATTAGAGCATGTCACATACATATCCTACTCACTCTACTTGGTTAAAACTCTGAGAAATCTGCCTAGCTCTTAGGAGAAAAACTAAAATCTTTAACATAGTTTGAATGGTCTGATCTCTCTCTAAAGGCCAGGAATAGGTGGGGCAAAATGGGCACATAGCATGCAAAATGTTAAGGGAATGCTCAAACGCAGAGTAGTCCAAGTATAGGTCAGCCCAAGAAGTGAGTGCCTCTTTTAATTTTGCCCTGCTGTTATCTCACCCTAGTCCCAGCCATGCCATCCTTACCTAATCACCATAGTCAAAATAATAACAGTTAACATTCATTGAATATTGTCTGTAATCAGTTTTTATGGTACTATGTTCCTTACAGGCATTAAGTCACTGAATTCTCATAAAAACCGTCTAAGGCAGTTTTTAATCATACCCCTAATACAGGTAAGACACAGAGAGGTTCAGTAACTTACCCCTGTTACACAGTTAGTGAGAGAGCTAAGGGCCAAATGCAGGGAGTCCTATTACACAAACCACTATACTCAGCCATTATACTTCTTTTGCCTCCCAATCTCACAACACTCTCCTACTTGTCCTTTGCTCTCCAATCATATAAACACATTCCAGCTCCTAAAACCTGTTGCAATTTCTCGGACCATAGGGTCTTTGTACATGCTATACCTGCAGTCAGGACTGTTAAGCCATTAGTTAATGTACCCTTTACCTTTCATATTTCCTCTGTAGTGCTACTCAGTCATCCCCCACCCACAAGTCTAGATTAGATTCCTATTATCATGAACCCAAAAGAAGTGTGCTTCTTATCATCAGAGCAATTAAGTCACTTTTGAATTTTATATTCATTACTGTGATATTGGATTAAATTTTATCTTATCTGCTTAGGTGTAAACAAAAGGACATATAGGACATCTGGTTTTGCTCACCATTGCATCCAGAAACACTTTCACAGACATATCCAGCAATAATGTTTGACCAAATGTCCGGGAACCCCAGGACACACAAAATTAACCACCACAGGGAGTAACACCTGTGAAATGAAAGGGAAGAACAAAGATTGAGCAGAGAGAGCCTTTGAACCATGATGCAGAGCTGGAGAAATCTCTCTCAGCACAGTGAAGAGCTCTAGGGCAAATATCGTCTGTTAGAGGAGCCCATGTGTGGTGGAAATGGTTAAGCCCGTGTAGAGCCACTTTGCTCAGACGGTGGCTGGAAGTCACCCAGTAAGAATCTTTTCTAAAAAAAAAATTATTTATTTATTTTTGGCTGTGCTGGGTCTTCGTTTCTGTGCGAGGGCTTTCTCTAGTTGCGGCAAGCGGGGGCCACTCTTCATCGCGGTGTGCGGGCCTCTCACTGTCGCGGCCTCTCTTGTTGCGGAGCACAGGCTCCAGACGTGCAGGCTCAGTAGTTGTGGCTCACGGGCCTAGTTGCTCCGCGGCATGTGGGATCTTCCCCGACCAGGGCTCGAACCCGTGTCCCTTGCATTGGCAGGCAGATTCTCAACCACTGCGCCACCAGGGAAGCTCACCCAGTAAGAATCTTGACTTTGGCGACCACTGTCTTGTTCAGTACTGGGTGGGGGCCACCAGAGAAGATTAGGAGTTCAGTTGGAAAGCAAAGGCAGGCTCAGACAGCTAACAGTTGTCAGTTAAACGCATTCTACTCAATTGGATGGCAAGTATCATTTTGAAGATGAATATGACAGGTGCATCTCAGATATATGTGCCACAGCATCATGATCTAAGACACCATCATTTCTTACCTGGATAATCTCAGTAGCACCTTAGCTAATTTTCTTGTTATCACTCTTGTCCCTCACCTCTCACTCCTGTGTCAGTACTCCTCACAATAGGCTGAGAAATCCTGTTAAAATGTAAGCTAAATCACCTACTCAGCTCAACAACCTCCTATTGTTCTCCATTTTCTTTGGAAAAAAAAAGGTTAATACAATGACCATCAAAATATATGATCAATGGCTGAATTTCCTATTTATTCCACAGTACTCTGAGCACATATCACCTTCTCAGAGAGACCTTCCTGTCTGCCACATCAAATGGAGGGAGCACCCCTCCATTCTCTATGACCACATCACATTTTATTTCATGCCAAATCTTATCAAATTAACCTCATCTCGTGGGCACAAATTATATTGATTTCGTACTCTGCTGCATCACTAGCTTTTCGAACAGTGTGTTATATTTCCCAGGCTCTCAATAAATATGTTTGGAGGGACTTGTATATTTCTTATATTGTTTCCTTTCCTGGCAAAAATGTAATCTCCACTAGGGCCAC
>NC_041234.1:29244961-29252542 GCF_002837175.3 Physeter macrocephalus | reverse complement strand
GTGGACATTGCAGGGATTAGGGACTGCCTTAGAATGGAGATACATTTCCCCCCATTTACCCTCAAATTTAGGTATTTCTGAGTGGGCTACTCCTATGCTTGAATATCAAGCATTTCAGCCGTGACTACATTACTCTCCCACAACTTCTCTAGTAGTGGTGGGCAGTGTGCCTGAAAAATGACGAATGTGCTGAAGTGACTTATAATTCCAGACTCTGTAGTTCTTTGTGGCCTCTTTGTATCCTTCCAACTAGCATCTCAGGGTGTAGCTGTAGATGTGAATTCAAGCAAGACCTGACAGGGAGAGAAAGCTTTTAGTCAGACACAAGGCGCCCTCAATTCTTTTGCTGTGGGAGATGATGCATCCTGATTTTGTTGTTGCCATGGTAACTCATGCACTTGACCCAATCTTGTTCAGACTTGATACACCAAAGACACCTTTTCCTCCACTGCCAGTACCATCTCCTTTTTCAGTTCAGAGTGAGAAAATACAGTCAACAGAACTATTTTCCCAAGGATATTCACTACCCTATAAGTTATTTGGTGCCAAAAGTGGGAAAGAATTGTTTCTAGACTTTGTATTGTTGTCAGCAAGTGTGTGCACATATAAATCATTTGTATAATGGGGATGTACAGGATGGAGCATGCCAATTGCTCCCCAACTGTTGGAGGAGCCTCGAATGTGGCCTGTGCCACATTCCAACTCATGATTGGAATGAACTAAAATAAAGATAGCTATTGCTTATTGAGCACTTTCAATCTACCAGGCTCTATTCATTGTCCTTTATAGGTAGATTGATTAGCACTAGCATATTATTCAATGTATAATAAACCTAAAATAATAAATGCATGAGATAATGGTGCATGAATCACAACAGGTAGGAACAGAGAACAGACAACCTGAGAGGTGAGAAACGGTTTTTCAAAGTCATTGTAAATTACCTTTCTCTTTCTATGAGCAGATTTAATCGTCTTTTCATATATTTAAGGGTCAGTTGTATGTCTTTTTCTAAAGTATTTGTTCAGCTCTTTTGCCATTTAATGTAATGGAGTTATGGCCTTTTTTACTTGACTTTAAATAGTACCTTTATTTGGGACATAATCTCTTTATTTTTTATATATTTTGAAAATATTTTCTCCAAGTTGATCATTTAACTTTTATTTGCTTGACATTTTATTTTTGTTTTTGCGTTTTGCCAAACCAAAATGTTTCTTATTCTTTATTTGTAGGTAGGTCATTTATTAATTTTCCCCTTGATTCTGTTTGAATTTTAATTCTTTTTTTTAACATGTTTATTGGAGTAAAATTGCTGTACAATGGTGTGTTACTCTCTGCTTTACAACAAAGTGAATCAGTTATACATATACATAGGTTCCCATATCTCTTCCCTCTTGCATCTCCCTCCCTCCCACCCTCCCTATCCCACCCATCTAGGTGGTCACAAAGAACCAAGCTGATCTCCCTGTGCTATGCGGCTGCTTCCCACTAGCTATCTATTTTAAATTTGGTAGTATATATATGTCTATGCCACTCTCTCACTTCGTCACAGCTTACCATTCCCCCTCCCTGTATCCTCAAGTCCATTCTCTAGTAGGTCTGCGTTTTTATTCCCGTCTCACTCCTAGCTTCTTCATGACAATTTTTTTGTTTTTTTTTAAATTCCATATATATGTGTTAGCATACGGTATTTGTTTTTCTCTTTCTGACTTACTTCACTCTGTATGACAGTCTCTAGGTCCATCCACCTCACTAAAAATAACTCAATTTCGTTTCTTTTTATAGCTGAGTAATATTCCATTGTATAAATGTGCCACATCTTCTTTATCCATTCATGTGTTGGTGGACATTTAGGTTGCTTCCATGTCTGGCTACTGTAAATAGAGCCGCAATGAACATTTTGGTACATGACTCTTTTTGAATTATGGTTCTCTCAAGGTATATGCCCATTAGTGGGATTGCTGGGTCGTATGGTAGTTCTAATTTTACTGTTTTAAGGAACCTCCATACTGTTCTCCATAGTGGCTATGTATAAATTTACGTTCCCACCAAGAGTGCAAGAGGGTTCCCTTTTCCCCACATCCTCTCCAGCATTTATTGTTTGTAGATTTTTTGATGATGTCCATTCTGACTGGTATGAGATGATATCTCATTGTAGTTTTGACTTGCAATTCTCTAATGATTAATGATGTTGAGCATTCTTTCATGTGTTTGTTGGTAATCTGTAGATCTTCTTTGGAGAAATGTCTGTTTAGGTCTTCTGCCCATTTTTGGATTGGGTTGTTTGTTTTTTTGATATTGAGCTGCATGAGCTGCTTGTAAATTTTAGAGATTAATCCTTTGTCAGTTGTTTCATTTGCGAATATTTTCTCCCATTCTGAGGGTTCTCTTTTCGTGTTGTTTATGGTTTCCTTTGCTGTGCAAAAGCTTTTAAGTTTCATTAGGGCCCATTTATTTATTTCTGTTTTTATTTCCATTTCTCTAGGGGGAGGGTCAAAAACGATCTTGCTGTGATTTATGTCATAGAGTGTTCTGCCTACGTTTTCCTCTAAGTTTGATAGTGTCTGCCCTTACATTTAGGTCTTTAATCCATTTTGAGTTTATTTTTGTGTATGGTATTAGGGAGTGTTCTAATTTCATTCTTTTACATGAAGCTGTCCAGTTTTCCCAGCACAACATATTGAAGACAGGGTCTTTTCCCCACGGTATACCCTTGGCTCCTTTGTCATAGATGAGTTGACCATAGGTGCGTAGGTGTATCCCTTGGCTTTCTATCCTGTTCCATTGATCTATATTTCTGTTTTCATGCCAGTACCATACTGTCTTGATTACTATAGTTTTGTAGTATAGTCTGAAATCAGGGAGCCTGATTCCTCCAGCTCTGTTTTTCTTTCTCAAGATTGCTTTGGCTATTCGGGGTCTTTTGTGTTACCACACAAATTGTGAAATTTTTTGTTCTAGTTCTGTGAAAAATGCCACTGGTAATTTGATAGGGATTGCACTGAATCTGTAGATTGCTTTGGGTAGAAGAGTCATTTTCACAAGGTTGATTCTAGCAGTCCAAGAACATGGTATATCTCTCAATCTGTTTGTATCATCTTTAATTTCTTTCAGTAGTATCTTTCAATTTTCTGCATAAGGTATTTAGTCTCCTTAGGTAGGTTTGTTCTTAGATATTTTATTCTTTTTCTTGCAGTGGTAAATGGGAGTGTTTTCTTAATTTCACTCTAAGAATTTTCATAATTAGTGTACAGGAATGCAAAAGATTACTGTGCATTAATTTTGTATCCAGCTACTTTATGAAATTCATTGATTAGCTTTAGTAGTTTTCTGGTAGCATCTTTAGGAATCTCTATGTATAGTATCATGTCATCTGCAAACAGTGACAGCTTTAATTCTTCTTTTCCAATTTGGATTCCTTTTATTTCTTTTTCTTCTCTGATTGCTGTGGCTACAACTTTGAAAACTATGTTGAATAATAGTGGTGAGAGTGGGCAACCTTGTCTTATTACTGATCATAGTGGAAATGGTTTCTCTTTTTCACCATTGAGGATGATGTATGCTGTGGGTTTGTCATATATCTCCTTTATTATGTTGAGGTAATTTCCCTCTATGCCTACTTTCTAGAGGGTTTTTATCATAAATGGGTGTTGAAGTTTGTTGGAAGCTTTCTCTGCATCTATTGAGATGAACATATGGTTTTTCTCCTTCAGTTTGTTGAAATGGTGTATCACATTGATTGATTTGCGTATATTGAAGAATCCTTGCATTCCTAGAATAAACCTCACTTGTTCATGGTTTATGATCCTTTTAATATGCTGTTGGATTCTGTTTCCTAGTATTTTGTTGAGGATTTTTGCATCTATGTTCATCAGTGATATTGGCCTGTCATTTTATTTCTTTGTGACATCTTTGTCTGGTTTTGGTATCAGGGTGATGTTGGCCTCATAGAATGAGTTTGGCAGTGTTCCTCCCTCTGCTATATTTTGGAAGAGTTTGAGAAGGATAGGTGTTATCTCTTCTCTAAATGTTTGATAGAATTCTCCTGTGAAGCCCTCTGGTCCTGGGCTTTTGTTTGTTAGAAGATTTTTAATCACAGTTCCAACTTCAGTGCTTGTGATTGGTCTGTTCATATTTTCTATTTCTTCCAGGTTCAGTTTCAGAATGTTGTGCATTTCTAAGAATTTGTCCATTTCTTCCAGGTTGTCCATTTTATTGGCATAGAGTTGCTTCTAGTAATCTCTCATGATCCCTTGTATTTCTGCAGTGTCAGTGTTACTTCTCTTTCATTTCTAATTCTACAGATTTGAGGCTTCTCCCTTTTTTTCTTGATGAGTATGGCCAATGGTTTATCAATTTTATTTATCTTCTCAAAGAACTAGCTTTAGTTTCATTGATCTTTGCTATCGTTTCCTTCATTTCTTTTTCATTTATTTCTGATCTCATCTTTATGATTTCTTTCCTTCTGCTAACTTTGTGGTTTTTTTCTTCCTCTTTCTCTAATTGTTTTAGGTGTAAGTTTAGGTTGTTTATTTGAGATGTTTCTTGTTTCTTAAGGTAGGACTGTATTGCTGTAAACTTCCCTCTTAGAACTGCTTTTCCTGTATCCCATAGGTTTTGGGTCTTCATGTCTCCATTGTCATTTGTTTCTAAGTATTTTTTTATTTCCTCTTTTATTTCTTCAGTGATCTCTTGGTTATTAAGTTGTGTATTGTTTAGCCTCCATGTGCTTGTATTTCTTCATATATTTTCCTGTAACTGATATCTAGTCCCATAGCAGTGTGTTTGGAAAAGTTACTTGATATGATGTCAATTTTCTTAAATTTACCATGGCTTTATTTGTGACCCAAGATATGATCTATCCTGGAGAATGTTCCATGAGCACTTGAGAAGAATGTGTATTCTGTTCTTTTGGGATGGAATGTCCTTTAAATATCCATTAAGTCCATCTTCTTTAATGTATCATTTAAATCTGTGTTTCCTTATTTATTTTTATTTTGGATGATCTGTCCATTGGTGAAAGTGGGGTGTTAAAGTCCCCTACTATGATTGTATTACTGTCGATTTCCCCTTTGATGGCTCTTAGTATTTGCTTTATGTATTGAGGTGCTCTTATGTTGGGTGCATAAGTATTTACAATTGTTATATCTTCTTCTTGGATTTATCTCTTGATCATCATGTAGTGTCCTTCTTTGTCTCTTGTAAGAGTCTTTTTTTTAAAGTCTATTTTGTCTGAATATAGAATTGCTACTCCAGCTTTCTTTTGATTTCCATTTGCATGGAATATCTTTTTCCATTCCCTCACTTTCAGTCTGTATGTGTCCTTAGGTCTGAAGTGGGTCTCTTGTAGATGGCATATATACAGGTCTTGTTTTGGTATCCATTCAGCCAGTCTATGTCTTTTGGTTGGAGCATTTGATCCATTTACATTTAAGGTGATTTTTGATATGTATGTTCCTATTACCATTTTCTCTATTGTTTGTGTTTGGTATTGTAGGTATTTTCCTTATCTTGTGTTTCCTGCCTAGAGGAGTCCCTTTAGCATTTGTTGTAAAGCTGGTTTGGTGGTGCTGAATTCTCTTAGCTTTTGCTTGTCTGCAAACGTTTTAATTTGTCTGTCAAATATGAATGAGATCCTTGCTTGGTAGAGTAATCTTGGTTGTAGTTTTTTTCCACTTCATCACTTTAAATATGTCCTGCCTGTCCCTTTTGGCTTGCATGGTTCCTGCTGAAAGATCAGCTGTTAACCTTATGGGGATTCCCTTGTGTGTTATTTGTTGTTTTTTCCTTGCTGCTTTTAATATTTTTTATTTGTATTTAAGTTTTGATAGTTTGATTAGTATGTGTCTTGACATGTTTCTCCTTGGATTTATCCTGTATAGGATTTGATAGTTTGGTTAGTATGTGTCTTGACATGTTTCTCCTTGGATTTATCCTGTATAGGATGCTCTGTGCTTCCTAGAATTGATTAACTATTTTCTTTCCCATATTAGGGAAGTTTTCAACTATAATCTCTTCAAGTATTTTCTCAGTCCCTTTCTTTTTCTCTTATTCTTCTGGGACCCTTAATTCGAATGTTGGTGTGGTTAATATTGTCCCCGAGGTCTCTGAGTCTGTCCTCAATTCTTTTCAATCTTTTTTCTTTATTCTGCTCTGCAGTAGTTATTTCCACTATTTTACCTTCCAGGTCACTTATCTGTTCTTCTGCCTCAGTTATTCTGCTATTGATCACTTCTAGAGAATTTTAAATTTCATTTATTGTGTTGTTCATTGTTGTTTGTTTGCTCTTTAGCTCTTCTAGTTCCTTGTTAAACGTTTCTTGTATTTTCTCCATTCTATTTCCAAGATTTTGGATCATCTTTACTATCATTATTCTGAATTCTTTTTCAGGTAGACTGCCTATTTCCTCTTCATTTGTTAAATCTGGTGCGTTTTTACGTTGCTCCTTCAGCTGCTGTGTGTTTCTCTGTCTTCTCGCTTTGCTTAACTTACTGTGCTTGGGGTCTCTGTTTCACAAGCTGCAGGTTCATAGTTCCCGTTGTTTTTGGTTTCTGCCCCCTGTGGCTAAGCTTCATTCAGTGGGTTGTGTAGGCTTCCTGGTGGAGGGGACTAGTGTCTGTGTTCTGGTGGATGAGACTGGATCTTGTCTTTCTGGTGGGCAGGTCCATGTCTGGTGTTGTGTTTTGGGGTGTCTGTGGCCTTATTATGATTTTAGGCAGCCTCTCTGCTAGTGGGTGCAGTTGTGTTCCTGCCTTGCTAGTTGTTTGGCATAGGGTGTCCAGCACTGTAGCTTGCTGGTCACTGAGTGGAGCTGTGTTTTGGCATTGAGATGGAGATCTCTGGGAAATTTTTGCCGTTTGATATTACATGGAGCTGTGAGGTCTCTTGTGGTCCAATGTCCTGAACTTGGCTCTCCCACCTCAGAGGCACAGCCTTAACTCCTGCCTGGAGCTCCAAGAGTCTGTTATCCACACGGCTCAGAATAAAAGGGAGAAAAAAAAGAAAGAAAGAAAGAAGAAGATAAAATAAAATAAAGGTATTAAAATAAAAAATAATAAGAAAAAATATTTTTAAGTAAAAAAAAAAAAAGACAGACAGACCCCTAGGACAAATGGTAAAAGCAAAGCTATACAGGCAAAATCACACACAGAAGCATACACATACACACTCACAAAAAGAGAAAAAGGGAAAAAAATATATATATCGTTGCTCCCAAAGTCCACCTCCTCAATTTGGGATGATTCATTGTCTATTCAGGTATTCCACAGATGCAGGGTATAAAGAAGATAAAATAAAATAAAGGTATTAAAATAAAAAAAATTATTAAAAAAGTTTTAAGATGTTGTAAAAATAAAGAAAGAGAGAAGAGAGCAACCAAACCAAAAAACAAATCCACCAATGATAACAAGTGCCTAAAAACTATACTAAAAAAAAAACCAAAAAAACAAAAAAAATGGACTGACACAACCCTAGGACAAATGGTAAAAGGAAAGCTATACAGACAAAATCACACACAGAAGCATACACATACACACTCACAAAATGAGAAAAAGGGGAAAAAATATATATCGTTGCTCCCAAAGT
>NC_041234.1:29233074-29237288 GCF_002837175.3 Physeter macrocephalus | reverse complement strand
TCCACACGGCTCAGAATAAAAGGGAGAAAAAAAAGAAAGAAAGAAAGAAGAAGATAAAATAAAATAAAGGTATTAAAATAAAAAAAATTATTAAAAAAGTTTTAAGATGTTGTAAAAATAAAGAAAGAGAGAAGAGAGCAACCAAACCAAAAAACAAATCCACCAATGATAACAAGTGCCTAAAAACTATACTAAAAAAAAAACCAAAAAAACAAAAAAAATGGACTGACACAACCCTAGGACAAATGGTAAAAGGAAAGCTATACAGACAAAATCACACACAGAAGCATACACATACACACTCACAAAATGAGAAAAAGGGGAAAAAATATATATCGTTGCTCCCAAAGTCCACCTCCTCAACGTGGGATTATTCGTTGTATATTCAGTTATTCCACAGATGCAGCCTACATCAAGTTGTTTGTGGAGATTTAATCCGCTGCTCCTGAGGCTGCTGGGAGAAATTTCCCTTTCTCTTCTTTGTTCGCACAGGTCCTGGGGTTCAGCTTTGGATTTGGACCCACCTCTGCGTGTAGGTCGCCTGAGGGCCTCTGTTCTCTGTTCAGACAGGATGGGTCTCAAGGAGCAGCTGTTTCCGGCGGCCCTGGCTCCCTCAGGCCGAGGGGAGGCAGGGGTACGGAATGCGGGGCAAGGCTGTGGCGGCTGAGTCCGGCATGACATTGCAACAGCCTGTGGTGCACCGTGTGTTCTCCCGGGGATGTTGTCCCTGGATCACTGGACCCTGGAAATGGCGGGCTGCACAGGCTCCCGGGAGGGGAGGTGTGGAGAGTGACCTGTGCTTGCACACAGGCTTCTTGGTGTGCTGCTTATCGTCTCTTGTCCGTCTCTTGGGTCCGAGCTGATAGCTGCAGCTCGCGCCCGTCTCTGGAGCTCCTTTAAGCAGCGCTCTTAATCCCCTTTCCTTGCGCACCAGGAAACAGAGGCAAGAAAATGTCTCTTGCCTCTTCGGCAGCTCCAGACTTTATCCCGGACTCCCTCCTGGCTAGCTGTGGCTCACTAGCCCCCTTCAGGCTGTGTTCACGCATCCAACCCCAGTCTGCTCCATGGGATCTGATCTCCGAAGCCCAAGCCTCAGCTCCCAGCCCCCACCCATCCCGCTGGGTGAGCAGACAAACCTCTCGGGGTGGTGAGTGCTGGTCAGCACCTATCCTCTGTGCGGGAATCTCTCTGCTTTGCTCTCTGCATCCTGTTGCTGTGCTCTCCTCCATGGCTCTGAAGCTTCCCCCTCTGCCACCCGCAGTCTCCACCTGGAAAGGGCCTTCCTAGTGTGTGGAAACCTTTTCTCTTCACAGCTCCCTCCCACTGGTTCATGTCCCATTCCTATTCTTTTGTCTCTCTTTTTTCTTTTGCCCTACTAATGTACATGGGGAGTTCCTTGCCTTTTGGGAGGTCTGAGGTCTTCTGCCAGTGTTCAGTAGGTGTTGTGTGGAGTTGTTCCACATGTAGTGTATTTCTGATGTATTTGTGGGGAGGAAGGTGATCTCCACATCTTACTCTTCTGCCATCTTGAAGCTCCTTGAATTTTGATTCTTTGATAGAAGTCCTTTCTACACTCCCAGGTTATTACAGAATCTACTTGTATTATTTTCTAATATTAAGAGTTCCATTTTTTACATATAGATCGCTAAATCATTTGGAGATTATTCTTTTTATGGTATGAATTATGGATCAAATTTTATCTTTTATCAAATGGCTGTCCAGTTGTCCCAACAGCATTTATTTAAATGTATATCTTTCCCCAGTCATAACGGTGATGTCACCATTACTATGTAGTAAGTTTCAATATATACATGGGTGTATTTCAAAATTTCCTATTCTATTTCACTAGTCTGTTTATTCAAGTGCCAGTACCATATGGTTTAATTATCAAGAATTTATAGCATGTTTTATTTTTGGTTAGGTTAGTCTCCCCTTATTGCTATTTTTTCATAGTGTGTTGTAGCTATTCTTGCATGTTTTCTTTTTCTCCAGAAGAAATTTAGAGTCAACTTGTCTTTCTCTAAGAAAAACAACAACAATAACCTGCTGGTATTTTTTAAAAATTAAGAATGCATTAAATTTGTGAGCTAATTCTATCTAAATTATATTGAGCATTCCTATCCAAAACCAAAAGCTATTTTTCCTACTTTATATAGCTTTCAGGAGTCTTTAAACTTGTTCTTATATAGCTTTTCCACATTATATTGGGTCGACCAAAATGTTCATGTGGTTTTTTCCGTAAGATGGCTCTAGTAGCGCTTAGTTGTCTTTAACTTCAGTCAAAACAATTTTGTTAGATTGTATGTGACAGCTGTCATATCAGCGTGCATTTAAAAAAAGACTTACCAAAATTGGTGAATTTTTGTGTAGCCATTTTAATATTGAAGGTGGAAGAAAAAAGCAACATTTTTGGCATATTACGCTTTATTATTTAAAAAAAGGTAAAAATGCAACTGACACGCAAAAAAAGATTTGTACAATGTATGCAGAAGTTGCTGTGACTGCTGAAACGTGTCAAAAGTGGTTTGCGAAGTTTCATGCTGGAGATTTTTCGCTGGATGATGCTCCACGTTCGGGTAGACCAGTTGAAGTTGATAGTGATCATATGGAAAAAATAATTGAGAACAATCAATGTTATACCACGTGGGAGATAGCCGACATACTCAAAATATCCAAGTCAAGCATTGTAAATCATTTGCACCACTTGGTTATGTGAATCACTTTGATGTTTATGTTCCACATAAGTTAAGCAAGAAAAACCTTCTTGACCATATTTCCGCATGATATTCTCTACTGAAACGTAATGAAAACATTCCATTTTTAAAACAAATTGTGATGGGTGATGAAAAGGGGATACTGTACGATAATGTGGAATGGAAGAGATCGTGGGGCAAATGAAATGAACCACCTCCAACCACACCAAAAGCCATTCTTCATCCAAAGAAGGTGATGTTGTGTATATGGTGGGACTGGAAGGTAGTCCTCTATTATGAGCTCCTTCCAGAAAACGAAACAATTAATTCCAAAAAGTTCTGCTCCCAATTAGACCAACTGAAAGCAGCACTTGAGGAAAAGCATCCAGAATTAGTCCACAGAAAATGCATAGTCTTCCGTCAGGATAACACACGTCCGCATGTTTGTTTGATGACCAGGCAAAAGTTGTTACAGCTTGGCTGGGAAGTTCGGCTTCATCCATTGTATTTACCAGACTTTGCACCTTCGGATTTCCATTTATTTTGGTCTTTACAAAATTATCTTAATGGAAAAAATTTCCATTCCCTGGAAGACTGTAAAAGACACCTGGAACAGTTCTTTGCTCAAAAAGATAAAAAAGTTTTGGGAAGATGGAATTATGAAGTTGCCTGAAAAATGACAGAAGGTAGTGGAACAAAAGGGTGAATACATTGTTCAATAAAGTTCTAGGTGAAAAGGAAAAATGTGTCTTTTATTTTTACTTAAAAAACCAGAAGCACTTTTTGGGCCACCCAGTATGTTTATTCCTAAGAACGTTATCTTATCTGTTGCTATTATAAATAAGATTCTCTTTTCCATTATATCTTGTTTCTGGTTATTCTTTATATATATAAAGTCATTAATTTTTTATATTAATTTACCAAAATTTTATTGTTTATTTTAGTTTTATCACTACATTTCTCACCTTCTCCAAATAAACACTACAATCTACAGAATTTCCTTTTTTTCTTTCAATTCTTATGCCTATAACCGCTTTTTTAGTGTTTGGTTTTTTAATTGTTTTGGCTAATAGCTCTACTACAGGTTCGAACAGTCAAGAGTATGGATATTAATTTTGTATCCTGCTACTTTGCCAGATTCATTGATTAGCTCTAGTAGTTTTCTGGAAGCATCTTTAGGAATCTCTATGTATACTATCATGTCATCTGCAAACAGTGACAGCTTTACTTCTTTTCCAATTTGGATTACTTTTATTTCTTTTTCTTCTCTGATTGCTGTGGCTAAAACTTCCAAAACTATGTTGAATAATAGTGGTGAGAGTCGGCAACCTTGTCTTGTTCCTGATCTTATAGGAAATGATTTCAGTTTTTCACCATTGAGGACGATGTTGGCTGTGGGTTTGTCATATATGGCCTTTATTACGTTGAGGTAAGTTCCCTCTATCCCTACTTTCTGGAGGGTTTTTATCATAAAGGGGTGTTGAATTTTGTTGAAAGCTTTCTCTGCATCTATTGAGATGG
>NC_041234.1:29223027-29229626 GCF_002837175.3 Physeter macrocephalus | reverse complement strand
CCCCAATTTTTTTCATTTTTTTTTTCTTTATTCTGCTCTGCAGTAGTTATTTCCACTATTTTATCTTCCAGGTCACTTATCCGTTCTTCTTCTCAGTTAACCTGTGATTGATTCCTTCTAGAGAATTTTAAATTTCATTTATTGTGTTGGTCATCATTGTTTGTTTGCTCTTTAGTTCTTCTAGGTCCTTGTTAAACGTTTCTTGTATTTTCTCCATTCTATTTCCAAGATTTTGGATCATCTTTACTATCATTATTCTGAATTCTTTTTCAGGTAGACTGCCTATTTCCTCTTCATTTGTTAAATCTGGTGCGTTTTTACGTTGCTCCTTCAGCTGCTGTGTGTTTCTCTGTCTTCTCGCTTTGCTTAACTTACTGTGCTTGGGGTCTCTGTTTCACAAGCTGCAGGTTCATAGTTCCCGTTGTTTTTGGTTTCTGCCCCCTGTGGCTAAGCTTCATTCAGTGGGTTGTGTAGGCTTCCTGGTGGAGGGGACTAGTGTCTGTGTTCTGGTGGATGAGACTGGATCTTGTCTTTCTGGTGGGCAGGTCCATGTCTGGTGTTGTGTTTTGGGGTGTCTGTGGCCTTATTATGATTTTAGGCAGCCTCTCTGCTAGTGGGTGCAGTTGTGTTCCTGCCTTGCTAGTTGTTTGGCATAGGGTGTCCAGCACTGTAGCTTGCTGGTCACTGAGTGGAGCTGTGTTTTGGCATTGAGATGGAGATCTCTGGGAAATTTTTGCCGTTTGATATTACATGGAGCTGTGAGGTCTCTTGTGGTCCAATGTCCTGAACTTGGCTCTCCCACCTCAGAGGCACAGCCTTAACTCCTGCCTGGAGCTCCAAGAGTCTGTTATCCACACGGCTCAGAATAAAAGGGAGAAAAAAAAGAAAGAAAGAAAGAAGAAGATAAAATAAAATAAAGGTATTAAAATAAAAAAAATTATTAAAAAAGTTTTAAGATGTTGTAAAAATAAAGAAAGAGAGAAGAGAGCAACCAAACCAAAAAACAAATCCACCAATGATAACAAGTGCCTAAAAACTATACTAAAAAAAAAACCAAAAAAACAAAAAAAATGGACTGACACAACCCTAGGACAAATGGTAAAAGGAAAGCTATACAGACAAAATCACACACAGAAGCATACACATACACACTCACAAAATGAGAAAAAGGGGAAAAAATATATATCGTTGCTCCCAAAGTCCACCTCCTCAACGTGGGATTATTCGTTGTATATTCAGTTATTCCACAGATGCAGCCTACATCAAGTTGTTTGTGGAGATTTAATCCGCTGCTCCTGAGGCTGCTGGGAGAAATTTCCCTTTCTCTTCTTTGTTCGCACAGGTCCTGGGGTTCAGCTTTGGATTTGGACCCACCTCTGCGTGTAGGTCGCCTGAGGGCCTCTGTTCTCTGTTCAGACAGGATGGGTCTCAAGGAGCAGCTGTTTCCGGCGGCCCTGGCTCCCTCAGGCCGAGGGGAGGCAGGGGTACGGAATGCGGGGCAAGGCTGTGGCGGCTGAGTCCGGCATGACATTGCAACAGCCTGTGGTGCACCGTGTGTTCTCCCGGGGATGTTGTCCCTGGATCACTGGACCCTGGAAATGGCGGGCTGCACAGGCTCCCGGGAGGGGAGGTGTGGAGAGTGACCTGTGCTTGCACACAGGCTTCTTGGTGTGCTGCTTATCGTCTCTTGTCCGTCTCTTGGGTCCGAGCTGATAGCTGCAGCTCGCGCCCGTCTCTGGAGCTCCTTTAAGCAGCGCTCTTAATCCCCTTTCCTTGCGCACCAGGAAACAGAGGCAAGAAAATGTCTCTTGCCTCTTCGGCAGCTCCAGACTTTATCCCGGACTCCCTCCTGGCTAGCTGTGGCTCACTAGCCCCCTTCAGGCTGTGTTCACGCATCCAACCCCAGTCTGCTCCATGGGATCTGATCTCCGAAGCCCAAGCCTCAGCTCCCAGCCCCCACCCATCCCGCTGGGTGAGCAGACAAACCTCTCGGGGTGGTGAGTGCTGGTCAGCACCTATCCTCTGTGCGGGAATCTCTCTGCTTTGCTCTCTGCATCCTGTTGCTGTGCTCTCCTCCATGGCTCTGAAGCTTCCCCCTCTGCCACCCGCAGTCTCCACCTGGAAAGGGCCTTCCTAGTGTGTGGAAACCTTTTCTCTTCACAGCTCCCTCCCACTGGTTCATGTCCCATTCCTATTCTTTTGTCTCTCTTTTTTCTTTTGCCCTACTAATGTACATGGGGAGTTCCTTGCCTTTTGGGAGGTCTGAGGTCTTCTGCCAGTGTTCAGTAGGTGTTGTGTGGAGTTGTTCCACATGTAGTGTATTTCTGATGTATTTGTGGGGAGGAAGGTGATCTCCACATCTTACTCTTCTGCCATCTTGAAGCTCCTTGAATTTTGATTCTTTGATAGAAGTCCTTTCTACACTCCCAGGTTATTACAGAATCTACTTGTATTATTTTCTAATATTAAGAGTTCCATTTTTTACATATAGATCGCTAAATCATTTGGAGATTATTCTTTTTATGGTATGAATTATGGATCAAATTTTATCTTTTATCAAATGGCTGTCCAGTTGTCCCAACAGCATTTATTTAAATGTATATCTTTCCCCAGTCATAACGGTGATGTCACCATTACTATGTAGTAAGTTTCAATATATACATGGGTGTATTTCAAAATTTCCTATTCTATTTCACTAGTCTGTTTATTCAAGTGCCAGTACCATATGGTTTAATTATCAAGAATTTATAGCATGTTTTATTTTTGGTTAGGTTAGTCTCCCCTTATTGCTATTTTTTCATAGTGTGTTGTAGCTATTCTTGCATGTTTTCTTTTTCTCCAGAAGAAATTTAGAGTCAACTTGTCTTTCTCTAAGAAAAACAACAACAATAACCTGCTGGTATTTTTTAAAAATTAAGAATGCATTAAATTTGTGAGCTAATTCTATCTAAATTATATTGAGCATTCCTATCCAAAACCAAAAGCTATTTTTCCTACTTTATATAGCTTTCAGGAGTCTTTAAACTTGTTCTTATATAGCTTTTCCACATTATATTGGGTCGACCAAAATGTTCATGTGGTTTTTTCCGTAAGATGGCTCTAGTAGCGCTTAGTTGTCTTTAACTTCAGTCAAAACAATTTTGTTAGATTGTATGTGACAGCTGTCATATCAGCGTGCATTTAAAAAAAGACTTACCAAAATTGGTGAATTTTTGTGTAGCCATTTTAATATTGAAGGTGGAAGAAAAAAGCAACATTTTTGGCATATTACGCTTTATTATTTAAAAAAAGGTAAAAATGCAACTGACACGCAAAAAAAGATTTGTACAATGTATGCAGAAGTTGCTGTGACTGCTGAAACGTGTCAAAAGTGGTTTGCGAAGTTTCATGCTGGAGATTTTTCGCTGGATGATGCTCCACGTTCGGGTAGACCAGTTGAAGTTGATAGTGATCATATGGAAAAAATAATTGAGAACAATCAATGTTATACCACGTGGGAGATAGCCGACATACTCAAAATATCCAAGTCAAGCATTGTAAATCATTTGCACCACTTGGTTATGTGAATCACTTTGATGTTTATGTTCCACATAAGTTAAGCAAGAAAAACCTTCTTGACCATATTTCCGCATGATATTCTCTACTGAAACGTAATGAAAACATTCCATTTTTAAAACAAATTGTGATGGGTGATGAAAAGGGGATACTGTACGATAATGTGGAATGGAAGAGATCGTGGGGCAAATGAAATGAACCACCTCCAACCACACCAAAAGCCATTCTTCATCCAAAGAAGGTGATGTTGTGTATATGGTGGGACTGGAAGGTAGTCCTCTATTATGAGCTCCTTCCAGAAAACGAAACAATTAATTCCAAAAAGTTCTGCTCCCAATTAGACCAACTGAAAGCAGCACTTGAGGAAAAGCATCCAGAATTAGTCCACAGAAAATGCATAGTCTTCCGTCAGGATAACACACGTCCGCATGTTTGTTTGATGACCAGGCAAAAGTTGTTACAGCTTGGCTGGGAAGTTCGGCTTCATCCATTGTATTTACCAGACTTTGCACCTTCGGATTTCCATTTATTTTGGTCTTTACAAAATTATCTTAATGGAAAAAATTTCCATTCCCTGGAAGACTGTAAAAGACACCTGGAACAGTTCTTTGCTCAAAAAGATAAAAAAGTTTTGGGAAGATGGAATTATGAAGTTGCCTGAAAAATGACAGAAGGTAGTGGAACAAAAGGGTGAATACATTGTTCAATAAAGTTCTAGGTGAAAAGGAAAAATGTGTCTTTTATTTTTACTTAAAAAACCAGAAGCACTTTTTGGGCCACCCAGTATGTTTATTCCTAAGAACGTTATCTTATCTGTTGCTATTATAAATAAGATTCTCTTTTCCATTATATCTTGTTTCTGGTTATTCTTTATATATATAAAGTCATTAATTTTTTATATTAATTTACCAAAATTTTATTGTTTATTTTAGTTTTATCACTACATTTCTCACCTTCTCCAAATAAACACTACAATCTACAGAATTTCCTTTTTTTCTTTCAATTCTTATGCCTATAACCGCTTTTTTAGTGTTTGGTTTTTTAATTGTTTTGGCTAATAGCTCTACTACAGGTTCGAACAGTCAAGAGTATGGATATTAATTTTGTATCCTGCTACTTTGCCAGATTCATTGATTAGCTCTAGTAGTTTTCTGGAAGCATCTTTAGGAATCTCTATGTATACTATCATGTCATCTGCAAACAGTGACAGCTTTACTTCTTTTCCAATTTGGATTACTTTTATTTCTTTTTCTTCTCTGATTGCTGTGGCTAAAACTTCCAAAACTATGTTGAATAATAGTGGTGAGAGTCGGCAACCTTGTCTTGTTCCTGATCTTATAGGAAATGATTTCAGTTTTTCACCATTGAGGACGATGTTGGCTGTGGGTTTGTCATATATGGCCTTTATTACGTTGAGGTAAGTTCCCTCTATCCCTACTTTCTGGAGGGTTTTTATCATAAAGGGGTGTTGAATTTTGTTGAAAGCTTTCTCTGCATCTATTGAGATGGTCATATGGATTTTCTCCTTCAATTTGTTAATATGGTGTATCACATTGATTGATTTGCATATATTGAAGAATCCTTCCATTCCTGGGATAAATCCAACTTGATCATGGTGTATGATCTTTTTAATGTGCTGTTGGATTCTGTTTGCTAGTATTTTGTTGAGGATTTTTGCATCTATGTTTATCAATGATATTGGCCTGTAGTTTTGTTTCTTTGTGACATCTTTGTCTGGTTTTGGTATCAGGGTGATGGTGACCTCGTAGAATGAGTGTGGCAGTGTTCCTCCCTCTGCTATATTTTGGAAGAGTTTGAGAAGGATAGGTGTTAGTTCTTCTCGAAATGTTTGACAGAATTCGCCTGCGAAGCCATCTGGTCCTGGGCTTTTGTTTCTTGGAAGATTTTTTTTTTTTTTTTTTGCGTTACGCGGGCCTCTCACTGTTGTGGCCTCTCCTGTTGCGGAGCACAGGCTCCGGACGTGCAGGCTCAGCAGCCATGGCTCACGGGCCCAGCCACTCCGCGGCATGTGGGATCTTCCCAGACCGGGGCACGAACCCGTGTCCCCTGCATCAGCAGGCGGACTCTCAACCACTGCGCCACCAGGAAAGCCCTCTTGGAAGATTTTTAATGACAGTTTCAATTTCAGTGCTTGTGTTTGGTCTGTTCATATTTTCTATTTCTTCCTGGTTCAGTCTCAGAAGGTTGTGCATTTCTAAGAGTTTGTCTATTTCTTCCAGGTTGTCCATTTTATTGGCATATAGTTTCTTGTAGTAATCGCTCATGATCCTTTGCATTTCTGTATTGTCAGTTGTTACTTCTCCTTTTTCATTTCTAATTCTATTGATTTGAGTCATCTCCCTTTTTTCCTGAAGAGTCGGGCACAGAAATCTCTTGCATTCCTATACACTAATGAAAAATATGAAAGTGAAATTAAGAAAACACTCCCATTTACCATTGCAACAAAAAGAATAAAATATCTAGGAATAAACCTACCTAAGGAGACAAAAGACCTGTATGTAGAAAATTATAAGACACTGAAGAAAGAAATTAAAGATGATACAAACAGATGGAGAGATATATCATGTTCTTGGGTGGCAAGAATTAACAATGTGGAAATGACTACACTACCCAAAGCAATCTACAGATTCAACACAATCCCTATCAAGCTACCAATGGCATTTTTCACAGAAGTAGAACATAAAATTTCACAGTTTGTATGGAAACACAAAAGACCTTGAATAGACAAAGCAATCTCGAGAAAGAAAAACGGAGCTGGAAGAATCAGGCTCCTGGACTTCAGACTATACTACAAAGCTACAGTAATCAAGACAGTATGGCACTGGCACAAAAACAGAAATATAGATAAAGGAACAGGATAGAAAGCTCAGAGATAAACCCATGCACCTATGGTCACCTTATCTTTGATAAGGGAGGCAAGAATATACAGTGGAGAAAAGACAGCCTCTTCCATAAGTGGTGCTGGGAAAACTGGACAGCTACATGTAAAGGAATGAAATTAGAACACTCCCTAACACCATACA
>NC_041234.1:29222313-29222679 GCF_002837175.3 Physeter macrocephalus | reverse complement strand
AATGCTGGAGAGGGTGTGGAGAAAAGGGAACCCTCTTGCACTGTTGTTGGGAATGTAAATTGATACAGCCACTATGGAGAACAGTATGGAGGTTCCTTAAAAAACTAAAAATAGAACTACCATACGACCCATCAATCCCACTACTGGGCATATATCCTGAGAGGACCATAATTCAAAAAGAGTCATGTACCAAAATATCCATTGCAGCTCTATGTACAATAGCCAGATCATGAAAGCAACCTAAGTGTCCATGGACAGATGAATGGATAAAGATGTGGCACATATATACAATGGAATATTACTCAGCCATAAAAAGAAATGAAATTGAGTTTTTTGTAGTGAGGTGGATGGACCTAGAGACTGTCC
>NC_041234.1:29204113-29222170 GCF_002837175.3 Physeter macrocephalus | reverse complement strand
GCCAAAGTGAGAGAGTGGCCTGGACATATATACACTACCAAATGTAAAATATACATCTAGTGGGAAGCAGCCGCATAGCACAGGGAGATCAGCTCGGTGCTTTGTGACCACCTAGAGGGGTATGATAGGCATGGTAGGAGGGAGAGAGATGCAAGAGTGAAGATATATGGGGACATATGTATATGTAAAACTGATTCGCTTTGTTATAAAGCAGAATCTAACACACCATTGTAAAGCAGTTTATACTGCAATAAAGATGTTTAAAAAAAAAGTATGGATAACTTTTTTTCTTGTTCATGACTTTAGCAGGAATGTCTCTTGTGTTTCCTATTAGGAATTTTAGTGTTTATTTTCTTATTGATTTACATATACAATGGACACTTGCTTTGTGTGTGTGTATATCTAAATTTCTAGATGCACTCACAAATACCATAAACATGATGCATTCCTTTTCAGGATTTCTGGAGATTTTCATATGATATTTCTCCTTAGACCTATCATAAGGTGAATGATAGTAGTGGATTTCCTAATTATTTAATCATCTCTGGTTGCCTACAATAAATTCTATTTGTTCATGGTGTATTATTTTCCTAATGTGGTGTTATATTCTGTCCACTGATATTAAATTTAAGAGATAATCAATATGCATAATTGACATTGTTCTATAGCTTTCTGTTATTATACTGTCTTATCAGGTTTTGGTATCAATGTTATAATCATTTCATAAAAATAATTTGAATTTCTCTTTATTTTCTATGCTTTGAAATATTTTGTGTAGCACTAAGCGTGCTTATATAGTGTTGTGTTTAGTTGATGATTAAGTTTTGGTAAAATTCTTCTGTGAAAATTTTAAGGCTTAGTGCTTTCCTATGAGGTAATTCTTTAATAAATCTCCCTATTTCTTCTATGGAAATTGGTTTCCTTAGGATCTCCATCTCAATTCCAGTCATTTTGAAAAATTATTTTTTTCCTGTGAAATCATACTTATCATTTAGGTTTTCAACTTATTGTGCAAACAAGTCTTTTGTTATTATTTAAAATTTTTGTTTTAATAGTTATTTTTCTCTTTTTATTTCTTACTTTGTGTATCTGTGTTTTCTACTTATTTCTTATTACATTAACTAGCAGTTGATTCCTTATTGTTAATTTATTTTAAAAACAGTATTTTGATTTATTTACTTCTAGTATTTTTCCATTTCTTATGTCTTTAATGTTTTCTTTTATCTTTATCAATGTTTTCTTTTGGTTTATTTTGTTGTTTTTTGTTTAACTTTAGGAGTTGAAATTTTAATTCATTAATTTCATTTAAGAATTTTATTGATGTAAATATTTGTAGTTAATATAAATATTAAATTTCCTTTAATAACTGCTAAAATATATCCCACATATTATGATATGTGGTGTTTCTAATATCCTTGTTTTTTTTAATGCTGCAATTTTGGTTTGTATTTCCCCTTTTTTAAAAAAATTAATTTAATTAATTAATTTTTTATACAGCAGGTTCTTATTAGTTATCTATTTTATACCTATTACTGTATATATGTCAATCCCAATCTCCCAATTCATCCCACCACTAGCACCCCCACCACTTTCCCCCCTTGCCCCTTTCTTTTTATTTATTTATTTTTTGGCCATGCCGCATGGCTTGCAGGATCTTAGTTCCCCAACCAGGGCTTGAACCTGTGCCCTTGGCAGTGAAAGCATGGAGTCTTAACCACTGGACCTCCAGGGAATTCCCTGTATTTCCCCTTTCACTTAAGAGCATTTAATAGTTTTATGGGCCCAGCACACTTCCTCTGTGCAACTCGGCCCTCATTAATAGGTTTTTAAATTTTTCTTATGTAACGACTTCTAGAAAAATGTTTTACCTTCATTGTACTATGATAAAAACAATGCTGGTTGTGTTATTTCTATTTTATTGAATTTGATGATACTTTCTCTGTGACCTGGCATAAAGTAAAGTTTTATGAATACTCCTCATGTCTCTGAGAAGATATTTTTCTATTGTCTAGCTGTAAGGTTTGATATATATCCAGAAGATCTAACTTGGTGATTATGTGGAATGAGTCCAGTTTTTCTCAAGCAGGCTTTTTGTGGGCCACCACAGGGGGATGGAAAGAGAGGTGTTAACACACGGGAATAGGGAGGGGTTCTTTGATCTGAGGACAGGGTCATAGCTAGAGACATAAGATTCTATTGACAATCATAAGCACTCATTTACTCAATAAATATTCAAAACTGCTCTCTATGACAAGCCATCTTTCATTTAATTCAGGTTTCTGCTTAAAAGGCACAGACAGGTCTAACCAAACCACAGCTAAAATCCCTGTCAGTCTCATTGTTACACTGCTTTCATTTTCTTCTTAGCACTTAGTATTCCTCTGCTCATATTCAATTCTTATTTTATTTAGTATCTCCCCACTAAAATATAAATTCTACAGCGGCACAGATTTTTGCCTGTTTTCCTTTCTATTCTATCTGTACTACCCAGAATCCTGCCAGTCACGTGCTACACTCTAAAGAAAGGTTTGCTACATAATGTATGAATAATACCCACCCCATGACTTCAGAGAATAAAACATCTGATGTAGGGGCAGGCACAGTAATATATTTTGATAAGAAACCAATTAAATATGATGTCACTACACTTCACTACATCATTCAATATTCAACATATATTTAATAAGCATGTGCTTGTTGGAGCTCCTGTGCTAGCCACTTTGCATGTAGAGATGAATGCAACACAGTCCCTGATTTCTACTAGTATTGGACCTCGTAGGAACATTTCCATTATGAATTGTGCATTAAATTCTTATGATTTAGCTTCAATAACAACAACAACAAATCCAAAACAAATCAAACAACAACAACAATAAAGAAAAACTAAGAACAACTAAAACCAGTGGTTCTCAACCCTTGCAGAACCATAGAATCACCTGGGAAGTTTTTTAAAAAGACAAACTTTTTGCAAAATGGTAAAATTCTTATGGAGGGGAATTTGGCAATATCTAGCACATACCTGTTAGTCCATAAATCCCAATTCTCAAAATCAAGGAAACACTGGGAAAATATGAAAATGTTATTGATTGCAGAAATATGTGTTATAACAAAAACTGGAATAATTAAATGTCCATGAGGAGAGGACTTGAAAAACAAAATAATTGATTATGCAACTATAAAAAGGAATGATGACTATTTCTATATATTGATTTGGAACACTCTCTGGGATATATTGTCAAGTGAAGAAAAATCAAGATGGGGAAACTGTATAGTACATTATCACTTACCATACATCGTAAGTATGAATACATATGGAATTATAATCAACAAACTAAAAAAAAGTACATATGTGAGAATGTACAGAGTGGTAGGGACAAGAAGACAAGCCGGATTTTGCTAAAATACATTGTTTTGTAGGTTTGACTTTGGTATTATATAAATTTTCTGCAAATTTATAAAAACTAATTAATTAAGGTAAACTTAATGAAAAGCAAAATGAATCTACTATACTTTATTGTGCATCCAGTTGATGGCATTACCACACAGAGACTATTTTTAATGGTTTTAAAATATAGCCATTTGTTCTGCACATTCCTAGAGGATATAACCTGAGGACCAAAAGAATCAGATAAAAACTTTAAACTATTTTCAGAATCAGTATTTTTATTGGTAATGTTGGCATGTTTTTTTTGGACACTTGGTTGTGAATTGTGGGATAACACTAATGAGCAATTTTTAATTTTTTCAATGTTATTGGGAGTCAAGACTTGTGGTTTCAGAGAAAGGACATACTGATGAAAGATCAAGGGTGTAAAGCAAATACGCTGGAGCCCTGAATTTGAATGAGAAGTATCAGTATAAACTCATGCTATATTTTGCTTTTAAAAATACCTATTACTTAGCTCTGCCCCCTACAAAGCACTAGAAACCATGATGAACCCAGTAGCATGCAGACAAGCACTATGATTTTACTCTCTAAACAGCATTTTCCACTAAAAAAAGAAATATAGATTACATGATGAATTAACTGACTTGAGGAAATGTATAAATAAAGTGAGCCTTGGACAACCTGATGCACCAGAAAAGAGGAAGGACTACTGGAGTCATGTAAGAAGGATTCACTAGCTAATCTGAAGAGCCTAAATGCCTAAAAATGGTACAGTTTGAGCATCTATAAGAATAATAAGTAAATAGATTTGAACACATTAAATGTGTTTAGATATTGTATTCATATTGATTCTAAAATGTACTCTGTGGTCACCTTTAAAAGTGCTAAGAAATAAATTCATAATTTGAAAACTCTTAAATGGAAGGAAAGAATCAAATAATTATCCTTCCATCTGTATATCTACTGTGTTATCAAATAATTAATGAGGAAAATATTCTCTTTAGAGAGGTATTCTAGTTAATAAATGAAGAAAAATAAATAGAATAACTTCGTACTACAAGCTGTAACAAAATACTGGATCTAGGCACTAATCATCAGTGTCTGCTAACTTCATAAAAAAAGAGACAAACCAGACATTATGTATATCCAGACAGAAGTACACGGCATTACCTGTGAGGTATTCTTGCTTAAAAAAAAAAAAAAGAAGAAGAAGACTCCAATGAAGCCTCTATCTCTAACAACCAATTTACGGGAAAGTCAGGAGATAGAGGGACTTGTTAAACAATGACAAAGGGAGGATGTCAGCAAAATCCAGACTGCATGAAACTCTAGAGAACAAAGGACCCAAATTGTTCAGTGTATAAATTACAAGAAAAACAAAAGAAGGGACAACCTATAGGCTGAAAGAGACTTAATAAGCATGTTAACAAATTATAATGCATGGGCATAAGCTGAATCCTGATTTGAAAATTGAATTTCAAAAAAATAAGTATTTATGACACAATTGGAACACTTAAACTAGGAATGAATATTTGAAGATATTTAGGAATTATAATTAATTTTACATGAGATAGTATTACTGTGCTTGTATTTTTAAAGTGTCTAGGTCTTTTAGAGATACATACTGAAATAATCTTTTGTTAAGTGACATGATGTTTAGGATTAACTTCAAAATAATCTGCAGGTGGAGAGAAGTAGGTGGGAGTGTAGATGAAATAAAATTAACCAAGAGTTCTTAACTGTTGGAGCTATGTGAGATCTACATGGGTTATTTATAATGGTACATCTTGTCATGTATCTGACAGTATAACAGAAAGATTTTTTTTAAATGTCCACAGCCATAATATAGACTAATTATTCAGAATTTCTGGATATGGAAGAGGGCACTAGTATTGCTAAAAGCTACTTTCAAATGAGTTTACTATGCAGCTAGTTTAGAGACAATGGTATAAACAGGGCCTTACTCTTTTTTTCTCTCCTGATAAGAAGTCTGGAAGTACACTTGCATTGTTCAGCTGTTCAAAGATGCCATAAGGATACCACAGCTTCCATCCTTCTGCTCAGCCATTTTTCAGCAGATTGATTCTATGACCATGTGCTTGTCACAATATAGCTGCAACTGCTCCAGTCATCTCTATTATATCCCAAGTACCATCTTTTTCTATAGAAGTCCCCAACACATTCCTGTACACATCACTGGGAACAACTGGGTCACATGGCTACCCTTAGGTGTAGAGGAGGCTGGAAAACCCATCATCTGACAAAGGGGAATGGGATAGCCATGACTGGACTGGACAAATTCTGAGTCCCCCTACCCACCCCCGGGGCTGGACATATTTCCTCTTTTTAAAAAATCAGTTTTTCTTACCATAGGGCATTGGTAGGAAAAGTTATTGCATCAGCAATCAACAAATCTAGTGAGAAGGAGAAGCAGAGCTCCTACAGTCAAAAACACGGTCAAGGGTAAGGATTGACTATGCATTGAAGGAAATAAACTCACAAGGACTGAGCCACATTTTCATATGTGCTACCTTGTTCAGTACTCACAACAATCCTATACAAGGTGTTTAATCAGGCCACCCAAGATGGCTATTCTCTTACTCTCTGTACATGCCTTGCTTAACCAGTCCCTGCTTCACTTATGCCTTACTCACATGACTGACCTTCCCTCTTAATCATAGAGCCCAATCAGTAAATGTCCATGTACTTGCCCCCAGCCCCAGCTAGTGATTGTTCTAATCTTTAGATCAGAACATCTCCACCTGTTAGCTTATCAGTGGGACAGTGAGGGGTCTGCTCCTCTGCTGGTTTCCCTGGTAACCAATGAGCCGACCAGACATCAATTCCCCCTATAACTGGTAACCTCCCCCTCCCCGTGGGAGCAGACTGCCACCATGTCCTGCCCGCCTTTCGCCGCACATGGTGGGGTGTCTCTCCAAGACCTTGCTTCAGACATGTAAGATCCCCCATCCATTAAACCATTGACGTCTCTGACTCCGAGTTCTTTCTTCGGTCTTGAGGCTGAGCAAGTACAGATCTTGCAGGTCTGCGGGGTGCAGCCCAACATGAGGTAACTGGCATTAGTTCTACATTATGCATGAGGGACCAGAGACTCATAGAAGAGGGGTGAGGTGGCTTATTCAGGGTTCCAATTAGTGGCTTCACAGTGCATTACCCCTGTGCCATGGGTCAATGTCCCTTCTCCAGCTTACCAGTCACTGTCTAAAACATAAGCGGGGGAAGAAAAAGAGGTCCACTATCTCCTCAGCACCATGCTAGGTATATTCTATGTCAGGAAGGGGACATATTTTGATATGGCCACTTCTCTGACAATGGGATCTTCTGGAAGAGGTGGGGGCACCAGGGTGGCCCAGAGCAGAACTTGCCCTTCATTGTAGCTGTTACATCTGCACACTCAGGTAATATGTGTTATTTTGGATACCGCTAACTCAGTCAGGCAAAGGTAGATAGTGTGAGACCTAACACTGATACCTGGGGATCTGTGAGGCTTGGTAGTATCACCATCAGAGCTGGTGCCATGCTGCCAATATTGCCAGCAGTTTTGACCTCTTTGCCTCACAGAATGAAACTGATGTGCATTTGTCCCCTAGTCACCTGGAGGCCCAGTTCAGATTCTGCTGGGAAATCAATATGACCTTTCTCGTGCCCCCAACTTCCCTTCAGGCCTTGAATAGTGTGCCATCCATAGAGGCAAATGTTCTTGAATTATGTTAAATTTGGTCACTGCAACTTTTTACTCACTACCAGGATCTTGTGAAGCCACCACACATCTGTCCTGAATCACCGTCCTTTAAGGTTAAAGCCTCCTTAGATGTATCTCCTTCCCTTCAAACGTTGGTGTTCCCTTCTTAAACGTGAAAAATGTATGCTTGCAGCTCATTTACCCTTTCAGACCAGAGTTCTTTTGGGTTTGGCACACATTGAAGAACACAGATGGGGATGAAGCATTCTGTCATTAACATCACTCAGGAGTTAAGCCTTTAGATATTTTAAAGAAGATGCAGACATAGAGAATGGACTTGAGGACACGGGGAGGGGGAAGGGTAAGCTGGGACAAAGTGAGAGAGTGGCATGGACTTATATATACTACCAAATGTAAAATAGATAGCTAGAGGGAAGCAGCCGCATAGCACAGGGAGATCAGCTCAGTGCTTTGTGCCCAACCTAGAGGGGTGGGATAGGGAGGGTGAGAGGGAGATGCAAGAGGGAAGATCTATGGGGATATATGTATATGTATAGCTGATTCACTTTGTTGTACAGCAGAAACTAACACACCATTGTAAAGCAATTATACTCCAATAAAGATGTTAACATTTTTAAAAAAATGTATTAATACATTTTATTTCACCTATTCATTTATACCTTACCAAATTGGCAAAAGAAGCTAAAGCAGTTTGGAAAGCTAAATAATATATGTCATATGAGCATCAGTTAAAGCAGGGTGCAAAAAGAAATAAAAGGTAGAAGTCAAACACTAACCTTTAATCCAGGAACTGTCAGCTAAAACAGCAAAAGCCAGTTGGGGTCTTTCTTGCTCATTTGCCATGTGACATTGTGTTCTGTAAATTTATTGGTATGGCAAAAGGTCACTGATAGACTGTGGTACAGCTAGTAAAGGCAGTCTCAGGCGGAGATAATTCATCTCAGTCTCTGTTAGAGATTAGAGGAAGCCTTTTAATCAGAGCCCCAAATGTGAGGAAAGAAGAGCTATAATTGGACACTTATTAGATATATATCCTATCAAATGAGAGATACAGCGACATGAATGTATACAGCAGCCTGACTAGACAAATCTTTTTTTTTTCTTTTTGTCCTCTCATTCTAAAACTGGCGGCAGGTCTCAATATTCTCTGCTTGGACTTTTGAAGTTCAACAATGAAAGAGAGAAATATCTTCATTAGAGGGCTGAGAACTGTCTGAAAATTATGTGTGCATGTAAATTCTGATTGCTTAATATTAATCTGAGTAGAAAACAAGAGGCTTTGCCGAAAACCCTTTTGATTGATGTCTGATTCTTAGAGCCTGAACCTTTCATCCACTGACTTATAAAAGAAACTATACAATTTCAAATGTAAAATAGATAGCTAGAGGGAAGCAGCCGCATAGCACAGGGAGATCAGCTCAGTGCTTTGTGCCCAACCTAGAGGGGTGGGATAGGGAGGGTGAGAGGGAGATGCAAGAGGGAAGATCTATGGGGATATATGTATATGTATAGCTGATTCACTTTGTTGTACAGCAGAAACTAACACACCATTGTAAAGCAATTATACTCCAATAAAGATGTTAACATTTTTAAAAAAATGTATTAATACATTTTATTTCACCTATTCATTTATACCTTACCAAATTGGCAAAAGAAGCTAAAGCAGTTTGGAAAGCTAAATAATATATGTCATATGAGCATCAGTTAAAGCAGGGTGCAAAAAGAAATAAAAGGTAGAAGTCAAACACTAACCTTTAATCCAGGAACTGTCAGCTAAAACAGCAAAAGCCAGTTGGGGTCTTTCTTGCTCATTTGCCATGTGACATTGTGTTCTGTAAATTTATTGGTATGGCAAAAGGTCACTGATAGACTGTGGTACAGCTAGTAAAGGCAGTCTCAGGCGGAGATAATTCATCTCAGTCTCTGTTAGAGATTAGAGGAAGCCTTTTAATCAGAGCCCCAAATGTGAGGAAAGAAGAGCTATAATTGGACACTTATTAGATATATATCCTATCAAATGAGAGATACAGCGACATGAATGTATACAGCAGCCTGACTAGACAAATCTTTTTTTTTTCTTTTTGTCCTCTCATTCTAAAACTGGCGGCAGGTCTCAATATTCTCTGCTTGGACTTTTGAAGTTCAACAATGAAAGAGAGAAATATCTTCATTAGAGGGCTGAGAACTGTCTGAAAATTATGTGTGCATGTAAATTCTGATTGCTTAATATTAATCTGAGTAGAAAACAAGAGGCTTTGCCGAAAACCCTTTTGATTGATGTCTGATTCTTAGAGCCTGAACCTTTCATCCACTGACTTATAAAAGAAACTATACAATTTTTTAAAGAATAAGTGAAGGAAAAGAGAATCCCCCTAGAATTTAGACAAATTTCCTCTAAAACAATCTGCATTGTTGAGTGCAAGATAGAACTGTAAGGGAATCCAATAGTGAATATTCTACGGGCTACAGTGTCAAATTGTAAACTGCCCTCTTGTATGTAAACAAAGCTTTTTTTTGCTCAGGTTTTGGCAGAATTTCTGTGGTTGCTGGATAGTTTCTTTTGTATGGCCATGACACGGTAACTAATAATTTTCCTGCAACTAAACCAGTCATTTTAAATAAAGTGTACGGGTTGAATATTTGTACTGCAAAATGTGCATAAGTAAACTTTAAAAAGAGCAGGTTCTTGCATTGTAGTAAATCAGAATCATGACACTGTAAAAAGATAGTCTATTTTGAGAAAGGATTTGTCTATTGAAGACAGGAATGGTAACCATAGTGGATATTAATAGCACTGACAATTTGTCCTGGTTACCAGAGAAAGATGCTCAACGTGGAGGTCTGCTAGCTTCTACCCAGCCCAAGCTTTCCACTTTCTTTCCTTCATGGGTCTTTGCTGACATACCAAATAAGTTGGGCCCTTTTCCTAAATCTCTGCAGATTTGTCCTATAATGAGGAATAAAAGGAAGAACCTTGGGAGAAAAGTAGCCAAGAGTCATCCTGACATAGTAAATTCGTGATGTATTTACAGGATGCAGCCAGACTTGGGGAGTTTCTACACTGATCTTGCTTACCAGGAATTTGAGGTGCTCTTGGCACAGTTAAGTTAAATTGGTCTGAATTAGAGGGAACAGGGACCTCTGAAAGGGACACTGTTTTGTATGCCCTGTGGAAACTGTACTGTGTTTGTGAATGGCCTCAATTTGCAGTATTGGAGAACACTACCAGACATTAAGAACTATAAATGAAGGTATTCACGAAGTTAGAAAAAAAAATTACCATGAGTTTATATACTGAATATTTTCTTAAAGAGCCAGGGTCAGGTGTCTCCAACCACATGGATGATCACTGAAATGAAAATTATCGGTTTCTAAAATCCACTCCCAAAGATTTATGTCCTGGTCTCTGAAAGTTGTTTATAGAGTTCAGAGCTCCTGGTGGAGAAATTTCTATACAACTGGCTAATGAGAAAAGACATTTAGGAGCCAGTTTTTGATGGGAAATTATCCAAATTGGGTGGAGAAAAAAAAGAGTTCTGTCCTGCCTTGTGGCTTTGGCCTATTAGTGGATGCTATCCACAATTATCCTATTGGTAAATTACTAAAATTGCAAAACAATGAGATTGATGCAGCATCAGAAATAAATTTTTAAAAAGTGGCTGCCGGGGCAAAACTTTTAGCGAATACTGGGTTGGCCTGTATTTTGTACAAAGTTCAGAGCACAGAGGCAAGAGAAGGAACTGTAAAATAAGATGAAACTCTTGCCACTGATATTCTAATTATTAAAGGACTGGGTCCAAGACAACATAAGGCACATCCCTGTGGGTTAGGTTAGCTGACATATGACAAAATAAAAATCCTCTTTTCCCTTGTGGATGCCCTGAAGATCTATGGTTGGATGATTCAGAGCCATGCTATTGATGCCCTGACAAGACCTGTGGCTATCTCTGACAGGTTAGATATCCTGGAGGTACATGGGGACACAACAAAGGGACCATGGAGAAAGGTCCTGAGCATAGCCCATAGTGTTCCGGCAGCAGTCTCCACCCTTGTTCAACCACCCCATGAGTGTGAGGAATTGGCTCTGCCCACCATTGGGCAGTGTTTACACTGGGCCACTACCTACTTACCAAGACAGAAAGTTCTTGCAGCTGTTGATAGTTATGCAGGTTATAAGGCCACTCTCCTGGCAATAAAAGTAGCCACCTCAGGGTCCACAGTTGGTGTTTTCCTCAATGTACTCTTCAGAGATGAGTCCAGTTAACTCTGACCCCAAGAGTGGGTCATGATCTGATTGTAAAAATGACCTCCCACCTTTCCTACTAACCCCAAGCACTGAAGAATAGAAGAGTGGAATGGTCTCCCCATCTCCAAGCTCAGGACCCTCAATAACCCTTACTTGTCAGTGAATGACTTACTATTGCAAGCATTTACCTTCTCAAGTCATGCCCCTTACTGTGTTGTGTCCCACATCACAAGTCTCTTGGTGAATAAAACAAAGGGGTGTGTTAAGATGAGGGAGTGCAGATAACAGTCTAGTCAACATACGGTCTGAATCCCCAGGTATATTTATAATCTGGCCATGTTCAACATTTGGGGACTTGATAGATGGTCTGAGCTTTTCTTTTTCAAATCACAAGTGGGGAAGCAGAAGAGCTCCTTTATTGACTGGACTTGAACACAGAAAACAAAGTTCATTGGGAAGAGCTCTAAATTATTTTTCTCAAAATTAAAATTTTTCCTTTAACACAAACCTGTGCATTGTTGGTAAATTCCTCATTTAAAACAGTGAGTTCAGGACAGTTGTTAAAAGCCCAGTTAATAAAATGTATTCAGTTACTTAAGACAATAAAAAACCTAATTGAGAAGTATTACAGACAAATTAAAAAAAATATTCAAAAGCATTTCAAATACCAATAAGAGTTTCAAATGGAATATTTTATTCACATGTTAGTTGTCTTTTTAACATGTACACACACACTGACACACTCTGATTGGTCTGCGTGGAACAAGGGTTGTCTAAATATCCTAAGGGAAAATGAAAAATTAAAAAATATATTAATTTTTCATTGTTATAGACAATTACATCCACATCACTTACAAAGCTATTACTGATTCTGTTCAAGGAAGCAGAATGGCATAGAAGGAGGAAACTTATGGGTAAATTCAGCAGTGATACAACTGAGATCTCAACATGAGAAAGCTGACAAAACATGGATTTTTGCTGTGAAATTTTTCTTTGCAAAATATGGAGAAAAGTCTCTCAATGGGCAGTAAATAAGAGAAGGTGGTGAACTTTTGTAGTCAATTCTCACAGTATTGTGTAGGGGCAACAAGAAAACGGCTTAGTCCTTCTCAGGGACCAGTTTCAGAACTTTTCCAATCGCAATGGTCTTACCCTCATCTCTTAAAGTAAAACGACCCATTTGAGGAAAATCTTTGAATGTCTCAAGGCAGATAGTTCCTGCTGTCCTTAAACGGGCAATGCACACTTGATCTTGTTTCACGAAGCGGGGCCGTGTCTTACTCTTTTCTCCTGATTTTTTATCTACCAAGGAGATTAAGGCTGTTATCTCAACTTCCTCAATACAAGTATGAATGTGCAGCACCGCATTATAACCTGGGCAGATGATGGACTTGTGCTCAATAATCACTATCTGAACATCAAATGTGCGTCCAGAATGGCAAAGATTATTAGGATCACAGAGTATGAATCCTGGAAGAATCTCTTCTTCTTCAATTCCCTTCAGTCTGATTTTAAGGTTTTCACCTGGGGCTACATAATCAGTTTCAGCATCATCAGAAAGTATTCCAAGAACTTCCACATTGTGCTTGTTTGGCATCATCACAAGCTGCTGGCCTTTAAAAATGGATCCTGATTCCAGCTTTCCCAGGACCACAGTGCCCATATCCTTGTACTTATCCACAATTGGCAGTCTAATTGGTCCATCAATGGATCTGTTGAAGTTTGGCATATTATCCAAATACGGAATGAATGGCAATCCAGTGTACCAAGGGCAGAAATCTGATTGCTCTTTAATATTTGCCCCGGTAAGCCCTGAGCAGGGCATAAAGTGAATGTCCTTTTTGGGACTGAAGCCGACTTTCTTCAAAAAGGGCACTAGCTTTTCTTTACATTCTTCATATCTCTCGCTGCTCCAATTTACTGTGGGATCATCCATCTTATTAATAAGCACTATTAAATATTTCACCCCTGCTGTTTTTGCCAACATCGCATGTTCTCTTGTCTGTCCACCTTTTTCAAATCCAGTCTCAAACTCTCCTTTCCTGGCAGAGATTACCAGTACAGCCAAATCAGCTTGAGAAGCACCACCAATCATATTTGGGACAAAACTCTTGTGGCCGGGGGCATCTAAAATTGTGAAATGTTTCTTTTCTGTTTCAAAATAGGCACGACCCACTTCTACTGTTTTACCCTTGTCTCGTTCTTCCTGATTTGTGTCTAAGGCCCACGATAAGTACCTGAAATAATTTTAAAATAAGAATAATACTGGTAATAACATGAAAGTTTTAAAAATATTATTCTACCAACATTTAAATCATGAACAAGACTGGGCACGACCCACTTCTACTGTTTTACCCTTGTCTCGTTCTTCCTGATTTGTATCTAAGGCCCAGGACAAATACCAAGTTTCTCTGTTTTTTTCTTTAGCTTCTCTTTCATATTTCTCAAGTGTCCTTTTGTCAACCATTCCTGTCAAAAACATGATCTGTCCTCCAATGGTTGACTTTCCAGCATCTACATGCCCAATGAATACCACATTTACGTGTTCTTTTTTAGGAGCACCTGAGGGTACGACCACAGATTTCGATTTTCTGATTTCCTCTTTCTCAATCATTTCCTGGCCACTTTCTTCTGGGGGCCCCGAATCTCCCAAGGAACTACCCCCTGGCTCAGCTTCACTTACTTCTTTATTGTGCTCCCATGATTCTTCTAAGACCATCTCCACCTCTCCATTTTCTACAACAGGTTCCGAAAGTTCCATGGTAACTGCTGAATTGGAACCTTCACGCCACACTAACTGTTCCTCTTTGGAATGTTCCACAGGTGCCCCCCGTCCCAGCCTTTTACCTTGAGGGTCGCCCGCATCGGGGCAGGTTTCATCGATGCCGGGGGCGTCGGCCGGGGAGGTCTGCGTCTGGCACGGGCCCCGCAGGAAGGACGGCACGAACTCCGCGGCGTGAACGTTAGGCACGAAGGGTTTGGCGTTGACGTTGAGCTGTCGGCTGAAGGCCGAGCTGAGGGGCTCACGCTGGGCCTCGGCCGTTGCTGCCGCAGCCGCCGAGGCGGCTCGGTCCCCGCTCGGGGCCAAACCCGGTGCTTCCATGTCCACCTGGTCCCAGCAGTCGGGAGCCGAGTCGCTGCTGCTGCTGCTGCTGCCCGGATCCATGGTCCTCAGCCCTGATGGATGCGGGGAGGGAGCGGGCTCAACGGGCCAGAAAGAGCGGGCAGTGCCGCCGGGGGTGAGGCGGCAAGGGCAGGGGGCTCGGGGGGGAGCGACACGAACCTTAGCGGCGGCGCGGAGGCAGCCCGGTCCCGACGCTGCATTCGCAACTGCGGCGGCGGCAGCAGATATGGCGGCTCAGCCTCTCCTGTTGTGTGTGAGCGGATCTCCTCCCCCAAACCCCGACCACTTCCGACTCCTCCACCGCCGACCCGGCGCCGGGCGGGGATTGACCCCTCGCTGCCATCCGTACGCTCGGCCTCCTGCATCCTCAGTCCTGGGTGAAGTTCGAAAGTCTCTCTCTCTCTCTCTCTCTCTCTCTCTCTCTCTCTCTCTCTCTGCAAAAAAAAAAAAAAAGAAAACGACTCATAATCCCACAATTAAAATATTGGCATCTACCCTTTTTTTCTACATACATATCTTCTTTTTTTTTTTTTTTTTTTTTTTTTTACGAAAATGTCCATTCATTTTTGTTCACGCGCTCCGGGAGAGCGATTTGACCACGATTTAATGATTAAGCCTAGACAGGCACACCTGATTTCCAATTCTACTCAGATTCAAGTGAAAATGAAAATTCCTATTGAACAAATGGAGGTAGGATAGGGGTTAAAGGTTTACCCAGCAACCGAAGGAAGAAATTAGTGATCAGGGAGGCGCTCTTGAAATACAGGGAGATGAAGCCGAACCTTGGAAATGCGACTTTAGATCAGTATTAATTTGAAACCCGAGGCATTTGGATTTCCCTTTTCCAGTGCCGCCCCTCCCGCCCCCCCGCCCCCCCCATAAGCCTATAACTTTGGCTGATGGCTTCTACCGTGTAAAGATGGGTTTATAACCTTTTTTCATGTTAAGCACTTTGGCTGTATCTACATGGAAGGAATTCCCAAGGAGACCCTTGTCCCGGTAAAGCTGCGCAACCTACAACATTTGTTCAGGTGCCAGGACAATGGCTGGCCTGTGATGCGGTGGTGGATCACATAGACAGGCACAGGATTCAGATCACTTGTATTCTTCTAACCAACTGTATTCTGGTGTACCTGCCCCACTCACCAGCACCTGCCTGGAGTACACCCTAGGTCCACAGGCTTTCCTCTCTAATTCTGGGGGCCTGGAACCTTACTGCTGATACTGGGTTTGCTCTAAGAAAGAATCAGTGTCATATTGGAACCTTACAAGGCTTGTGGGTATCAGCCTAATTAAGCCGATTAAGACCTCTGAGATGGACAAAGTCCATAAGACCCTAAGCAATAGAATCTCACTCTTAGAGTTTGTAACATTTGAGCCAAAGACTAGAAGAGCTACTTTGTAAATTATCTTAATTTAGATCAAACTGAAATAGAAAAAAGATACTGGGAAAATGCAGTTTGCTAGGACAAGATGAAGTCATAGAGTTGGATATTAAATAAATCCAACAACAACCCAAAATGTAAAAATTAGTAACTGATTTATAACTTAAGAATTTTGTTCTGCAGATTTCAGGGGTAGAAAAAAATGTCATATGTCTAACACACTTGGATCCTTGGTGGTTTCAGTCTGGGGTTGCCACTATTTTACTAGCTCTGTGCTGTTCCCAAGACATTAGATGTGAAACCCCTTCATTCGTTTTGCCTCAGGTAATGGCTTAATTATTTGCTATCACATAAAGAGAATGTACACACCTATTCACAAAGAATAGGAAGAAATGAGAGGGTGAATGTGCAGAGACCCTTGGACAGCATTCTACAATGTGCTGGAGCCTTTCTTGGGCATTCTGTGAACCTCAGATAGACTTACTAAAATGTCTCTGGGAGAACTTGTCAAGGTTTAGCCAATTGTGTTCACATAAACTTAGTAATAGAAAGGAAGCGGAACAAACCAGGGACATTTCCTTTACCTTGGTCATTTGTATTGATCATGAGAATATTGGTATAACTGCTACTTAATAATATCTCTGTTAGAGAACAGAGGATGATTTACTTTTAGAAACCTAAAGGAGAAATGAGAAATGGTGACTGGATGTCTTCACAAGCCATCATCTTTGGGGCTCAGGGAGAGGCAGATACACCCAAGAGAAAGAAACACTGACCAGGCTACATACACAGAGACTAATCTTGGACAAAACACTCTTGGTTTGTGTGATGGGCTGATTTTCTCCAGTTGATCTGCCTAGAACTTTGAGAGAGTTAATCAGTATATGGGAGAAGTCCCATCAAAGGCAATATCTGGCCACTGATTAATTCAATCATTTTCTCCTTAAAATTTTTATTGCAAAATATAGCACAAATACAGAAAATTACATTAAAAATTATAGCTTATTGACGTAGAAGGAAAACACACTTGTAACCACCACCAAAATCAATAGAACTTTCCAGCCAATCCAGAAGGGTTCTCTGTACCCTGTCCAAACACAGCCCACTCCTTCCATCCTCAAATGTAACAACTATCCTGACATTTATGGTAATCACCTTCATGATTTCCTGCACAGTTTTATCACACAAATATATACTCAAACACTACAGTTCAATTTTCCATAACTTTTTTTTAACATCTTTATTGGAGTATAATTGCTTTACAATGCTGTGTTACTTCTCTGCTTTATAACAAAGTGAATCAGTTATACATATATATATATCCCCATATCTCTTCCCTCTTGTGTCTTCCTCCCTCCCACCCTCCCTATCCCACCGCTCTAGGTGGTCACAAAGCACCAAGCTGATATCCCTGTGCTATGCGGCTGCTTCCCTCTAGCTATCTATTTTACATTTGGTAGTGTATATATGTCCATGCCACTCTCTCACTTTCTCCCAGCTTACCCTTCCCCCTCCCCGTGTCCTCAAGTCCATTCTCTAGTAGGTCGGTGTCATTCCATATATATGTGTTAGCATATGGTATTTGTTTTTCTCCTTCTGACTTACTTCACTCTGTATGACAGACTCTAGGTCCATCCACCTCACTACAAATAACTCAATTTTGTTTCTTTTTATGGCTAAGTAATATTCCATTGTATATATGTGCCACATCTTCTTTATCCATTAATCTGTCCATGGACACTTAGGTGGCTTCCATGTCCTGGCTACTATAAATAGAGCTGCAATGAACATTTTTGTACATGACTCTTTTTGAATTATGGTTTTCTTAGGGTATATGCCCAGTAGTGGGATTGCTGGGTCATATGGTAATTCTATTTTTAGTTTTTTAAGGAACCTCCATACTGTTCTCCATAGTGGCTGTATGAATTTACATTCCCACCAACAGTGCAAGAGGGTTCCCTTTTCTCCACACCCTCTCTAGCATTTGTTGTTTGTAGATTTTTTTAAGATGGCCATTCTGACCAGTGTGAGGTGATATCTCATTGTAGTTTTGATTTGCATTTCTCTAATGATTAATGATGTGAGCATTCTTTCATGTGTCTGTTGGCAATCTATAAAATTTCTTTGGAGAAATGTCTTTTGGAGATTAATCTTTGTCAGTTGTTTCATTTGCAAATATTTTCTCCCATT
>NC_041234.1:29202897-29203262 GCF_002837175.3 Physeter macrocephalus | reverse complement strand
GGATTCTTTTTATTTCTTTTTCTTCTCTGATTGCTGTGGCTAAAACTTCCAAAACTATGTTGAATAATAGTGGTGAGAGTCGGCAACCTTGTATTGTTCCTGGCCTTAGCGGAAATGCTTTCAGTTTTTCACCATTGCGGACGATGTTGGCTGTGTGTTTGTCATATATGGCCTTTATTATGTTGAGGTAATTTCCCTCTATGCCTACTTTCTGGAGGGTTTTTATCATAAATGGGTGTTGAATTTTGTCGAAACTTTCTCTGCATCTATTGAGATGATCATATGGTTTTTCTCCTTCAATTTGTTAATATGGTGTGTCACATTGATTGATTTGTGTATATTGAAGAATGCTTGCATTCCTGGGA
>NC_041234.1:29196814-29202418 GCF_002837175.3 Physeter macrocephalus | reverse complement strand
AAGAACCAGCTTCTAGTTTTATTGATCTTTGCTATCGTTTCCTTCATTTCTTTTTCATTTATTTCTGCTCTGATCTTTATGATTTCTTTCCTTCTGCTAATTTTGGGGTTTTTTCATTCTTATTTCTCTAATTGCTTTAGGTATAAGGTTAGTTTGTTTATTTGAGATGTTTCTTTTATCTTAAGGTAGGATTGTGTTGCTATAAACTTCCATGTTAGAACTGCTTTTGCTGCATCCCATAGGTTTTGGGTCGTTGTGTTTTCATTTTCATTTGTTTCTAGGTATTTTTGATTTCCTCTTTGATTTCTTCAGTGATCTCTTGGTTATTAAGTAGTGTGTTGTTTAGCCTCCATGTGTTTGTATTTCTTACAGATTTTTTCCTTTAATTTATATCTAGTCTCATAGCGTTGTGTTCGGAAAAGATACTTGATAGGATTTCAATTTTCTTGAATTTACCAAGGCTTGATATGTGACCCAAGATGTGATCTATCCTGGAGAATGTTCCATGAGCACTTGAGAAGAATGTGTATTCTGTTGTTTTTGGATGGAATGTTCTATAAATATCAATTAAGTCCATCTTGTTTATGATGTCTTGGTTATTAAGTAGTGTATTGTTTAGACTCCATGTGTTTGTATTTTTTACAGATTTTTTCCAGTAATTGATAGCTAGTCTCACAGTGTTTTGGTCGGAAAAGATACTTGATACGATTTCAATTTTCTTAAATTTACCAAGGTTTGATTTCTGACCCAAGATATGATCTATCCTGGAGAATGTTCCATGAGCACTTGAGAAGAAATTGTATTCTGTTGTTTTTGGATGGACTGTCCTATAAATATCAGTTATGTCCATCTTGTGTAATATATCATTTAAAGCTTTTGTTTCCTTATTTGTTTTCATTTTAGATGATCTGTCCATTGGGGAAAGTGTGGTGTTTAAGTCCCCTTCTCCTAATGTGTTATTGTCGACTTCCCTTTTTATGGCTGTTAGTATTTGCCTTATGTATTGAGGTGCTCCTATATTGCGTGCATAAATACTTACAATTGTTATATCTTCTTGTTGGATTGATCCCTTGATCATTATGTAGTGTTCTTCTTTGTCTATTGTAATAGTCTTTGTTTCACAGTCTATTTTGTCAGATATGAGAATTGCTACTCCAGCTTTCTTTTGATTTCCATGAGAATTCCTACTCCAGCTTTCTTCTGGTTTCCATTTGCATGGAAGATCTTTTTCCATCCTCTCACTTTCAGTCTGTATGTGTCCCTGGGTCTGAAGTGGGTCTCTTGTAGACAGCATATATATGGGTCTTGTTTTTGTATCTATTCAGCCAGTGTACATCTTTTGGTTGGAGGATTTAATCCATTTACATTTAAGGTAATTATAGATATGTATGTTCCGATTAACATTTTCTTAATTGTTTTGGGTTTGTTATTGTAGGTCTTTTCTTTCTCTTGTGTTTCCTGCCTAGAGAATTCCTTTAGCATTTGTTTTAAAGCTGGTTTGGGGCTGCTGATTTCTCTTAATTTTTGCTTGCCTGTAAAGTTTTAAATTTCTCCATCAAATCTGAATCAGATCCTTGCTGGGTCCAGTAATCTTGGTTTTAGGTTTTTCCCTTTCATCACTTTAAATATGTCCTGCCACTCTCTTCTGTCTTGCAAAGTTTCTGCTGAAAGATCAGCTGTTAACCTTATGGGGATTCTCTTGTACGTTATTTGTTGTTTTCCCCTTGTTGCTTTAAATATTTTTTCTTTGTATTTAATTTTTGATAATTTCATTTATATGTCTTGGCGTGTTTCTCCTTCGATTTATCCTGTATGGGACTCTCTGTGCTTCCTGGACTTGATTAAGTATTTCGTTTCCCATATTAGGGAAGTTTTCAACTATAATCTCTTCCAATATTTTCTCAGTCCCTTTCGTTTTCTCTTCTTCTTCTGGGACCCCTATAATTCAAATGTTGGTGCATTTAATATTGTCCCAGAAGTCTCTGAGACTGTCCTCAATTCTTTTCATTCTTTTTTCTTTACTCTGCTCTACAGTAGCTTTTTCCACTATTTTGTCTTCCAGGTCACTTATCCATTCTTCTGCCTCAGTTATGCTGCTATCGATCCCTTCTAGAGAATTTTAAATTTCATTTATTGTGTTTTTCATCACTGTTTGTTTGTTCTTTAGTTCTTCTAGGTCCTTGTTAAAAGTTTCTTGTACTTTCTGCATTCTATTTCCAAGAATTTGGATCATCTTTCCTATCATTATTCTGTATTCTTTTTCAGGTAGACTGCCTGTTTCCTCTTCATTTGTTAGGGATGGTGGGTTTTTACCTTGCTCCTTCATCTGCTGTGAGTTTCTCTGTCCTCTCATTTTGCTTAACTTACTGTGTTTGTGGTCTCCTTTTCACAGGCTGCAGGTTCGTAGTTCCTGTTGTTTTTGGTGTGTGCCCCAAGTTGCTAAGGTTGGTTCAGTGGGTTGTGTAGGCTTCCTGTTGGAGGGGACTAGCGCCTGTGTTCTGGTGGTGGAGGCTGGATCTTGTCTTTCTGGTGGGCAGGTCCACGTCTGGTTGTGTGTTTTGGAGTGTCTCTGACCTTATTATGATTTTAGGCAGCCTCTATGCTAATGGGTGGGGCTGTGCTCCTGTCTTGCTGGTTGTTTGGCATATGGTGTCCAGCACTGTAGCTTGCTGGTCATTGAGTGGAGCTGAGTCTTGGCATTGAGATGGAGGTCTCTGGGAGATTTTTGCCATTTGATATTATGTCAACCTGGGAGTTCTCTTGTGGACCAATATCTTGTACTTGGCTCTCCCACCTCAGAGGTACAGCCCTGATGCCTGCGTAGAGCACCAAGAGTCTGTCATCCACACGGCTCAGAATAAAAGGGAGAAAGAAAGAATGAAAAAGGTAAAATAAAATAAAATGAAATTGCCTACCTTTTTTGATAATTCTTTTAAGTCTCTCAATCTACCTTCCCAATCTATCCTCCATATTTTCCCATCATTTATTCATTGAAGAAGGTAGATATGTGACTTATAGAGTTTTCTACATTCTTGACTTTGCTGATTGTATCCCTATGGTATAGTTTAGAATATTCCTTTGTTTCTCTGTGTTTTCTGTATATCTATAATTGTATCTGTGAGCTTGATATAGGTGCAATTTTTTAGCAAGAATACTTGAATGGGGATTTTGAGTATTTCCATAAAGACGCACATAATGTCAGGTTGTGACTCCTTTTACAGTTAGCAGAAGTTAATGATGATTGTGTAGAAACATTGCATCATTAGGTGTTGCAAAATTGTGATATTGTACTTCTGTCGTTCTTCCTTTTTTTATTAATTGGGATACACATTTAAAACAGTTTCCTTTTATTGACAATTTTGTTGTTTTGAGGTACAAATTGTAAAAGAGAGACAGGGAAGTGGTTGATTATTTCTCTTTATTTGACTGTTTTGAAAATAATGATGTGGTTGCCTATAATCCTTCACAGATGACAAATAAGGATATTGCAAAAGAATAATCATGAATTATTGGATTTACATATATTTGATGTTTTAAACAATTTTTCTTACTACACATTAAAATTAAGATGGCCCATTATTGACCAGTGGAAGCCTCTTCAAGTTGGGTTCTGAGTGGTTTTGAGACTATGTTAGTAATCCTTCATGGTTTATTTATTATCTGGTGAGACAAAATGTACCAGACCAATTTTATATATTTCTGCCAAATCAGAAATACTGGTTCTCAATGATAAAAGGGGATGATAAAAATTAGAAAATAAAATAATTATTCATTTGATTTATCCCACCTACACATATAGAAGTCTTGATACTGCCACCACCAATATGATAAGAGAAAACAGATTTTTTTTCCATAAGCTCTCCACATTCTCTACCAGTATGTCATGGTTGAACTACATTTATCAGATAATAACTCATTTTGTTGAGTGTTTCCTGGGTGCAGGTCATATTTCAATTACTTTCCATGGATTTTCTTATTTCATTTTCCTTACCTTTCTGCAAAGAAGGTAATCTTATCACTATATTTTACAGAAAAGAAATGGATGTTTAGAGAAGCTGAGTGAATTATCCAAGGTCATGTAACTTGTAAGTAGTGGGCTTTGTGTTCAAACACAGGCAGTATGATTCTAAGGCCATACTGGCTTGTAGCATCTATTATCTACAAAAAAATTAATTGGGAGATTTGGCAGGTTTAAATCACAAAATGGGAGAAGAGGATAAAGTCATAGATTATCTGTAGAGAATGGAAATATTGGTGAATTTTAGAGAGAAAGGATAATACAGTGAAGTTCTTTTATGAGGACATGTTTTCTTCCTGAAGTAGGAGATAACCCTGTGGAGATTGTGAGAGGGGAATGAAATAAGGAAAATGAGAAATGGAGAAGATTTAGGATAGACTTTTAGGGTGTGGGGGAAGTGGCTGACTTGCGAATGTAAAATTATTTTCTTAAGAATTCCAATTAAACAAAAGCAGTTTATACTGGAAAACATAATACTCTCTGGCTTTGAGATTCCTCTCTTTCCCCCTCATACACCTAGCATCATTAGGCAGACTAGAGCACAAGCAGAGTTTCAAATTTCATCCAAGTTTTAGTAATGGTAGTACCAAATGGGCTGGAAGGAGAAGAGGAATATATCAAGGGACTAGGGAACACAGGGTTAAGAACACTGTGTTGGATGCCTTATATTGGTTTTCTCAGTGTATCTTCCCGCAGCATTCATAAATATGTCTCTCTGTACTGAAGAGGCAGGAAAGCCTAATTCTGTTTCCTAGAGTTTTTACTAGTAGGGTTCCAGATGCACTTTACCTTCTGACAATCCGATGCACACTGATCAGATTTATTTTAGGCCAATTTAAGTGTAAAGAGATGTAGAGTAAAGCAGGCATGATCTGGAGTTGTGAATGTAGCTGGGGAAATATCTTTCTTGAGCTAACAATTCTGGTAGAATTTCCTGGTTCCAAGAAAGCAATTAAGACACGCTATGCCTAAAGCCAACAGTTGCACTGGAAGCATCCTGATTTACCCACTCAACTGTAGCAGCTCCCCTTGGGGACCAATTCTGCTGAATGACTGTAATAATCATTCTGAGACGCTATGAATAGACTTGTATCTCCAGGCCCTAGGACAGTATTTATAGGCCATAACTCCCCAAATTAATCCCTGTACTAATTAACATAGAATACTTTATGCTAACAGCAACAAAACATTGACTAGTACAAGTACCCAAATGTTGGGGTTCAAAATCAAGTCATACCATTGTTAACTATTGTCTTCGTTTAATATCCTTAAACACTCTGTGCCTCAGTTTCGTTATCTGATAAGTGGAGATGAATCCACATTCACATGTACACCCTGAGGTACTAGAGGCAAAGGTACATGGCAGGTACAAAGAGCCAAAGAGGCTAGATTTGTAAGATACTTCAGTGGCATCATCATTACTAAACACCAATATGGTAAACTGTGGGACAGCAACTTCCATCATGGATGATACACCTTATAGAAAAGCCTGTGAGTAAACATAAACAAAAATGCCTAATTTTGAGGCTAAATGAGGGGAAATGTATCTCCATTCTAAGGCAGTCCCTAATCCCTGCAATGTCCAC
>NC_041234.1:29187579-29196314 GCF_002837175.3 Physeter macrocephalus | reverse complement strand
ATGTGCAAGAAAGAAATGCCAGTCTTCATAGTAAGTAAGTAAGTAAGTAAGTAAGTAAATAAATAAATAAATAAATAAATAAAAGAACTACAAATTAAAAAGCAAAGCCTGCTGTCAATGTGCAAACGTCCGGAAAAGTGACAACCCGACAGTGACATGAAGGAGAGATGGATACCCAATAGAAGCACCAAGCTGAACTACCTGCAGCATTTACAAGTGCTAACCCTAGCCTGGCAGGCAGGACCACCTTCTCTCCACCCCCAAATGAAGGAAGCAACAGGCACTATTTCCACAAAACAGCACCTACAGCTGATCCTCAGAGGGCTGACCCATCCCATGCTCTTCTCAGGCTGACCACAGGAGGGCCTCACCACATGCACAGGTGACTCCACCAGCCCCAATGTCTCCTAGGTGTCCACTCAGTGGCAGAAGGTGACCCAAGACCAGTGTCTTTCTATCCTCTACCCAACAAAGGACTGCCAACTAGACCAGGTGGCTCATGGCATTCCGTCCTGCAGAAGAATACCTAGTCCAGGCATCTGCAGTCCCTTCACCCAATGACAGAAGGCAACTAGGCCTGGCATTTCCCAGATATCCACCCTGTACCAGAAGGTGAACTAGTTCCAGGGTCTCTCCACACCCCACCCAGTGGCAGAGAGATACCCAGGCCTGCAGCTCCTAGCTCTCCCACCAGCAGCAGCTGGTACCCTGGTGGATGCCTCATTGTGTATCATATTCAAATTGCAAAAGAGAAAAGACAAAGGAAAATCCTGAAGGAAGCCAGAAAAAATTAAAAACCTCCTTACCTGTAGAAGAACAAAGAGAAAATTATAGTGGACTTTTTGTCAGTATCAATGCAAGCAAGAAGAGAGCACAGGGGGCATTTTTAATGTGCCAAGAGAAAAATAAGGTACCAACCTAGGATCATTATGTATGCAGCAAAAATTATTCTTTAAAAATGCAGAGTAAATAAAGACTTTCTCTCTCAGATAAAGAAAAATCGAGGGAATCGGCACCAGTAGTTCTACCCTGAAAGAGACGGGAAAAGATTTATAGGGAAAATTATATACGTCAGAAATTTGGATTTACATGAAGAAAGGAAGTGCATCAGGGAAGTAATAAAGGAAGGTAAAATGAAATCTCTTATTTTTCTTACTCTTAATGGATCTAAAAATAACAGTTTAAAGAATAAAAGTAATAATGAATCAAGTGATTATAGCATGTGGGTAAGTGAAATGAATGACAGTAACATAAAAAGAGATGGAATAGTCTAAGTGACCTGCTCTACATGTGAGGTGGATATGTTGTTTGAAGGTGGTCTTAAATTAGTGAAATATGTATATGTAATCTCTGGGAAACCTCTAATATATTTTAAACAAGTATAATCAATACACCAAGAGGAGAAATGAACTGGCTTAATATAAAACATTCCATTACAACCATAGAAGGCAGGAAAAGAAGACTCTCGTAATGAAAACAGCTACAAACATGGTTGATTTTAATGCAACTAGTTCGATAATCACTTTAAATGTGAATGGCCTATAAACACTGAACAAAAGTCAGAGTGGAATTTACAAATTCACAAGTAAATACCGTCAGCAAGAACCCATTTTGTATTAAAAGTTTCCGAAAGGTTAAAGAGATGGAAAATAACATATCATTCTAACACTAAGCAAAAGAACTCGGGAGTAGTTATATTAATTTCAGACTGTCAGGAGCATTAAAAATCACATCTACATAACTGTCATAACCACGAGAAGCCTAAGGAGAGATGACTAATAAATGTGAGTCAGTATCCTGGATGGGATCTTGGAATACCAAAAGGACATTAGAGCAAAGCTGAGAGAATATGAATATAAAGTATAGACTTTGGGTAATGATTATGTATCAATATCAGTACATTAATGTGATAAATGTACCATACTAGCATAAAATGATAGTACTAGGAGAATCTGGTCATGGGTCATATGGGAACTGTCTTTACACTGTTTACAGTAATTCTGAAAATCTAAAAACTGTTGTAAAATGAAAGGTTTATTTTTAATAAGCATGTTGCTACCACATTACAGTAGTTCCAGTTATCTTGGGGGTCTCTAGACAGATATTATTTAAGACATAAGATGTCATTTTCTTAAAATGATGTATTCAAAAACTAATGGCTGAAAACTTCCCAAGTAAAAGGAAAAAAAAAATTGAACAACTGTAAAACTACAGACTCAGGGAGGTGAGTGAACTCCAAATAGGATAAACCCAAAGTATTCCTTGCCAACACACAAGAACTTTGAATTACTGAAAGCTCAAGACAAAGAAAATAATCAAGAAATGAAACACTCAGAAGTGACATGCTATTTGTAGAGGAAAACCGATGCTAGCGATAGTAGATTGTTCGTCTTAAACCATGAAGGACATAAGGAAGTGGCGTGTCATTTTTTTTCAAGTTCTGTTTGTTTGGGGGGTTGTATAATGTGATGAATTAATAGACATAAACATAATGAAATGATAACCACAATCAAGTTAATAAACACATCCATCACCTCACATAGTTATCCTTTTATTTTTGTGGTGAGAGCACATAAGATCTACTCTCCTTGCAATGCCAAGTACACAGTACACCACTATTATTAACTACAGTCACGATGCTATACACTAGATTACCAGAAATTATTCATCTTATAACTAAGAGATTGTGCCATTGACCAATATTTTTCGAGTTCTTTAGAAAAGAATCCACAACCCTAAGTTTTACATATGGAGATACGTTCCTTCAGGAATGGGGGGAAATAAAGACACACTCAAAACAAGGAAAACTACAATAATTAGTCATTTGCAGATGTATCCCGAGAAAAATTGTTTAAGGAAGCTCTCCAAACAAAAAGGAAAGGATAACTGAAGAAAACTTACAGCTTCAGAGAGGAAGGAAGAAAAATGGAGTGGATAAAAAGTGGTGTATATATACCGGCCAGAATGGCCATCATGAAAAAGTCTACAAATGATCAATGCTAGAGAAGGTGTGGAGAAGAGGGAAGCCTCTACGCTGTTGGTGGGAATGTAAATTGGTGCAGCCACAATGGAGAATAGTACCGAGGTACCTTAAAACACTAAAAATAGAGTTACAATACGATCCAGCAATCCCAGTCCTAGGCATCTATCGGGAAAAGAAGAAAACTGTAATTCAAAAAGATACATGCACCCCAATGTTCATAGCAGCACTATTTACAATAGCCAAGACATGGAAGCAACCTAAATGTCCATCGACAGATGAATGGGTAAACAAGATATGGTATATATGACTGAGTAATATCATATATATATATATAAATGTATATATATATGTGTGTGTGTGTATATATATATAAATGTATATATATATGAGTGTGTGTGAATATATATACATATGTATGTGTATATATATACACACACACTCATATATATATACATTTATATATATATAGGATATTAGTCAGTGATAGAAAAGAATGAAATAATGCCATTTGCGGGAACATGGATGGACCTAGAAATTATCATACTAAGCAAAGTAGGTCAGGTGGAGAAAGACAAATATCATATGATATCACTTATATGTGGAACCTAAAGCAAATGATACAAATGAACTTATTTACAAAACAGAAATAGGCTCACAGACATAGAAAACAAACTTACGGTTACCAAAGGGGAAAGGGGCGGCGAAGGATAAATTAGGAGTTTGGTTTTAACAGACACACACTACTATATATATATAAAATAGGTAAACAACAAGGACCTACTGTATGGCACAGGGAATTATATTCAATATCTAATATCTTGTAATAACTTATAATGGAAAAGAATCTGAAAAAATGTATATAAATACACATAACTGAATCACTTTGCTGTACACCTAAAACTAACACAACATTGTATATCAACTGTACTTCAATAAAAAACATAAAATAAGATAAAGGAGACCTTCAAGATGGCAGAGGACTAAGACGTGGAGACCGCCTTCCTCCCCACAAATACATCAGAAATACATCTACATGTGGAACAACTCCTGCAGAACATCTACTGAATGCTGGCAGAAGACCTCAGACTTCCCAAAAGGCAAGAAACTCCCCACGTACCTGGGTAGGGCAAAAGAAAAAAGAAAAAACAGAGACAAAAGAATAAGGACAGGACCTGCACCTCTGGCAGGGAGCTGCGAAGGAGGAAAAGTTTCCACACTCTAGGAAACCCCTTCACTGGCGGAGACGGGCGGGGGGTGATGGGGGGGGGAAGCTTCAGAGCCACGGAGGAGAGCACAGCAACAGGGGTGCAGAGGGCAAAGTGGAGAGATTCCCGCACAGAGGACCGGTGCCGACCAGCACTCACCAGCCCGAGAGGCTTGTCTGCTCACCCGCCTGGGGCGGGTGGGGGCTGGGAGCTGAGGCTCTGGCTCCTTCGGAGGTCAGACCCCAGGGAGAGGACTGGGGTTGGCTGCGTGAACACAGCCTGAAGGGGGCTAGTGCGCCACAGCTAGCCAGAGGGAGTCCGGGAAAACTTCTGGAACTGCATAAGAGGCAAGGGACCACTGTTTCGGGGTGCGCGAGGAGAGGGGATTCAGAGCACCGCCTAAAGGAGCTCCAGAGACGGGCGCAAGCCGCAGCTATCAACGCGGACCCGAGAGACGGGCAAGAGACGCTAAGGCTGCTGCTGCAGCAACCAAGAAACCTGTGTGCAAGCACAGGTCACTATCCACACCTCCCCTCCTGGGAGCCTGTGCAGCATGCCACTGCCGGGGTCCCGTGATCCAGGGACAACTTCACCGGGAGAACACAAGGTGCACCCCAAGCTGTTACCACTTCATCCTGGCCTCTGCTGCCGCAGGCTCGCCCCGCATTCCGTACCCCTCCCTCCCCCCGCTGGCGTGAGTGAGCCAGAGCCCCCTAATCAGCTGCTACTTTAACCTCATTCTGTCAGAGCAAAGAACATACTCCCTCAGGTGATATGCATGCAGAGGCGGGGCCAAATCCAAAGCTGAACACCAGGAGCTGTGCGAACAAAGAAAAGAAAGGGAAATCTCTCCATGCAGCCTCAGGAGCCGCGGATTAAATCTCCACAATCAACTTGATGTACCCTACATCTCTGGAATACCTGAATAGACAACGAATCATCCCCAAATTGAGGGGGTGGACTTTGGGAGCAAATCTAGACATGAGGTTTGCTTTCTGCATCAAATTTGTTTCTGGTTTTCTGTTTATCTTAGTTTAGAATTTAGAGTTTTTTATCATTGGTAAATTTGTTTATTGATTTGTTTGCTCTCTACCTTTTTTATATTTATATATATATATATATATATATAAATTTTTTCCCTTTTGTGAGTGTGTATGTGCATGCTTCTGTGTGTGATTTTGTCTGTATAGCTTTGCTTTTACCATTTGTCCTGGGGGGTTCAGTCTGTCCTTTGTTTTTATTTTACTTTTTAATTTTTTAATATTTTTGAGTTTTTATTTTAATAACGATTTTCTTTTCTTTCTTTCTTTCTTTCTTTCTTTCTTTCTTTCTTTCTTTCTTTCTTTCTTTCTTTCTTTCTTTCTTTCTTTCTTTTTCTCCCTTTTCTTCTGAGCCGTGTGGCTGACAGTATCTTGGTGCTCCAGCCAGGTGTCAGGCCCGTGTCTCTGAGGTGGGAGAGCCGAGTTCAGAAAACTGGTCCACCAGAGACCTCCCAGCTCCACATAATATCGAAAGGTGAAAGTTCTCCCAGAGATCTCCATCTCAACACTAAGAACCAGCTACACTCAACGACCAGAAAGCTACAGTTCTGGACACCCTATGCCAAACAACTAGCAAGGCAGGAACACAACGCCACCCATTAGCAGAGAGGCTGCCTAAAATCATAATAAGGTCACAGACACCACAAAACACAACACCGGATGTGGTCCTGCCCATCAGAAAGAAAAGATCCAGCCTCATCCAACAGAACACAGGCACCAGTCGCCTCCACCAGGAAGCCGACACAACCCACTGACCCAACATTAGCCACTGGGGGCAGACATCAAAAACAACGGGAACTACGAACCTGCAGCTTGTGAAAAGGAGACCCCAAACACAGTAAGTTTAAACAAATGAGAAGACAGAGAAACCCACAGCAGATGAAGGAGCAAGGTAAAAACCCACCAGACGTAACAAAGGAAGAGGAAATAGGCAGTCTACCTGAAAAAGAATTCAGAGTAATGATAGTAAAGATGATCCAAAATCTTGGAAATAGAATGGAGAAAATACAAGAAACGTTTAACAAGACCTAGAAGAACTAAACAGCAAACAAACAATGATGAACAACACAATAAATGAAATTTAAAATCCTCTAGAAGGAATCAGTAGGAGAATAACTGAGGCAGAAGAGCGGGTAAGTGACCTGGAAGATAAAATATTGGAAATAACTACCGCAGAGCAGAATAAAGCAAAAAGAAGGAAAAGAATTGAGGACAGTCTCAGCGACCTCTGGGAAAACATTAAATGCACCAATATTTGAATTACAAGGGTCCCAGAAGAAGAAGAGAAAAAGAAAGGGACTGAGAAAATATTGGAAGAGATTATAGTTGAAAACTTCCCTAATATGGGAAATGAAATAGTCCATCAAGTCCAGGAAGCACAGAGAGTCCCATAAAGGATAAATCCAAGGAGAAACATGACAAAACACATATTAATCAAACTATCAAAAATAAAATACAAAGAAATCAAGTCCAGGAAGCACAGAGAGTCCCATAAAGGATAAATCCAAGGAGAAACATGACAAAACACATATTAATCAAACTATCAAAAATAAAATACAAAGAAAAAATATTCAAAACTGCAAGGGAAAAGCAACAAATGACATACAGGGTATCCACAGAGGTTTAACAGCTGATCTTTCAGCAGAAAATCTGCAAGCCAGAAGGGACTGGCAGGACATACTTAAAGTAATGAAAGGGGAAAACCTACAACCAAGATTACTCTCCCAAGCAAGGATCTCATTCAGATTCGACAGAGAAATTAGAAACTTTACAGAGAAGCACAAGCTAAGAGAATTCAGCACCACCAAACCAGCTTTACAACAAAAGCTAAAGGAACTTCTCTAGGCAGGAAACACAAGAGAAGGCAAAGACCTACAATAACAGACCCAAGACAATTAAGAAAATGGTAATAGGCACATACATATCGATAACTGACTTAAATATAAATGGATTAAATGCTCTAACCAAAAGACATACAGCCTGAATGGATACAAAAACAAGACCCGTATATATGCTGTCTACAGAGACCCACTTCAGACCTAGGGACACATACAGACTGAAAGTGAGGGGATGGAAAAAGATATTCCATCCAAATGGAAATCCAAAGCAAGCTGGAGCTGCAACTCTCATATCAGACAAAATAGACTTTAAAATAAAGACTATTACAAGAGACAAAGAAGGACACTACATAATGATAAGGGATCAATCCAAGAAGAAGATATAGCAATTGTAAATATTTATGCATCCAACGTAGGATCACCTCAATACATAAGGCAAATGCTAACAGCCATAAAAGGGGAAATCGACAGTAAAACAAACATTGTAGGGGACATTAACACCCCACTTTCACCAATGGCAGATCATCCAAAATGAAAATAAATAAGGACACACAAGCTCTAAATGACACATTAAATATGATGGACTTAATTGATATTTACAGGACATTCCATCCAAAAACAACAGAATACACTTTCTTCACAAGCACTCATGGAACATTCTCCAGGATAGATCATACCTTGGGTGACAAATCAAGCCTTGGTAAATTTCAGAAAATTGATATCGTACCAAGTATCTTTTCCGACCACAATGCTATGAGACTAGATATCAATTACAGGAAAAAATCTGTAAAAAATACAAACACATGGAGGCTAAACAATACACTACTAAATAAACAAGACATCACTGAAGAAATCAAAGAGGAAATCAAAACATACCTAGAAAAAAAATGACAATGAAAACATGACGACCCAAAATGAACAGGATGCAGCAAAAGCAGTTCTAAAACGGAAGTTTAAAGCAATACAATCCTACCTCAGCAAACAAGAAACATCTCAAATAAACAACCTAACCTTACACCTAAAGCAATTAGAGGAAGAAAACAAAACAAAATAAAAACAAGGTTAGCAGAAAGAAAGAAATCATAAAGGTCAGATCAGAAATATAGGAAAAAGAAAGGAAGGAAACAAGAACAAAGATCAAAAAAACTAAAAGCTGGTTCTTTGAGGAGATAAACCAAATTGATAAACCATTAGCCAGACTCATCAAGAAAAAAAGGGAGAAAACTCAAATCAAAGGAGAAGTAACAACTGACACAGCAGAAATACAAAGGATCATGAGAGATTACTACAAGCAACTATATGCCCATAAAATGGACAACCTGGAAGAAATGGACCAAATGATAGAAAAGCACAACATTCCGAGACAGAACCAGAAAGAAATAAAAAATATAAACAGACCAATCACAAGCACTGAAATTGAGACGGTGATTAAAATTTTTCCAACAAGCAAAAGCCCAAGACCAGATGGCTTCACAGGCAAAGTCTATCAAACATTTAGAGAAGCGCTAACACCTATCCTTCTCAAACTCTTCCAAAATATAGAAGAGGGAGGAACACTCCCAAAGTCATTCTACGAGGCCACCATCACCCTGATACCAAAACCAGACAAAGATGTCACAAAGAAAGAACACTACAGGCCAATATCACTGATGAACATAGATGCAAAAAT
>NC_041234.1:29163201-29186467 GCF_002837175.3 Physeter macrocephalus | reverse complement strand
GCACCTATGGTCAACTAATCTATGACAAAGGAGGCAAGGATATACAGTGGAGAAAAGACAGTCTCTTCAATAAGTGGTGCTGGGAAAACAGGACAGCTACATGTAAAAGAATGAAATTAGGACACTCCTTAACACCATACACAAAAATAAACTGAAAATGGATTAAAGACCTAAATGTAAGGCCAGATACTATAAAACTCTTAGAGGAAAACATAGGCAGAAAACTCTATGACATAAATCACAGCAAGATCCTTTTTGACCCATCTCCTAGAGAAATGGAAATAAAAACAAAAATAAACAAATGGGACCTAATGAAAATTAAAAGCTTTAGCACAGCAAAGGAAACCCTAAACAAGACGAACAGACAACCCTCCGCATGGAAGAAAAGATTCGCAAGTGAAGCAACCGACAAAGGGTTAATCTCCAAACTTTACAAGCAGCTCATGCAGCTCAATATCAAAACAGCAAACAACCCAATCCAAAAATGGGCAATAGACATTTCTCCAAAGGAGACATGCAGATTGCCCACAAACACATAAAGGTTGCTCAACGTCACTAATCGTTAGAGAAATGCAAATCAAAACTCCAATGAGGTATCACCTCACACCAGTCAGAATGGCCATCATCAAAAAACCTACAAACAATAAATGCTGGAGAGGGTGTGGAGAAAAGGGAACCCTCTTGCAGTGTTGGTGGGAATGTAAAGTGATACAGCCACTATGGAGAACAGTATGGAGGTTCCTTAAGAAACTACAAATAGAACTACCATACGACCCAGCAATCCCACTACTGGGCATATACCCTGAGAGAAACCTAATTCCAAAAGAGACATGTAGCTCAGTGTTCATTGCAGCTCTATTTACAATAGCCAGGACATGGAAGCAACCTAAGTGTCCACTGACAGATGAAGGGATAAAGAAGATGTGGCACATATATATAATGGAATATAACTCAGCCATAAAACGAAACGAAATTGAGTTATTTGTAGTGAGGTGGATGGACCGAGAGTCCCCTCATACAGAGTGAAGTAAGTCAGAAAGAGGAAAACAAATTCCATATGCTAACACATATATATGGAATCTAAAAAACAAACAAACAAACAAAAAAGTTCTGAAATACCTAGGGGCAGGACAGGAATAAAGACACAGACGTAGAGAATGGACTTGAGCACACAGCGAGGGGGAACGGTACTGGGGTGAAGTGAGAGAGTGGCATGGACATATATATACTACCAAATGTAAAATAGATAGCTAGTAGGAAGCAGCCGCATAGCACAGGGAGATCAGTTCAGTGCTTTGTGACCACCTAGATGGGTAGGATAGGGAGTGTGGGAGGGAGACCCAAGAGGGAGGAGATACGGGGATATCCGTATATGTAGAGCTGATTCACTTTGTTATAAAGCAGACACTAACACACCACTGTAAAGCAATTACACTCTAATGAAGATTTAAAAATAAAATAATATAGAATAAAGAACAGCACTGATTTGGAAAAAAAGAAGTGTATATAAAATAAACTACCCTTTTAATCAGGAGCTTCTTAAATTATGATTGATGGTTGAAGCGAAAAGTATAACATCTGTTTTGATGCTTAATGCATGTTAACAAAATACTTGAGACAATTAAAATTTCAAAGTTAGGAGGTAAATGGTCTTAAATGCAATTACCGATTCTAACTTCATGCAAAATCATAAAACATCAATACCTGTAGATGGTTACATATGTACATTATAATACTTAGAGAAACCATACAATGTGAAATAGCCAAAGCATTCAAAATAGAACCCTAAAACATATGCAAGTAACCCACAGGAATGCAAAAACAAAACATGAGAATGAGAATCAGAGGGAACAACAAAAATCAAGAACTGAAAGACTAGACTGAAGTCCTACCATAGGAATATTTACTTTAAATGTAAATTCTCTAAGTACACCAGTTAGAGACAGAGATGGACAGAACTGATGAAAGAAAGTGACCCAAATATATTCAGTCTACAGGAAAGATTTCAAACGCAACTACACAGGTAGATTCAAAGTAGGTAGATGGAAAAAATATGTATCATGCTAATATTAATTATTTTAAAAACAGGAGTGTCTGTATCAGCATCAGAGAACGTGTAATTCAGGTCAATAAAATTACTAGGCACAGGTGGCAAGTTACGTAAAGGTAAAAGGATCAATCCAGCAAGAAATCTTAGCAATTCTAAATGTGTGTGCAGCCAGAAGCCAAACCTTGAAATACATGAAAAGAAAACTGACAGAGCTGAAAGGAATAATAGACAAATCCAAAATTATTGTTGAGAACTTCAATACTCTTCTGTCAGGAACTGATAACAGTATTTTCTTGTCGGAGTGCAAAGTAATATCTATGGCATATGTAATCCAAATGGAAAGTCTTTTAAAATAGGTCAGATTATACCATTCACAGGTATTGATATGACGGATACATTTAGATCTAAGTCTTCCACAATGTATTATGTAATGCGTTCTGTTACCTCCAAGCAAAAATTTAAAAGCTAGCCATATCTTCAATGGAAGCTGCATCCTGGAATGAATATGGTATAGAGTGAGCCCTAGCCAACACATAAGGGAGAAATATTTGGGGTTTGTTTGTTAACATGGTATAGCCTAGCCTAGGCAGGCTGATTTTCCAGACAATTGCAAATATCAATAATATAAAAGAAAGGAAGGAAGGAAGGAACAAAGGAATGAAGGAAGGAATGAAGGAGGGAAGAAAGAATGGAATAAGGGAGGGAAGGAAGGAAGGAAGGAAGGAAGGAAGAAAGAAAGAAAAAGAAAGAAGGAAGGAAAGAGAGAGAAATTAAATTTAAATCACAATTTTAAATTGGGACAGAATGAATTAAGATTAGAATGCAATATACCAGACAAAGAAGGGAATATTTTATTGCAGAAGAATTTGATTTCCTAGGAAGTTATAACACTTATGATTATGACAGACACAAATTAGCGGTATGAGACTTGCAATGGCCTCTCTCAGGGCATGACAGATCAAGTGCACACGATAAGAACATAGAAGAGCTAAATAAATAACAAATGAGATAGGTCTAAGAGATGCATATGATACTCAGCACCTGCACCAAGATAACAGACTTCAAGTTCTGATCAATTGAAGTAGGTCTTAAGGGCCAGTGTGCCTGCCGAGAGTAACTAAAAAGCTCAGGGAACATATAAAGAAAAAATTTTAAATCAACTTAGTTCTAAGAGGACGCTGAGGAATTACTGTATGCAATTACTGGGTCTCTTAGGAGAAGACAGGACGAGCAGAACAAGCCTACAACTGAAAACAGCTTGTATCCAGAATTGCTTACATGAAAGTAAACAGCTATAAAACTGAGTTGTGCTTTAAAGTTCAGAGCTAACCAAAAGTGGTGATGTTGGTAGACCACACCCTCACTTTTAGCTGAGGCCCCAACGGCTTACACTCTCTGAGTCAAGATGACCGAATCATAAGTAAATCAGCTCCCATTTCCCTTTGCATCATCTATCCGGGTGCAAATGATAAAACACATTCCCTGGTGGCGCAGTGGTAGGGGTTCCGCCTGCCGATGCGGGGGGCGTGGGTTCGTGCCCCGGTCCGGGTGGATCCCGCGTTCCACGGAGCAGCTGGGCCCGTGGGCCGTGGCTGCTGGGCCTGCGCGTCCGGGGCCTGTGCTCCGCAGCTGGAGAGGCCGCAGCGGTGAGAGGCCCGCGTACCGGAAAAAAATAAAACAAAAACCATTCAGCTAGGTGGCAAAGAGATGCTACAGACCAAACTTGGGAAGACAGCTCACTTAGGTGAAAACTTATATCCTTAAATGTGTATATTAGAAAAGAGGAAAGAAGACACAGAGCTGACCAACAGGTACATGAAATGTTACTCAACATCGCTAATCATCAGGGAAATACAAATCAAAACCACAGTGAGATATCATCTCACACCTGTCAGAATGGCTATTATCAAAGAGACAAGAAATAACAAGTGTTGGCAAGGATGTAGAGAAAAGGGAGTCCTTGTGCACTGTTGGTGGGAATGTAAATTGGTGCAGCCACTATGGAGAACAGTATGGTGGTTCCTCAAAAAACTAAAAATAGAACCACCCTATGATCCAGCAATCCGACTCCTGGGTATTTATCTGAAGAAAATGAAAACACTAACTCAGAAAGATATCTGCACCCCCATGTATACTGCAGCGTTAGTTACAGAAGCCAAGATATGCAAGCAGCCTAAATGTCCATAAACAGATGGGTGAATAAAGAAGATGTGGTGTATATATAGAACAGTGGATATTTTTCAACGATAAAGAAGAAGGAAATCTGCCATCCGTGACAACATGGATGGATGTTGAAGGCCTTATGCTAAGTGAAATAAGTCAGACAGAGAAAGACAAATACCACATCATCTCACTTATATGTGGGATTGAAAACAAACACCACGCACACACAAAAACAAACAAACAAAAAGCCAAACTGATAGACACAGAGAAGAGTTCGCTGGTTGCCAGAGAGGTCAAAAGGTACAAACTTCCAATTGTAAAATAAATGTCATGTATGGTGACTGTAGTTAATAACACTGTATTGCATGCAGTAGCCCCCCCTTATCCTTGGTTTCGTTCTCTGCAGTTTCAGTTACTTGCTTTGAACTGCAGTCTAGAAATTTTAAATGGAAAATTCCAGAAAAAAAACAATTCTTAAGTTTTAAATTGCATACCATTTTGAGAAGTGCGATGAAATCTCCTGCTGTCCTGCACTGTCCCGCCTGAAATTGAATCACCCCTTTGTCCAGCGTGTCCCTCCCATTAATCACTTCATAGCCATCTGGGTTATCTGTGGCAGTATCACAGTACTTGTGTTCAAGAAACCATTATTTTCCTTAATAATGGGCCAAAAGTGCAAGAGTAGTGACGCTGGCAATTTGGATATTCTCTTATTGTGCCTAATTTATAAATTAAACTGTGTCATAGGTATTTATGTATAGGAAAAAAATAGTATATATAGGGTTCAGTACTATCTGCAGTTTCAGGCATCCACTGGGGGTCTACCGTATTTGAAAGTTGATAACTGTATGGTCAGACCACTCCAGATGGCTGTTCTCTTGCTTTCTGTACATCCCCTGCTCGACCAGTGCCTGCTTCACCCATCCCCTACTCACATGACTGACCTTCCTACATACTTGCCCCAGGGCCCAGCTACTGAGGATTGTTCTTATTAAAGGGGCAGTGCAGGGCATGCTCCTCTGCTAGTTTTCCTGATAACCGATGAGCTAACCTAAGGCCAATTCCCCCTATCACTGGCAATCTCCCCTTCTCCCCGGGAGAGAAGACTGCAGCCATGTCCTGCCCTCCATCCACAGCACACGGTGGGATGTTGCTCCAGGACCTTGCTTCAGACATGTAAGATCCCCCATCCATTAAACCACTGATGTCTCTGTCGCGGACTCCTGGCTCTTTGTTAGGTCTTGAAGCTGGGCAAGCACAGGCCTTATAGGCCTGCGGGGTGCAGCCCAACACTAAGAGAGTCAATCTTAAAAGTTCTCACCAAAAGAAAACGAATTTTGTAACTACGAATGGTGACAGATGTTAAGTAGAGTTATTGTGGTGATCATTCTGCAATATACAGAAATATCAAATCATTATGTTGTACACCTGAAACTAGTAATGTTGTATGTGAATTATATCTCAATAAAAAATAGATTTTTAAAAAGAAAAGAAGAATGGCAGAAAATGAGGTAAGCATCCATCCTGAGCAGTTAAAACATAACAAGATAAATGCAAAGAAAAACAAAGAATCATTAAAGATAGAAACCAAACTAATGAAAGTGAAAACAAACATACAATAGAGCATTTTAACACAGCATTTTACAGGCCCTTTGAATAGTCAGTAAAACGGACAAGCCTCTGGTCAGACTTAAGCGGAAAAATGAATAAAGGCACAATTTATTAATACCAGGAATCAAATAAGGTGACATTACTAGAGACCTTTATGCCAAAATGGAAAATTAAGAGGAAGTGGATGCACAGTAAAATACAGCTTAATAAAACTGAGAGAAGTTAAAAAAAACATGATTTGAACAAAAAATATGAAACACGTGGGATAAAAAATCTCCACAGAGGATCTCTAAGCCCAGATAGCTTCATAAATGAGTTCTGTCAGTATTTAAATAGGAGATAATCCCAATATTACATTAAATTTTTAGAGAATAGAGATAGAGGGTACACTACCCTCTTGCGTTTTATGTAGCATAACATTGGTACCAAAACTAGACAGGGCACTTTCAGAAGTTTAAGTTACAAACCACCTTGTTTCATAAACAGAGATGAAAATATCCTAAGCAACATACTTGATAAAAAAGAAAGAAAATAAAGCCCAGCAATATATAGAGAAGATACCATATCATGACCAAGTTGCTTTTATCCCAGGAAAGCAAGATTGGTTTCACATCAGAGAATGTCAGTGTAATCCATCACCTTAACAGATGAAGGGGAAGGGAAAACTAAATATGATCTCCTCAGTAGATGCAGAAACATATTTTGTTAAAACTCATCATTCATTCATGCTGAAGCAACTGTTAGAAAAAGAGGTGTAGAAGAGACTCTCCAAAGATTTTTAGGTATAGTTTTGGAGTGAACAGGATCTTTCTAGGCATGTTGCAAAAGCAGAATTTTTTTTTTTTTTTTTTTGGCTGCGTTTGGTCTTCGTTGCTGCGCGCAGGCTTTCTATTAGTTGTGGCGAACTGGGGCTGCTCTTGGTTGTGGTGCACGGGCTTTTCATTGTGGTGGCTTCTCTTGTTGCGGAGCATGGGCCCTAGAGTGTGCGGGCTTCAATAGCTGTGGCGTGCGGGCTCGGTAGTTGTGGCTCGCGGGCTCTAGAGTGCAGGCTCAGTAGTTGTGGCACACGGGCTTAGTTGCTCTGTGGCATGTGGGATCTTCCCGGACCAGGGATCGAACCCACGTCCCCTGCATTGGCAGGCAGAATCTTAACCAGTGCGCCACCAGGGAAGTCCGGGAAGGCAGAAATCATAAAAGAAAAAGGGGATAAATTTTAGTACAATGAGACTGAAAAGAGATTCACCAAACTAAATCTATCTAAAGTAAAAACTCAAAAGGCCAAGTTTAAAGAGTATTTGCTATCTATATCACAGACGATGGGCTAATTTCCCAAATAAGAAAATAGTCTTTTATTGAACCATTTTTGGAAAAAGGAACAAAGGCCTCTCTTTGTTTATGAAAACACCAGCTGCTGTAACAGAGGACCTCCCGAATCTCAGTGGCCTTGCACTCTAGAAATGTTTCTTGCCCACGTAGAATCCAAATGGAAGCAGGCTTGCGAGGCTTGGCTCTGCTTTCTGAACTTATTCGGGGACCAACTGACAGAAGAATCTCTGCCACTTTCAGCATTTGGCTGCATTGGTCCCTCTGGTGCGAACAGTTTGCCAGCAGATGGGGCAAGAAAGAGAATAGGAGGATGTCACAGGAGGCCTTTAGGAGTCGGGCTGGTCAACGTTGTACATCACTTAGGTCCACTTTCCCTTGGCCAGGACTCAGTCCATAGGCCACAGCTAGGTGCTGGAGGGCTGGGGAACTCGAGGAGGTAAAGGAACAGGTTTGGAGAAGAGTTACTCAGTCTCTGCTACTGGTATGACAAATACGTTCAAGGGAGGGAAAATACAAAACGCCTCTAAATATGTTTTAAAAATCCCCAGCCTTGTTCATAATAAGGCAAATGTGTATTTTAACTACAATAAGATAGCACTCATTATTTATCATGTTGCCTAATCTACTGTTTGAAAGACACTGTTTTGGTGAGGATGTGGGGAAACAGAAATGCTCCTGCATTGTTAGTGAGGGTGTGAATTGATACAACACCTGGAGAGGACAATTTAGCAATATCTGTCAAAATCATGTGTGCATTTACCCTTTGATCCAGAAATCCTACTTCTATGATTTTATCCACTGGATGTACTTGCACATGTGTGGCACGATGACACATGTAAGCTTATTCAATGCAGCTTTGTCTGTGATAACATAAGATTGGAAAAACCATAAGTGTCCATCAGTAGCAGACTGGTAAATAAATAGAAGTGAGTACATCTATGTAAAAGGATACCACACAGCTATTTAAGAAAAAAGAATGTTACGTAGCTTAGTGGTTAAGTGTACATTCTGGAACTACACTGCGTGGGTCCAATCCTGATTCTCCTCACTTTTAGCCATGTTACCTTTCACAAGTTATTCACATTCTGTGTGCTTTAGTTTCTTCATCAATAAACAAGGATAATATTTACTTCATTGGGTATGATGAGGGTTAAACCAACAGGTTTAAAGCACTTAAAACAATGGCATGACAAGCACTCTCTAAATTTTGCCTCATTGTGATCACGCAGAAAGACCTCCAAGATACATTAGAAATGGAAAAATTCAGGCCCAGACTCTGTTTGGTATTTAACCACTTGCATATAAAGAGGAGTGGTTGAAATACATATTACATGCGCAATATAAAAGGAAGGATATATAAGAACCTGTTGGAAAAGTGTTGTTGCCTTTGGGGAGGAGAACTGTATGATTCTACAACTGGGGTGAGAGGCATACTTTTTAAAAAAAAATTTATTTATTCTTGGCTGCGTTGGGTCTTCGTTGCTGCGCACAGGCTTTCTCTAGTTGCAGCGAGTGTGGGCTGCTCTTTGTTGCGGTGCGCGGCCTTCTCATTGAGGTGGCTTCTCTTGTTGCAGAGAACAGGCTCTGGCGTGCAGTCTTCAGTAGATAGGGCATGCAGGCTTCAGTAGTTGTGGCTCGCAGGCTCTAGAGCTCAGGCTCAGTAGTTGTGGCGCACGGGCTTAGTTGCTCCGAGGCATGTGGGATCTTCCCGGACCAGGGCTCGAACCCATGTCTCCTGCACTGGCAGGAGGATTCTTAACCACTGCGCCACCAGGGAAGAACCAAGAGGCATATTTTTGACTGTATGTTTTGAAAGTTTTGAATTTTATACGGTGCGTGTGTATCACCTCTTCATTTTTTTTTTCCTATCGTTAAAGGCAAGAAGAAAGGAAAAAGCAATAACATGGGCTTTGGAGCTATGCAAACTGAATTTGTGACCTTTTCTACCACGCAGGTCCAACTATATAAGGAGGGGCCTAATGGAAAATGAAAATGTGGGGCTTCTCATTCAAAAAAGCAGTGAAGGGACTTCCCTGGCTGTCCAGTGGTTAAGACTCCGCCTTCCAATGTAGGGGACGCAGGTTCAATCCCTGGTCAGGGAACAAGATTCCACATACCGCAGGGCAACTAAGCCCATGTGCTCTAGAGCCCGTGCACCGCAACTACTGAGCCTGCGTGCCACAACTATTGAGCCCACGCACCACAGCAAAAGATCCCGCATGCCACAATGAAGATCGCGTGTGCCGCAACTAAGACCCAACGCAGCCAAATAAATAAATATTTAAAAAAATTTTTATCCCCCCCTTTCTCCACAGTCTCTCTGTTGACCTGCCATTGTGTTTTGTATTTGCTGTTTAAGGCCACGAAGGTCCTCACAGGTATCTTGGGCCCCCCACCCCTGGACCCGGCACTCTCCACCCTGCTCCTTCCTGTACCCACACCCAGGCCCCCACCATGTGTGCCATTAGTTGACTTCTCTGGGCCTTCAATCTCTTCATCAGCAAAATGGAGGTTTTAGAAAATACACAAAACCTCACACTTTTTTTGAAACTTCAGTGAGATTTTATGTGTAAAGTGCTTAGCATATTACCCGATACCATGCCACAAATCATTACATGTTGAATATAACTATTAAATTACTAATGAGACCATAATTTGTATTATGTTAGGAAAAATGAATAGGTATATCAGAATTCTCATCATTAAGTACTTTATTAAAATAGTGTACGGTGGTATAATGAACAAATACAAACATCACAACAGGTAGAACCATCGACCACTGTAGATTAAGCAGGAGTGTTCCTCCTACAGTTTTACGTAGAGTAATGTGTCCCATTCCATCCCCAAAGCTGTCACCTGTCCCTAAAGCTGTCAGCTATTCACCCATCTGCAGATAATATCAGCAAGTTCAGAATGAAGCATCTGACTATTATGAATCCATTTGGGGAAAAACTGGTCCTGATGAGACACATGTGGTTCACAGAAGCTGGATCAAGTACCTGAGTTCCCATGGCAACCAAGGATATCAAGGAACTCTGTCTCCCATAGAAAATGCAGGGTGAGGCTTTCTCTAAGAGGTAGGCCTGGAAGTTGCTGGGAAGGGTTGGTGCCTCTCTCCACTTTACACCAGGCCCACATCCTTTCTACATACAAAACCCACCTCTTGGGGTGCCATTTTCATGCTTCCATGGAGCACCAGTGCCCATGGGTTCAGACGTCTTCTGTGTCCCCAACCCAGAACATCGTCCTCCTTGCCTCCACCTGTCCTTCCTTCCTCATGGGGTTGGGTGCTTCTTTTCACTCAGCAAAGTACCGCTGTCTCTGTACATACTCTCTCACTGGAATTATCCCGGGGTGTGTTACATTCCCCTGCCCCATTAATAGGGTGACCAGGTGGGGCAGTAGCTGCAAGGGACTGTGGGGGTCAACGCAGGAGAAATTATAGCAGGTTTGTAGCCTGATGGGAATGATCATATGTGGTGTAAGGCCGCGACTCAGTGTTAGTTTTCTCAATTGTGATGAGCAGGTTCTCCAAATGTTGCCCTTTTTAACAACACAGCGTTGGAAGAGCAAGTCCACCATGGGCCCTGAGTGTTCCTTTGTGGTTTTGCTGGGTATGCCAAGAATTTAAAGCCCTAACCACTCTTAACCAGGGAGATTTCTCAGGGTTTTATTTGTACTGAGCAATCCTGAGGGATAAGGTAACACCTCCCCCAAAGAGCAGGATTGCTTCTGCTCACGACAAAAGCAGTAAGTCTCCCAAGCTCAGGGCCCCCTCCTGTATTACAACCTTCTGCACGTGCAGGCATCCAGGTAAGTCTACCTTCATCGCCCCCAGGGGGCTTTGGGCACATGTAGCACTGGTGCAGACCTGTTGCTCTGGCTACTGCTTTTGCTGCGAGTGTAAAGTCCTTTGTCTCTCACCCGGGAGTCTTCTGTCTTCTGCCAGGATCTGTCAACCTGTGGCAAATTAACTTGTGAACTTGCAAGTAGGATAAAATCTCAGACCCTCCAGTGTCCTTGACACACAGATTTAAGTACACCATGCCTCTGTTTCCTTTGGCTTTAAGATAAAGGCCAACTTAGCCAACATGGTCTTCCAGGCCCTGCCTGGCCTGCCCTGCCTACCTCTCCAGGTTCTTGTGCCACTTTCCCCCACATCTCTCTGCTCTTTAGTCATATGAAGGAAGGAAGCAGTGGCTGATGTGTTGGCACTTGCCTGATGGTTACAAGAAGGCCTCAGTGTTGCTGACAACATGTCCTGCTACTCACGGCTAAGCCTTGTTGTTCTCCTGTTGGACATAAACAACCAAAGCACCCAACCCAAACTCAACTCCCATAATAAGTCATTCTAACATGATCTTCCTGGGACATGTTCACGGTTCCACATGTCATTCATTTCTTCACTGCAATGAGTAATAAATACAATTTAAATTTATCTCCCTGTGTATTCCTAGTGTTCTTTGGCTAGAAGGCATTAACATATACAATGTCAGTAGTTCTTTCAGCTTATCAAACATGCCAATTTCTTTCCTGCCACAGGGACTTTGCACATACTGTTCTGTCTGCCTGGAATACTGTTCTCCTCTCCTCCTTTCCCTTGCTAACCCCTCCCTATCCTGAATTGGTTGGCATAAATTTTGCTTTCCGTAGAAAGTTTTCCTGATTTTCTGAGCAATGTTTGGTTTTATATTCTGATATCACCATGTATTTTTCCCTTATGCACGTGTGTCATAATTTATAGCATTGATATATATTTGTTACTGTTAATTTTTTTATATCTAAATACAGGTATCCCATGTTCCTTGCTTATTACTATTATGCAATATCTGTCAGTCGGCCTGGTACATTGTGGGGCCCAATAGACATCATTTACTTATTCTACAAATAAGTTTTTTGGCCTACTTTTTGCTGGTTACTGTTCTATGATCTGCAGATCCAAAGGTGAAACAGATAAAATCGTGGCCCTAGTGGAGATTACATTTTTGCCAGGAAAGGAAACAATATAAGAATTATACAAGTCCCTCCAAACATATTTATTGAGAGCCTGGGAGATGTAACACACTGTTCGAAAAGCTAGTGATGCAGCAGAGTACGAAATCAATATAATTTGTGCCCACGAGATGAGGTTAATTTGATAAGATTTGGCATGAAATAAAATGTGATGTGGTCATAGAGAATGGAGGGGTGCTCCCTCCATTTGATGTGGCAGACAGGAAGGTCTCTCTGAGAAGGTGATATGTGCTCAGAGTACTGTGGAATAAATAGGAAATTCAGCCATTGATCATATATTTTGATGGTCATTGTATTAACCTTTTTTTTTCCAAAGAAAATGGAGAACAATAGGAGGTTGTTGAGCTGAGTAGGTGATTTAGCTTACATTTTACCAGGATTTCTCAGCCTATTGTGAGGAGTACTGACACAGGAGTGAGAGGTGAGGGACAAGAGTGATAACAAGAAAATTAGCTAAGGTGCTACTGAGATTATCCAGGTAAGAAATGATGGTGTCTTAGATCATGATGCTGTGGCACATATATCTGAGATGCACCTGTCATATTCATCTTCAAAATGATACTTGCCATCCAATTGAGTAGAATGCGTTTAACTGACAACTGTTAGCTGTCTGAGCCTGCCTTTGCTTTCCAACTGAACTCCTAATCTTCTCTGGTGGCCCCCACCCAGTACTGAACAAGACAGTGGTCGCCAAAGTCAAGATTCTTACTGGGTGAGCTTCCCTGGTGGCGCAGTGGTTGAGAATCTGCCTGCCAATGCAAGGGACACGGGTTCGAGCCCTGGTCGGGGAAGATCCCACATGCCGCGGAGCAACTAGGCCCGTGAGCCACAACTACTGAGCCTGCACGTCTGGAGCCTGTGCTCCGCAACAAGAGAGGCCGCGACAGTGAGAGGCCCGCACACCGCGATGAAGAGTGGCCCCCGCTTGCCGCAACTAGAGAAAGCCCTCGCACAGAAACGAAGACCCAGCACAGCCAAAAATAAATAAATAATTTTTTTTTTAGAAAAGATTCTTACTGGGTGACTTCCAGCCACTGTCTGAGCAAAGTGGCTCTACAAGTGCTTAACCATTTCCACCACACATGGGCTCCTCTAACAGACGATATTTGCCCTAGCGCTCTTCACTGTGCTGAGAGAGATTTCTCCAGCTCTGCATCATGGTTCAAAGGCTCTCTCTGCTCAATCTTCGTTCTTCCCTTTCATTTCACAGGTGTTACTCCCTGTGGTGGTTAATTTTGTGTGTCCAGGGGTTCCCGGACATTTGGTCAAACATTATTGCTGGATGTGTCTGTGAAGGTGTTTCTGGATGAGATTAACACTGAACTGGTGGACTGAGTAAAGCAGATTGCCCTCTCTAATGTTGGTGTGCCTCTTTCAATCAGTTGAAGACCTGGATAGAACAAATGGAGTAAGAAGGAACTCTTCCTGCCTGCCCATTGAACTGGGACATCAGTCTCTTCTAGCTTTTGTATTCAACCTGAAAAATCAGCTTGTTTCTGTTCATACGTGTGATAAATAGCAAAACTGAATTTTTTTTTTTTTTTTGCAAAACTGAATTTGATTTCAATTCTATTTGACTCCAAACTTATACCATTTACCTCTATATCCTTTCAGTTTGGGCTTAGGTGGTTGGAAGGTGGTGGCCTGTCTTTAATAGATACATTTATTTAGGGTAATTCTTAAATCATAAAATGATACAGGAAGTATTCTTGCCTCTGCTATTTTCTGGAAGAGATTGTGTAAAATAGTGTTAATCATTCTTTAAATATTAGGTAGTCTTGTCCAGTGAAACCATCTTGGCATGGAGATTTCTTTTTCTAGAGCTTTTTAATCACAAATTCAATATCTTTTATGGTTATAGGATTAATCAGATTATCAGATTATGTATACTGTCTTGGTTGAGTTTTGGGAGGTTGTGATTTTTGAGGAACATGTCTTTGTCTTCTAGGTTGTCAAATTTACGAATGTAAAATTATTTGTACTCTTCCTTATTATGTTTTTAATTATGTAGAATCTTTAATGATATCCCCTATTTTATTCATGGTTTTGGTGATTTGTGAGTCCTCTCATTTAATTTTTACTATTCTAGCAAAATGTTTACCAATGTTATTGACTTTTTCTCAAAGAACTTCTTTTTGTTAATACTTGCATTATATATTTTTTCTATGTTTTCACTTTACCTGTGTCATTGAGTTTGAAGTGAGTTTCTTGTAAACAGCAGCATTTGTTATTTTGTCACAGGTTCTTGAGGCTCTGGTTTGTATTTGGTCTACTTCTACGTTCAGATTGAATAAATTCTCTTGATATGTCCTTGATTCACTGATTCTGTCCTTTCTTCTCCACTGTACTATTGAGCTGAATTTTCTTATTTCAGTATTATAGTATTTCTTACTGAGAGTTCCTAATTTTTCATTTAAGAGAATTTCAAATTGCTTGTGGAAGCATTTTTATGGTGGCTGCTTTGAAATTCTTATCAAGGTGGTCTCAGGCCCTGTGGATGAAGAGGGTTCCTGGGTGGAGCTGCTTGTTGTGGTCGGAGCACTCTGGAACCTGCCACCCTGTTGCCTCTTATCTCCTGTAGGGGAGGGTAGGCCAGCAGGGAAGAAATGCATTTTCCCTGGCTGCTTATTATCAGCAGGTCTTCTGATAAATCCTCCTGGCCATTGCCACCAGGCTCCATTGGGTGTTGGTGATGGTATTTCTATTCACCTCAGGAGAGAAATAAGCCTACCTGGGCTTTCTGTGGCTGATAGCTTGGAGTTTGGGAAATGCCAGGCCTGGATTGTGTGTGTGTGTGTGTGTGTGTGTGCGCATGTGTGTGTGTGTTGTGGTGATGGTGGTGGGGTTGTCATAAGACACTCTGCCACCATGTTGTTCCTACAGTCCTGGGGCCCTAACTAGCTTGCCTTCCTCTTTCCACCTTTCAGAGTTCTCATTTAGTTCCTTCTTGCATTATTTCCAGAGTTTATAGGTAGAAGGGAGGAGCAGGAAAAAATGAGTCCATGGCTGCTCACTTATACCATTTTTAGAATTCCATTTTTATTTATCTATAGTATTTCTGAGTGTATCTCTCTGTATAGATTTTTAGTTATTGTTCTAAGTATTACATTATACAGTATACATATTATTCCATTATACATTGTAGGTACATTACTTATCACAGTCCACCCATGTTTTCATTTTTGAGTTTAAGTAAAGTGTAGAAAACTTTCTAGTTTTTAAGTCCCTTTGCTCTCCCCTATTATAATATAATCATCTTAAATATTTCTCTACATACTTTGTGAACCACTTAAGACAATGCTATAATTTATCCTTCAATTCCTAAACATAGTTTAGAAAACTAAAGAGAAAGAAAGCCTACTATATTTACCCCTAATTTTTCTCTTTTTGTTGTTATTTCTTCCTTCTCAATGTTCCAAGACTCCTTTCATCATTTCCTTTCTATTTGGAAAAATTGTTTCTAGCCATTCTGTTGGGAACAAATTCTCTTAGTTTTCCTTCATCTGAGAATGTCTTGATCTCCTCCTTTTTTCTGACAGGTATTTTCTCTAGATATAGATTTCTATGTTAACAGTTCTTTTCTTGCGGCACTTGAAAAATGTTTTACCACTTCCTTCTAGCCTCAATGTTTATGATGAGAAATCGATTGCCAATCATGCATCACTTCTCTCTTGCTGCTTTCAAGAATTTTTCCCCCAAATTTGGGAAATTTTCTTCCAATATTTCTTCAAATACACTCACAGTTCCACTCTTTTTCTCTCTCCTGTGAGTCTCTGATGACGGGAATATTAGGTATTTTGTAATAGTCCAAGTACCTGAGGCTCTGTTCTTTTTTTTTCAGTCTCTCTCTCTGTTCATATTAGGTAATTTTATTGTTCTATATTCAAGTTCACTTATTCAGTTCTCTGTCTTCTCTATTCTGGCTCCGAGTCCATCCAGTGATTTTATTTTGGTTTTTGTATTTTCAGTTTTAAAATTTCTATTTGAGCCTTCTTTATGTCCTCTATTTCTTTGCTGATACTTTATATTTCTTTGCTGAGGTTTTCTACCTTTTTTGTTTCAAGTGTGTTTGTAATGCACATTGAAACATTTATATGATGGCTGCTTTAAATACTTGTCAGATAATACCAATATCTGTGTCATCTCAGTGTTGGCACATGTAGATTGTCTTTTCTCATTCAAGTTGAGATTTTCCTGGTTCTTGATATGATGAGTGATTTGTGTTGTATTTTGGACATTTTTTTGTATCATGTTATGAGACTCTGGATCTTATTTAAATCCTTCTTTTCAACAGACGCCCTCTGACACCATACTAGTGGGAGAAGGGGAAGTGCTGCCTTATCATTGCCTGGTGTATGTGGAAGTGTAGGTTCCTCAATCAGCTTCCCTTGATACCCAGGAAGGGAGGGCCTCCTCGTTTCCGTTAAAAGGTGGACAGGAGTTCAAGCTCCCTACTAGGCCAACACTGAGACTACACTATCTGTATGTTGTGGGGCACCTCATTACTGTTCCCTGTATGGCCTCTACTGAAACCACAGGGGAATGCTTCCTTGTCACTGGATGAGGATAAATGTCTCAGCTCCCCACAGGGCTTTGTCTGAAACCACTCTGATTCAGGAAAAGACGTGCTTTGTTACAGCCAGGTGAGAATGGAAGTCTAAGCTCTCCACTCAGCCTTTATTGACCAAGGGGTGAGGTAAGGTCACATTATTTTCCATGATGTTTGGCTGGAGTAAGGCAATAATTGCCTTAATTTTCCTATCTTGTTATGCTGATGCTTGTTATATTTTCCCAGTTCTTTGGCTACAGAAATAAGGCTTTTCTTGAAAATGTACCATTGGCATTTCTGGGTTGCTAAATTCTTTTGCACCCAGTCTTGGATATATGAGGCAAAAGAAAAAAAAATCTAGGAACTCACTGTTGTGTTGTACTTCACGACCTGAGGTTCCTAGCTGGTCTGATTTCTTCTTTTCACCTATCAAGTGTAGGGTTTTTAGCTGTTCTTAGTGGGAGGAATAAGGAGAAGTGTGTCTACTTTATCTTGTCCCATAAACTGACAGGTGATTTTTAATGAGAATTTTAGTTTGCAAGTGGATCAATAATTTATATCTTTGCATCAGTATGTTCTCTTCCTATCTACAATGAGAAAAAGTCCTAATGAGAAGGCTTCCTTGGCGCACAAATAAGAGTCATAGTTCTTATGGGTTATGTCAATGAACCTAACATACTCATCACTCCTACCAAAGGAATTAAATGTTTAAATTTTCTTCTTAATGTACCACTTGCTGGACTCCATACTGACACCCCATTCCCTCTTTGTTTACTAGCTTTTCTACAGCCTTTGTCCAATATAGTCTATTAGATTTCAAGTTTCTTGGACTCTAGCCTATGCTTTTCATATTGTACTCTTGTCATTTTTATGGATCTAGGCATTGCTAAACTACTTCAGACACAAATTTGTAGACATGGTTGCAAATACAGCATATATGGTAGTCCATGATACCTTATATAAGAGCATTTTGGTATCTGAATAATACATGATAAATTTTTAAAGTGAAGTTAATATACCTTAAAGGCATGATAAAATGACTTCATAAGTTTAGAGAAAGATAGAACTCAATTATCTAAAGTTCTTATGATCACTAACTTTAAAATTTCATAACATGTTAAAGACATTTAAGATGGTATATAGAATTGTACGGTGTAGGTCCATGCACCCACCATTCTGCCTAATAAATTAAACTATACTAATGCTAATGTTTTGTGTTCTGTGAATCATTATTATGGTCCTGCAAATTTTGAGTACAGAGTAAGGAACATAAGAGTTGATGTCGGGCCTAGGATCTAGTCCAAGCTTTACTATTCGCTAGTTAATTGACCTAGGCAAGTCACTTAACCTCTTTGACACTCAGTTTCCTCATCTGTAAAACTGGGGTAGGGATGGTGCCTATTTCACAAGGTGGTTGTAACAGTTAAATTAGATGATTTTCTTAGTTAAGATGTTTTATCCAGTGCCTGGCACCCAATAAATGTAGTTTCTATTGTCATTTTTGTATCATCCCAAGCAGTGCGAGGAAAACAATAGTGAGTAGGCCATTATTTTAGTCTTCAAGGAGTTTGTCAAAAAGTAAGAAGGGTAAATTGGATACAAAAACAGCTACTATAAGAGCTGTGGTAAGATAAATACCATAAGGGTAGGATTGCCAAAATGTTGTGAGAGTTCAAAGGTTTGGAACATGGTAGCTGATGTCAGAATTTTGTACCCAATTGTTACATGTGTGATTTTGTTAACACTGAGGTCTGGATATACAGCATTAAAGCTAGGAGGGCAAGTATGCTGCCACCCTCCTTCCTATATCCATGGGCAGACACTACTTCTTGATCTCAGATATGGCCTTAAAATTTTCTTGACATACTGCCTCAAGTCATCATTATTAATCAACTGGAGTTGTCCCTGAAATAGAGTAGGTACCTAAAGTATGATGCTCCTGGGAGGACATCAAGAAGAAAGGGACATAGGCTAACAGTGCCAAATAGTAGAAGCAAGAGATAGAAAGGTATCAAATTTTGAAGAAAGTCATCATTGGTGAATTTTGAGAGACACATTACATTAAATTGGATCCATAGTAAAGGTCATAGAGTTTGCAGCTTGAAGTGGATAGAGTTAATGGCTGTTGGAGTTGTGGGCATCAAGGAACTTTGAGGCTAAATTTGGATGGATAATCCAAATAAATGTTGAAGTTGCCCATGAAGACAGCAGAAATTGCAGTGAAAAACAAGAACTGACTACAGTAGTCCCACCTTACCCGAGGTTTTGCTTTCTGTGGTTTCAGTTACCCACAGTCAACTGCAGTTCAAAAATACTAAATGGAAAATTCCAGAAATAAAAAATTCATGTTTTAAATTGCACGCCATTCTGAGTAGCATAATGAAATCTCTGGCTGTTCTTCTCTGTCGCAGGCATCCCTTTGTCCAACATGTCCTGCCTGTTAGTCTCTTAGTAGCCGTCTAGGTTATCAGATTGTTGCAGTATCGCAATGTTTGTGTTCAAGTAACCTTATTTTACTTAATAATGGGCCCAAAGCACAAGAGTAGTGATGCTGACAATTTGGATACACCAAAGGGAAGCTGTAAAGTGTTTCTTTTAAGTGAAAAGGTGAAAGTTCTCTACTTGAGGAAAGAAAAATATATGCTGAGGTTGCTAAGATCTACAGTAAGAACAAATCTTCTATCTGTGAAATTTTGAAGAAGGAAAAAGAAATTCATACTAGTTTTGCTGTCGCACCTCAAACTGCAAAAGGTAGGGCCGCAGTGTGTGATAAGTACTTAGTTAAGATGGAAAAAGCATTAAATTTGTGCAATAAGATATTTTGAGAGAGAGAAAGACCATATTCACTTAACTTTTATTACAGTATATTGTTATAATTGCTATGTTTTATTATTAGTTATTGTTAATCTCTTATTGTGCCTAATTTAGAAATTAAATTGTATAATGGGTATGTATATGTAGGAAAAACAATATATATATATATATATATATATATATATATATATATATTTCAGTACTCTCTGCAGTTTCAGTCATCCACTGGGGGTCTACTCTTGGAATGTATCCCCTGCAGATAAGTGGGGACTTCTATACATGCTGAAGAGGAATGACCTAGAACATAGTAGACTATAACAAGGAAGAAGATTTGTTTACATGTCTACTCCCTCCCTCTACTAGATTGTGGCATCTCAAAGCCAAGGAATTATATCTTATTTTCTTGGAATCTTAGCACCTAATACAGAGTACAAAACATTGAATGAATGGTTGAATGAATAAGGGAATGTTTGGTGATCATCAAGCAAGTGAATGTAGGCAACATATTTGAAAGCAATTTGAAAAGACCACCACAAAAGAGATTAGATTGGGGACTAAAGAGAAGTGCTGAAAGCTGAGTTTCCCTTGAGCAAATTGTATCTTCCTTTTCCTGAGTCTTCAATAGGTAATTTGCCCTATTAAGCACTCATCCTTACCTCAGTCTATTTCAAAGGCTCTCATCCTTGTCTGCAAGTTAGAAACACCTAAGTAGTTTTATTAAAAATTCAGTTGCCCTAGCTGTACCCCCCAGACCAATCAAATCAGAATCTCTGGAAGTGTGACTTAGTCATCAGTATTTTAAAAAGCTCCCCAGGTAATTTGTGCTGCCAAGATTGAGAACTACTGGGTTGGGACTGGCTAAAACAAAGTACAAGTGTATTAAATTATTTAATTACACAAAAATTCAGTTTTACAGCCAGAATTAATTTCTAGTACTTTTTAAAATAAGAAATGAAGTATCTCAGTTCTCAACTTCTGTTTACAATGTTTATTCCATGATTACATAGTGCCTGGAGGCCTACAGACGGGTTGTGTCAGGCCCTCATAGTGCTGAAAAGTTTTTAATTGATTGCCAACATTTAAAAATCAGATTTTACATAAAAATAGTAGCTTCCAACTTCTCTTGAAAATTAGAAGTGCTGGTAACATGATGTTTGCAAACTTTATTGAGAATGCAAGTTCACTAGTGGTACCAATCAGTCAAAACTGAATAGCTGATGCCTCAGTTAGATGGAAATAGTCAGTTGTGTTTCCTTTTTCTTCTTTCTTTTTTTTTGGTTCTGACTAGAGATTTACCCATTTTATTGATCTCATAGAACGAGGTTTTTGTTTAATTAATTATTCTGTGTTATTTTTATCTTTTCTCTTTCATCAGTTTCCACTTTGATCTTCACTATTCCCTTTCTTCTGCTTACTTTGGGATTAATTTTCTCTTCTTTTTCTAGTTTCCTAAGGAGGTCATTAATTTGAAACCTTTCTTATTTTCTAATGTAGACATTCAGTGCTATAAATTTCCTCCTAAGTACTTTTATATTTTTATAAAATTGACATGTAACATTACATTAGTTTCAGGTGTAAAACATGATTCAATATCTGTTCTAAGTACTTCTTTAGCAGTATCCCACAAAATTTGATATACTGTGTTTTCATTTTATTCAGTTAAAAATACTTTTTAATTTCCTTCTTGATTTACCCTATAGTCCATGAGTTATTTAGAAGTTTATTATTTAGTTTCCAAATATTTAGGGATTTTCCAGAGTCTTTCTGTTATTGATTTCTAATTTAATAACTTTAGCATCTGATAATACACTTTGTATGACTTAATTCCTTTACAATGTATTAGGACTTGTTTTTATTCCACAGAATATGATCTATAACAGCAAATGTTCCATGTGTACTTGAGAAGAATGTGTATTCTACTGTTGTTGGGTACAGTGTTCTGTAAATGTCAATTAGGTCTAGCTGGTTGATTGTATTGTTCAAGTTGGCTTCATATCCTTGCTGATTTTCCACTTACATTTTCTATTAGCTATTGAGACAGGAATATTGAAATCCCTGACTATAATTGTAGATTTGAATATTTCTCTTTGTAGCTATGAGATAATAGAAAATGTATATTGGTCTCAGACCCCAGTTTCTGGCACAGAGCTCCTAAAACCCTTGTAAGTTCCTAAGGGATAAGAGTACTAGAAACATCTTTTGTTACAATATTTGGTCTTTGACCTCGGTTCCTGACACAGGGCTTCTGAAACCCTTGGAAATTTCTAAGTGATAATAGCACTAGGAGCATCTTTTGTGCTAATGATGTGACTCTGGGTGGGCTTCTGGACAGGAGGTGGTCACCAGAAAGATGAAGTCATGGTTAGAAGCTTGGAATTCTCAGCTTCACCCTCACATCCTCAAGAGAGGGAAAAGGGGATGGAAATGGAGCTAATAATTCATTATGCCTACATGAGGAAGTCTTCATAATATCCCAGTAGTATGGTATTCGGAGAGCCTCCATGTACTGGGACAGTGATGCATCCCAACTTCATGGAAACAGAAGCTCCTGTGCTCAGGACCCTCCCAGGCCTTCATCTATGTATCTGGCTGTTCATCTATGTATCTGGCTATTCATCTGTATCCTTTATCATATCCTTTAATAAACTGGTAAATATGTGTCTCCCTAAGTTCTGTGAGCTGCTCTAGCAAATTAATCAAACCTGAAGATGAGGTTATAAGAACCCATTGGTCAGAAGCACAGGTAACAACCTGGACTTTCAGTTGGCATCTGAAGTGAGGGGAGCAGTCTTGTGGGACTGAATCCTTAAACCTGTGGGATCTGATGCTATCTCCACATAGTGTCAGATTTGAATTGAATTGAGTTAATTATGTGACGCCAGCTGGGTGTCCTTGAGCAAATTGTATCTTCCTTTTCCTGAGTCTTCAATAGGCAATTTGCCCTATTAAGCACTCATCCTTACCTCAGTTTATTTCAAAGGCTCTCATCCTTGTCTGCGAGTTAGAAACACCTAAGTAGTTTTATTAAAAATTCAGTTGCCCTAGCTGTACCCCGCAGACCAATCAAATCAGAATCTCTGGAAGTATGACTTAGTCATCAGTATTTTAAAAAGCTCCCCAGGTGATTTGTGCTGCCAAGATTGCTTGGTGTGGGAAACCCATCCACACATCTGGTGTCAGAGTGTGAGAGTAAAGGAAGAACACAGGAAGAGGACTGTTTTTCTTTTTTTCCTAACACAGTTCTATCAGGTTTTGCTCCATATATTTTGACGTGATGTTATTAGGTACATAACAATTTATGATCGTTATGTCCTCTTATTTAATTGACTAATTTATCATTATTAAATATCCTTCCTTTTCTGTCATAATATCCTTTACCCTAAAATGTACTTTGTCTCCCGGTCAGAATGGCCATCATCAAGAACTCTAGAAACAATAAATGCTGGAGAGGGGGTGGAGAAAAGGGAACACTCTTGCACTGCTGGTGGGAATGTAAATTGATACAGCCACTATGTAGAACAGTATGGAGGTTCCTTAAAAATCTACAAATAGAACTACCATATGACCCCACAATCCCACTACTGGGCATATACCCTGAGAAAACCATAACTCAAAAAGAGTCATGTACCAAAATGTTCATTGCAGCTCTATTCACAATAGCCAGGACATGGAAGCAACCTAAGTGTCCATCAACAGATGAATGGATAAAGAAGATGTGGCACATATATACAATGGAATAT
>NC_041234.1:29158573-29162959 GCF_002837175.3 Physeter macrocephalus | reverse complement strand
CAAGAGGGAAGAGGTATGGGAACATATGTATATGTATAACTGATTCACTTTGTTGTAAAGCAGAAACTAACACACCATTGTAAAACAGTTATACTCCAATAAAGATGTTAATAATAATAATAATATAACAGAAAAAAAATGTACTTTGTCTCATAAATTTAGCATCTCCAGGTTTCTCTCCACTAGAGTTAACATGGTATATTTTTATCAAATCTTTTATTATATTTTTGCCCTTGAAACTAACATATTTCTTATAGGCAGCACACAACTGTGACTTGTATTTTTATCCAATCTGCCAATCTATAACATTAAATTGGGGTGTTCAGACCAGTTACATTTTGTCGTTATTGATATGGTTCAGTTTGAGTTTAGTATTTTTCTATTTGTCCCATCTGTTCTCTGCTTCTTTCTTCCTCTTTCTCTGCCTTCTTTTCCATTAGTCAAGTATTTTTGTGATTCCATTTTATCCCCTTTTTCAGCTTATAATATAACTTTTTGTTTTGTTATTTTAGTGGTCAGTCTTGCATTTATGGCATATATTTAACTTATTGTAGCCTACCTTCAAGTAATATTATACCACTCTGGGTACAATATAAGATCCTTAAAATAGCCTGCTCATTCTCCCCTCCTGGTCTTTATTCTATTGCTGTATACATTTTACTTTTATGTATGTTATAAAACTTACAATACATTATTATTATTTTTGTTTAAACAATCAATTTTCTTTTAAAAAGTTTTAAATAATAAGAAAAATATTTTCATATAGTTATCCTCTTTGGTACCATTTCCAGAGGAAAAACACATTACTGTGTGTCTCCTCCATTTTCAGTACTCTAACACTACTTCACTTCTGACACCAGATGTGTCAGGGTGGCAGGGAGTTTCCCCACACCACACAATTCTGCACCAGCTGGGTGTCCTACAACTTAATTCTGACACTATCTACCTGGAGATAGCGTCAGATGCCAAAAGTTAAGGATTCAGTCCCACAAAACCGCCCCCCTCACTTCAGATGTCAATCGCAAGTCCAAGTTGTTACCTGTGCTTCTGACCTGCTGACTATAAATCAGAGGTTTCCATGACCCCCTCCTCAGATTCAATTAATTTGCTAGAGCAGCTCACAGAACACAGGAAAACATTTATTTACTAAATCACTGGTTTATTATAAAAGGAATAGTCAGGTGAAAGAGTTGCATAGGGAAAGGTATGTGGGAAGGGGCAGAGTTTCCATGCTCTCTCTGGGCGCACCCCACTCTTTTTGCATCTCAGGATGTTCAGCAACCTGGAAGCTCTCTGAACACGTCCATTTGGGTTTTCATGGAGACTTTATTACACAGGCATGATGAATTAAATATTTGGCTGCTGGTGATTGAACTCAATCTTCAGCCCCTCTCCTTTTGCTGGAGGTTTTGTGTGTGTGTGTGTTTTTAGAGGGTAAGCTGAAAGTTCCAACCCTCTAATCAAGGTTGTTTTCCCCTGGCAACCAGCCCCCATCCTTAGTGGCTTTCCAAAAATCACCTCATTAACATAATCTCAGACATGGTTGAAAGGGGTTTGTTATGAATAAATAACAAGACACCCATTTCACCTTTATGCCCTAAAACTATTTCAGGAACTGAGGACAAAAGACCAAATGTTATAACAAAAGATGCCCCTATGGCTCTTATACAGGAAACTGCAAGAATTTTAGGAGCTATGTACCAGGAACAGCAGACGAAGACCAAATATATATTTCTTATTATTAATAACAATATCACACTATTTTGGGCCTTCTTTATTCCTTTCTGTAGATACATATTTCCATCTGGTATCATTTTCCTTTTTCATGAAGCACTTTTATTATTTCTTGTAGTACAAGTCTGCCAGTAATAAATTATTTCAGCTTTTATATGTCTGAAAAATGTCGTTTTTTTGCCTTTATTTTTGAAAGATATTCTTGCCAGATACAGAATTTTACCTTACCATTTTATTTCCTTTCAGGATTTTAAAGGTTTTTCTCCACTGTCTTCTTACTTGCATCTTTTCCCAGGAGAAATCTGATGTCATCATTTTCTTTCTTCCTCTGTACATAACAAACCTTTTATCTCTGGGTGCTTTTAAGATTTTATCTTTTTCACTGGTTTTAAGCACTTTGATCATAATGTAATAGGTGTAGTTTTCTTCATTTTTCTTGTGCTTAGAATTCATTTATCTTCTTGGTTCTGTGAGTTTATAGTTTTTATCAAATTTATACATTTTCAGCCATTATTTCTTCAATTTATTTTCTGTCTCCTTCCCTTCTCCTCTCTTTCAGACTCCAATTATCCTTTCATTAGTTACTGGTCCATAGCCCACTGATACTCTGTTCAATTTTTATAACTCATTTTTCTCCCTGTTTCATTTCAGATAGTTTATGACATCAAGTACATTAATCTTTTCTTATGCAACGTCTAATCAGCCATTAATTCTATCCATCATATTTTTCATCATAAAAATTTTATTTTTCATCTCAAGAATGTCTATTTGGGTCTTTTTCATATATTCCACATCTCTACTTAACTTTTTGAACATTTGGAATACAGTTATAATGTCTATTTAAATGTCTATGTCTGCTAATTCTAACATCTCAGCTTTGAATCAGTTCTAATTGAATTTTCTCCTCAATAATTTTTGTTTATATTTTTATGCTTTTTGCATTCTTTGTAATTTTTAATTGAATACTAGCTAGATATTATAGATTTACCTTGTTCAATGCTAAATATGTCTTTATTCCTATAAATATTCTTGACATAGTTCTGGGAAATAATTAAGGTACCTGGAAATGGTTTGATATTATTGGGTCATGCTTTTTTTTTATTACAGTACTGGAGTAGGGCTCATTCTAGGCCTAATGATTCCCTGCTACTGAAGCTACCCTTCTGTGTACTCTACCTCATGCTCCATGAATTTTGAGGTGTTTTAGTGTGGCTGGTGGGAAAGGCATTATTTCTGGCTCTGCCTTCCCAGCATATACTGTTAGTTCTAATCCTTTTGGGTGATTCTATATCTGGCCTTGGGTACTTTCCTCACATGCATGTTCTGAGCAGTCATCAACTGAATGCTGAAGGGGAATCTCAGTAGATATCTGAAGTTTGACCTCTGTACAGTTTCTTTTCTTTAGTACTCTCTCCTGAAAGTTCTAGCCACCTAGGTCTCTCTGGACACTCATCCCCATGTTCTCAATGCAAAGAGTCCATCAGTCTTCTCCTCAATTTTCCCTCCCTGCACTATAGCCCAGAAAATCTCTCAAAGCAATAAACTGGGGCAATCTTTGAGTTTACTTCATTTGTTTCCTGGATCTCTGGATTGTTGGATCTCTGGATCTCCAGTGTCTTGAAAACTGATGTTTCATATTATTTGAAACATCTTTTGGTTGTCCCAGCTTTGAGGGTATATCTTGTTTTTTTACTCCATATTATCCATAAGCAGAAATATCTGTTCTTTTTTCTTATTGTCTTTTAAATTGAGGTATTTTACATGAAATAATATGCACTACTCATGTGTGTATAGCTCAATCATCTAAATATCTGTGCAATCATTGTCCAGATCAAGTTATTAAAATTGTTAAGCACTCCTAGAAGGTTCCCTCGTCCTCCTCCACTACTTTGTTTTATTGCAAGCCACCTACCTTGTTCTTATGCTACAGTCATGATAAATCCATGTAATTTTATTGCTGCCACACTTCAGCTACCAATCCCTGTCTTCTGTCTTCTAGAAGTAGTCTCACTTCAGATATTTTTTTAATAGGTGGCTATTACAGAACAGAGTGGATTTATTTTTACTTTTTAAAAATTGAGGTATAAAAACTGGACAACTACATGTAAAAGAATGAAATTAGAACATTTCCTAACACCACATACAAAAATAAACTCAAAATTGATTAAAGACCTAAATCTAAGACCAGATACTCCTAGAGGAAAACATAGGCAGAACACTTTTTGACATAAATTGCAGCAATATATTTTTGGATCCATATCCTAGAGTAATGGAAACAAAAACAAAAATAAACAAATGGGATCTAATTAAACGTAAAAGCTTCTGCACAGCAAAGGAAACCATAAACAAAACAAAAAGACAACCCACAGAATCAGAGAAAATATTTGCAAACAATGCAACTGACAAGAGATTAAATTCCAAAGTATACAAACAGCTCATACACCTCAATATCGAAAAAAAAACAAACAACCCAATCAAAAACTGGGCAGAAGATCTAAATAGACATTTTTCCAAAGAAGACATACAGATGGCCAACAAACACATGAAAGGATGCTCAACATCACTAATTATTAGAGAAATGCAAATCAAAACCACAGTGAGGTATCACCTCACACCAGTCAGAATGGCCATCATCAAAAAATCTACAAACAA
>NC_041234.1:29139454-29158563 GCF_002837175.3 Physeter macrocephalus | reverse complement strand
TGGTGCAGCCACTATGGAGAATAGTATGGAGGTTCCTTAAAAAACTAAAAATAGAGTTACCATATGATCTAGCAATCCCACTCCTGGGCATATATCTGGAGAAAACTCTAATTCAAAAAGATACATGCACCCCAATATTCAGAGCAGCACGATTTACAATAGCCAAGACATGGAAGTGACCTAAGTGTCCACTGACAGATGAATAGACAAAGGAGATGTGGTAAATATATACAACAGAATATTACTCAGCCATAAAAAAGAATGAAATAATGCCATTTGCAGTAACATGGATGGACCTAGAGATTATCATACTAAGTGAAGTAAGTCAGACAGATAAATACAAATATCATATGATATCACTTATATGTGGAATGATGCAAACGAGGTTATTTACAAAACAGAAATAGACTCAGACTTAGAAGACAAATTTATGGTTATCAAAGGGGAAGGGGGGAGAGATAAATTTGGAATTTGGGATTAACAGATACAGACTACTATATATAAAATAGATAAACAAGACCTACTGTATAGCACAGGCAACTATATTCAATATCTTGTAATAATATATAATGCAAAAGAATTTGAAAAAGAAATATATATATATATATAATTGAATCACTTTGCTATACACCTGAAACATTGTAAATCAACTCTACTTCAATAAAAAAATAAAAATTAAAAAAATAAGTAAATAAGGTAGTGGGAAAGAATGATAAGGAAGAGAAAGAAGCCAAAATAGGTGCACAATTGGAGTTAATCCAGCTGGGCAACTCTGGGAGATAGTGAATGCATCTTAGAGTTATATCAATTAAGGTAGAAGGAACTACTGTATTTAGCCACTCACTCCCATCACTCATTAGTTTAGCGTTACTTCTAAGGGAAATATCTCTCTAAAACTTTTGGCTTGTTCTGATTGAAAATAAGTGTACTCCTGTAGCAAAAAACAAAATCAAAAGGTCCCTCAGAGGGCTTCCCTGGTGGCGCAGTGGTTGCGCGTCCGCCTGCCGATGCAGGGGAACCGGGTTCGTGCCCCGGTCTGGGAGGATCCCACATGCCGCGGAGCCCCTCAGACAGAAAGTTGAGATGTTCAATAAGGGCAACCTTCATAGTAAAGACGTGAGTGTGGACAGGATATGGTCAGGGCAAAAATATCTGCCACAGTGTCTATTTGATACTTAGTGATTATGTGGGGTATACAAAACCTTCAAATGTCAAATGTCAAGCAAGACATGAGTATTAAAGTGTTAACTGACAATATTAAATACTATAAAGATTTTCTTAAAGAACACATGGATTAATATAAATAAAAAGTACAGATAAATCATTTACGTTCAAAGATATGACAGTTCTAGGTGGGAAATGAAAGTAATAAAAATAAGAAAATGCAGTATATTTTTTGATCAGCCAACGTAGTGGAAAACAGATGGAAACCTAAACTTTGAAAAAAAATAAAATTGAGGTATAATTGACATATAACATTATATTAGTTTCAGGTGTACAACATAATGATTTGATATTTGTATGTATTGCAAAATGATCACCACAATAAGCCTAGTTAACATTTGTCACCACACATAGTTGCAAAATATTTTTTTTTATGATAAGGACTTTTAAGATTTACTCTCTTAGCAACTTTCAAATATACAATCCAGTATTATTAACTAACTATAGTGACCATCTGTACATTACATTCCCATGACTTATTTATTTTATAACTGAAAGTTTGTACCTTTTGACCCCCTTCACTGATTTTGTCCACTCCCTAACCCCTGCCTCTGGCAACCAGCAATCTATTTTCTATATCTATGAGCTTGGTTTTTTTGTTTCTTTGTTTTGTTTTGTTTTTAATTCCACATATAAGTGAGATCATCCGATATTTGTCTGTGACTTATTTTACTTAGCATAGTACCCCTAAGGTTTCCATCCATGTTGACACAAATGGCAAGATTTCCTTCTTTTTTATGGCTAACTAGTAGTCCATTTCATATATATATATATATACACATACATATACACACCCATCTTCTTTCTCTATTCTTCCATTGGTAGACACTTAGTTTTCTTGCATATCTTGGCTATTGTAAATAATGCTGCAATGAACATGGGGATGCTTATATCTTTTCTAATTAGTGTTTTAGCTTTCTTTGGATAAATTCCCAGAAGTGGAATTGCTGGATCATAAGGTAGTTCTATTTTCAGGTTTTTGAAGATCCTCCATACTGTTTTTGATTGTGGCTGCACCAATTTACATTCCCATCAACAGTGAACAAGGGTTCCCTTTTCTTCACATCCTTGCCAACACTTTTTGTCAAATGATACTGAGCCTGAGTATTCATATTTTCCCAGTTTGACACAAAAGCCCACCCAATATCACTGTTACCAGTTATTTATCATTCACATAGTAGCCTATCAATAGATGCTAGTAAAAGTGAGCATTGCTAATAGAATTACAACCATGACTCCAATCAAGAAAAGTAGCATGATGCTGTGGAAAAAGTAGTGGCTTACCTCCTCTTTTTCATCTTTCCTGTCTAGATAGCATGTCAAAAACTTTATTTTTAAATCAGTGGTATTCTTTCCTGAGTTTATGATATTTTTTCATCTGCCAATTACCAATTTTTCATGTTTCCCAGACCTCAACAGTCAAAAAAATTAAATAACTAATAAAGGAATAGTTCTTTGATTCTGCTCCCACCTAGTCTTCAGAAACTTCAGTCTTTGCCAAATTCCACCTAAATGATTTTGAGAGAACCCAGGGAGGTTTCTTTTGCCCTCCAGGTTTTCTTACCTTGCTTATCATAAGAATTACCTCAGAATCCTCTCACGCCTACCCTCCTCCCCCTCCCCCTCCCTCTTCTTCTTCTTCTTCTTCTCCTTCTTCTTCTTCTTCTTCTTCTTCTTCTTCTTCTTCTTCTTCTTCTTCTTCTTCTTCTTCTTCTTCTTCTTCTTCTTCTTCTTCTTCTTCCTCTTTTTCCTCTTCCTCTCCTTCTCCTTCTCCTTATTCTGTTAACTTTTTTGTATAGTATGAGGTAGGGGTCCAAATTCATTCTTTTGTATGTGGCTATTCAGTTGCTGAGGACCACAGAAATATTATTCTGTCACTATGAATTGTCTTGGCACTCTTGGTCTATGGTTGATGAAAATCAATAGACCAATTGCAAGAGTTAATTTCTGGACTCTCCACTTCATTCCATTTATCTATATGTCTATTTTTATGCCAATATCACAATGTCTTGATTGCTCTAGGTTTGTAGAAAATTTTAAGATCAGGGATTCTGTGTCCTTCAATTTTGACCTTATTTTAAAGACTGTTTTGGCCATTGTGAGTCCCACAATTTCCATATGAATTTTAGGGCTACCTTGTCAATTTCTAAAAAAAAAAATCTATGTAGGATTTGACAAGGGATTCCACTGAATCTGTAGATCAACTTGGAGAGTATTGCCATCTGAACAGTACTAAGTTTTCTGATTCATGAACTTGGGATTTCTTTCCATTTATTTAGATCTTCTTGAATTATTTTTAATAATGTTTTGTAGCCTAAGAGTATAATTTTTTATCTTCTTTTATTAAATTTATTCCTAATTATGTTTTCTGATTCTATGGTAAGTGGAATTATTTCCTTGATTTCATTTTTGGATTGTTCAATGCTAATGTATAAAAATATAACTGAGTTTCATATATTGATCTTGTACTTTACAAACTTGCTAAACTCATTTATTAGTTCTAATAGGTTTTCTTTTGGAGATTCTTAGGATTTTCTATAAATGAGATCACGTCTTCTGCAAATAGAGATAGTTTTACTTCTTACTTTTCAATCAAAATTTCTTTTTTTTAATCTTGTTGCATAACTGTCCTCTCTAGAACCTCTAGTACAATGCTCTAGTAAAATGTTGAATAGAAGGTGTGAAAGTGTATATCCATGCCTTATTGCTTGTCTTATGGAGAAAGCATTCAATCTTTAATTATTAAATATGATAATAGCTGTGCATTTTTCATAGAAGACCTTTATAAGGTTGAAGAAGATCCACTCTATTTCTAATTTGGCTTTTTTTTTTTTAATCATGAAGGGGTATTGGATTTTGTCAAATGCTCTTTCTGTGTCTGTTCAGATGATTTGTGGTTTTTGTCCTTTATTCTATTGACATGGTGACTTACTTTAATAGATTTTCAGATTTTATATGAACTTTGCATTTATAGGATATATTTTACTTAGTCATAATATGATCCCTTGTATATGCTGGTAGGTTTGGTTTGGTAGTATTTTTTTGAGGACTTTTGCATTGAGGTCTGTAGTTTTCTTTTCTTGTCATGCCTTTGTCTGCTTTTGTTAGTAGGAAAATACTGGCCTTGTAGAATTTGGGAAATATTTCTTTTCTTCTATTTTCTGTAGCAATTTGTAAAGAATTGGTATTGATTCTAATTAATCATTTAAAATTTTGGCAGAATTTATCAGTGTGTCTGGACCTGGAATTTTCTTGTAGGAAGTTTTATAAATTACAAATTCAATCTCTATAGTTGTTATAGGTGTATTTTGATTCTCCACTTCTTGAGTTAGTTTTAGTAGTTAGATGAAATTGAAAAATTCCTAGAAAGAATCAAAGTATTCTAATTTATTGGGAACAGTTGCTATAGCATTCTCTTTTATTCTTTCTTGTTTCTTTATTGACAGTAGTAACACTCACTCTCTCATTCCTCATTTTAGTAATTTGAGTCTTCTGCCTTTTTTCTCTTGGTCATTCTAGACAAAGAGTTATGAATTTTGTTGCTCTTTTCAGAGAATTGATTTTTTTCTTTTGTTGATTTTCAATTTGTTGTCTTATGGCTTAGTATCTTGTCTAACCTGGAGAATGTTTCATGTGTACTGGACAAGAATATGTAGTCTGTTTTTTTAGATGGAGTGTTCTATACATGTCTATTAAGTCTAGTTTCTTTATAGTGTTGTTCAGGTCTTCTAGGTCCTTGTTGATCTTCTGCTTTATTGTTCTATACATTCCTGAAAGTAGATTGTAAAAGTTTCCAACTATTATTGTTGAATTCTCCATAACTCTCTTCAATTCTGCAACTTTCTGCTTCTTTCATTTGAAGCTCTGTTTTGGGGTGCATATATATTTACAAATTTAATATCTTACAGATAGATATATGCTTTTATACTTATAATTTTTTTCTTTATTTATAATAAACATTTTTGTTTTAAAGTCTATTTTTTTCTAATATTATTGTAGCCACTCCAGCTTTTATACCTAATAGTGAAAAGCTGAATGCCTTCCCCCTAATTTCTGGAGCAAGACAAAGAAACTATTCTTACCTCTTCTATTCAACATTGTATTGGAAGTCCTAAACAGTGCAATTAAACATGAAAAATAAATAAAATTTACACTAATTGGAAAGGGGGGGGAAAGTTCCCTATTTGCAGACATAATTGTCTAGAAAAAAATTCCCAAGCGATCTAATGGGAGGGAGACACAAGAGGGAAGAGATATGGGGACATATGTATATGTGTAACTGATTCACTTTGTTATAAAGCAGAAACTAACACACCATTGTAAAGCAATTATACTCCAATAAAGATGCTTTTAAAAAAAAAAACCCTAGAAGTATCAAGTGAGTTTAACAAAAACTCAGGATATCAGTCAACACACAAAATCAATCATATATCTAAATACTAGTAATGAAATTTTTAAAAATTATACTAACTCCAACATTTAAACAAAATTGAAAAAACAATACAATTTATGATAGCTCAAAAAGGGAAGCAATTCGGTGTGAATTTAACAACAACAACAACAAAACAAACAGTATCTGCATATTGAAAGCTGTAGGACACTGATTAAAGGAAACTAAAAAGATCTAAAGAAATGGAGACGGATCTAGTGCTCATGGATTTGTAGAGTCCTCTTTATAAGAGAAAAGGGAACACTCTTGCACTGTTGGTGGGAATGTAAATTGATACAGCCACTATGGAGAACAGTATGGAGGTTCCTTAAAAAACCACAAATAGAACTACCATACGACCCCGCAATCCCACTACTGGGCATATACCCTGAGAAAACCATAATTCAAAAACAGTCATGTACCAAAATGTTCATTGCAGCTCTATTTACAATAGCCAGGACATGGAAGCAACCTAAGTGTCCATCAACAGATGAATGGATAAAGAAGATGTGGCACATATATACAATGGAATATTACTCAGCCATAAAAAGAAATGAAACTGAGTTATTTGTAATGAGGTAGATAGACCTGGAGTCTGTCATACAGAGTGAAGTAAATCAAAGAGAAAAACAAATACCATATGCTAACACATATATATGGAATCTAAGAAAAAAAAATGTCATGAAGAGATTAGTGGTAGGACAGGAATAAAACACAGACCTACTAGAGCATGGACTTGAGGGGATATATGTATATGTATAACTGATTCACTTTGTTATAAAGCAGAAACTAACACACCATTGTAAAGCAATTATATTGCAATAAAGATGTTAAAAAAAGATGACAATTATCTCAAGTTAATCTATAGATTTAACACAATTTCAATCAAATCACAACAGGATTTTTGGTAGTTATAGGAAACCTGATTCCAATTTATAGTGAAAGTCAAAGGAATTAGAATCACCAAGCCAACTTTGATAAAGAAGAATACATTTGGAGGAATCACACTACTTGAGATTAAGATTTACTTTAAAACTACAGTTATCAGGATAGCATGGTATTGGTGAAGGGATAACACATAGATCAGTGGAAAAGAATAGAGCATTCAGAAATAGACCAATACAAATATAGTGAATTGATTTTTTTAACAAAGGTACAGATTCAATGGATTTGATTTAATTGTCCTTTTAACAAATTGTGTGCATACGAAAATCACAAAGAGATTCTACTACATATCTGTTAGAAGGCTAACATAAAAATAGTATAAAGAATACCAAGTGCTGGCAAGGATGTAGAGCAACTATAATCCTCACACATTGATGGTGGGAACACAAAATGGTATAGTCACTTTGGAAAACATTTTGGCAGTTTCTTATAAAGTTAAACATCTACACATCATAACCATTTATGAGCAGTCCTATTTCTAGGCATTTCTTTTGAGAAATTAAAATTGATGTTCACACAGAAGACTGCATATGAATGCTATAGCTGCTTAATTCATCATCTTCAAAAGTGGAAACCACCCAAATGTTTTTCAACTGGTGAATTGATAAACAATTTGCAACACATCCATGTGATGAAATATACTTCATAAATAAAGACTAATGAATGGTTGATATATGCATCAACTTGGATGAATCTCAAAGGTGTTATCCTAGGTAAAAGAAGCCTGGCTCAAAAGGTTACATATTCTATGCTTCCATTTATGTGACATTTTAGAAAAGAAGAAACTAGATTGAAAGAGAACATTGGGGGTAGGGAAGACTGTGTGACTAAAACAGGATATCATAGGGACTTTGGGGGGTTATGGGATCTGAACCATCTCTCAACCAAGATAATTATTAATAAATTTCCTTGGGCTATGCAATCCTCCTCTGCCTCTCATCACCTACCCTATCCATCAATCCATGTCTTTCTGTTCATATAGGCATGTGTTTCCTTTTTAAAAATTTATTGAAATTTTTAATCCTATTCCATTTAATCCCTCTACAGGTTTAAATGTATGCATTTTTCCTTATTCTACTTTTTACTCTCACTGTGAATTTGTTATTTTAGCGGTAACTTTTGAATATTTCTTATAATTATTTAACTTAACAACGTCTGAACTTTAAAAATATATTAACCTCTCTCCCGAACAAATGAATTCTGATGTCTATCTCCTCCTGAGTTGTATGATATTTTTGTTCAGAATCTTTGAATCACCATTTTTTTCAACCCCAGCAATCAGTATGATTATTATGTTTTTATACACACCATGTTTTTTTAGATTGACATACATGTTTATCATTTTATTTGCTCTTAATTCCTTAGCTTTTCAGACTGTCCTTCTGGTATCATTTTCCATAGCCTGTAGTGCAGTAATTTTCAATCTTCTCTGTGCATCAGAAAGGAGCTTTAAAGGAGGTTTAAAAATATATGTAAATGCCTGACCTCACTCCTAAGCTTTAGATTAATTTTGGCTGGGATGGGGATCAGGCATTGGTATTTTAAAAAAGAAGAAAGATGAAAGCTCTCCTAGTGATTCTAATGGGCACCCAGATTTGAGAACTACTGCTTTATAAGGTCCATATTTATGTTATTTTGTTTATTGCTTGTCTTCCTAACTAAAATGTAAGTTACAAAAGTGCAGGGAGTTTTTCACTCTTTTATTTATACATGTATCTCTACTGCCTTGAACAGTGAAAACTACACAGAAGTTGACCAACAAATGTTTGTTGAATGAATGAAAGAAAGTGCTAAGAATACTAAACATGGAAGAGAAAGGGAGCAGTTGCCTGGTTTTGGTTAAGGAGTGAAACGAAACATCAGCAAGGTTTCATGAGAGATAAAATATGAGCTGACCTTTGAAAGACGAATATGAGTTAGTAGAGTGTGAATGCACAGAGATTTGAGATATTGGTGCACTTTCCAAATTATAAACAGTTGTGTAAGACTTGGATTTAGGGTGGGAGAGGCTGAGTGATGAGAGATGGGATGAGAGAAAAAGACAGAGTTAGACAACCAAGGCTTTTATACACCATAGTTGGCATTTGGGGAGTAATATAGAAGGTCTGAACTAAGATAGTGATCCTGGTTACTGAGAGAAGTGGATAAAGTTTATAAATGTTCAGTGAGCTCTTCTATAATGACAACCCTCTTCCCGTCCCCCACATAGTGTAACCCCCATAGTACATTGCTATCCCATTTACCTGGTTTATTTCTATGTAGCGCTTGTCACCACTTAGCATGTGTTTTCTTAAATATTTTATTATCCATGAAACAAGAATGTAAGTTCTGTGAGGGCAGAAATTTTTGTCCATTTTGGTCACGGTTCTATCCTCGGGGCCTGGTGCATATTAAACTGCTCAATAAATATTTGTTGCATGAAATAATCAAAATTTTGATTGCAGACGGCATCAAGGAAAATGCTCAGGTTTCACTGCCTCTGGATTTCTGATAATCCATTGACTATTTTTTTCCAGCTCAGTTCCAAATACAATTAATTCTTAATAGCGTAAACCCCTCATTTTCTGTATTTGGTCATTGATTACCACAATAGTCTCTAGACCAACCTCTCTGCTTCCAGGTTGCACTGGTACAACCCATTTTCTATATTTTGGTTTGAAACATTACTAGATGCTTTTTGTTGTTGTTGTTGAGGCAAGAGATAGAGACTTTATGTGGAAAGCCACAGATGGAGAAGATGACAGACTAGAGTCCCCAGAAAACCATCTTGACTAGATGCTTTCTTGCTTAAAATTCATTTTTGGCTTTCTGTTTTCTTTGTAATAAGCTCAAACTCCGTAACATGGCATGCAAGGTCCTTCTTTGTCTGGCCTCTTCTTACACCCAGGCTTCATCTCTCATCACTGCTTCTTTCAAACCACACTTCAAATCCACTATCATTCTTCCTTTTCATTCATCCATTCAATCACTTATTCAACACTAAACCAGCCTTTATTGAGCACCCTCTAGGAGATAAGGTCTATTTTAGGTTTTTCGTATTCACCAGTCAATTGGATAGCCATAGTTGCAACACTGTATTCTCTTTATCGATTATTATTGTCACATTATAGTGCTGCTAGTTGTTTATGTGTTCATTTTCCCCACTTGTTGGAGGGTCTTGAAATCCAGGACTATGTCTTATTCTTCTTTATATGGACAATATCAGGAACAGAACCTCACACTGAGTGGTTGTTCAAAATCTGTTGGCTGAATGACAAAATATGAGTCAAATGTTGAAATGAACCATACAAATACTAGCAAAAGTAAAGACCTTGTGCCAGCCGCCGTCATTGCCTTGACCACATTTTGGTCATTTACTCATTCCACATACATTTATAATCACCTATTTTATGCTATACTCTTATGTGTTTAAATGTCGCCTTTAGCCCCTAGGCTGTGGGCTTCTAGTGAGATGCCTCTGGGTATAGAATAGTGTTTGGTACACTTGTGGATTTTTTGAAAATAACCACAAAAGAGGAGGCCTGGGGTACAGATTTTGGGCTCAGAAGAACTTTCTGGAGGTAACGACAATAGTTAACTCAATATTGAACTTTTAACCAGAGTAAGGATTACTCTTATTATTGAAACTTTTTGTCAAATTATCATTGTCTTCATTTTCGGGGGAAGTATACAAGTATACAAGAACGCTTTCTAAATGAGTTCACTTTTATTTATTTGGAAATTTGAGTATGGCACGTAACTCTCTGGATACCATTCCAAGACAAAAATGATTCAGATTAAGAAGTTTTAAAAATCTTGAAATCGAAGTATGCCACTAATAAACTTGAATTTATTATTTTTTTTAATGCCAGGAAGCAGTAAATCAGTATCGTAAATACGTAACTGTAGACATCCGAGAGTTAAGGGACTAAAGGTAAGGGAGATATTTGAAAGTCTGAATCAGGAAGGCGAGGTGACAAATTGGATACGTAGAGTTTGGCGGAGCTGCTGCAATTCTTGGAATGACTAGGGCTAGGATTTGTAAAAAGTTACTGATTCCCTCTTCCAGACATTTTACGTCACTATCCGGGTTCCCATCTGGTGAGAGAGCCACTGAGATACATTATTTCAAGAGCTTGCTAGAGAGGCACAGGAAGTTGTCTGGAGTGAAGGCGGGGGGAGGGTGTGGCGGCCCGGGCTAAAGCTTCCTCCAAACAAAAGAAAATAGTACTTCCGGTCACGCCATCGTCGCGTCGCGGCGTTCTTCATCAAGGTGAGTGTAAAGAAAGGGACTGCTAATTTTCACGAGTGAGTCCGCAGACACCTCAGGGACGGTTTCCTCCTTGCTTCAACACGAGGTGGAAAGAATTCATCCCCAGGGTACATTGAAGGATGTTTCTGACGCTTGTGGTTCCGATCGCTCACTCTCTCCTCTCTTACGCCTCGGGAGGTGGCTGGCCGTCATCCCCTCCCCCTTCTGACTCTCGTGGTCCTTTTATCCCTGATTATTCTTCACTTCTCCTCTTTATCCCGAATCCTCTAACCAATCTTTCTGAGTTTGGGTCATTCCCTCTACCACCGATTTCTTTCCTACCTCTTACTCTCACCTTCCACCCCGCCCCCCTCTCAGCCTCAGAACTTTTGCTACCTCCTTCCCCCACTCTGAACCTACATTCTTCCTTCTTTTTACTTTCGACCCCAGTATTTTACTCCCCCTGAAGACTTCTGATCTCTTCGGTCCCACTCCTGCAGAGGCCGGTGAATTATATACTTTCTGAAATCAGATGTGACTTCAATTTCAAGGGCAAGGCTGTTTTTTGTTCTTTTTAAAAATAAGAAAAGGAGCAGAAATTTTAGAGCTCTCAGAGACATAGGAACTTGTTCAAATTATGTCCTTTTATTTATTTATTTTTTACCCAAAACGAAATCACATATCAGGTATTGCACTGGTTTCAGCCCTCCACTCATGACATTAAAAAAAAATTTTGGTATACAATTGAATCCCCAAATTTTTAGAGTGACAAACATAGTGGATTTTGCCTATAATTTGGTGTCAGCTTTAGAGGGTGGAGGTTTTCCCATCCCCTTTAGAATTTCTCACAGAGCAGAAATGGTTGACAGATATGACATCCAATCACAAATTTATCGTTTCATATGAGTTCGGTTTACTATGTAAATCTTTTTCTGGTGTCCAGTAGCAACATTGAAGAGCAAGTTGGCAGAATTTTCAGACAAAGATTTTTTTCTAGGAGCTTTGCATGTATTATCTATTTGGTGCAATATGAACTTTGTCTTTTTTTTTCCATTTGTTGCAATGTGAAATGTATTTTTCTGCTCCATTTATCATGTGTAATTTGTCTTGCCAGAATATTCATTAATTATCACAATTTATTATTTCAATTCTTTACCCAAGGGAGAGGAAATGATCATTAAATTTATAATGAGTGTCAGGGATTTTTCAGGCTCTAAAGAGGAATTTAACCAGAGATCTCCTTGAACAAGCAACTTATTCTGTCTTCCTCCTGTAGCTAAATGTGTTAGGCTTGCCAAAATAAGAGATGATTCTTTTTTCTAGGCCAGGTATAATTTTCAGTTATTTAACGAGGAGACTGAGGTTTCATGACACCAAAACAGGAACTTTTTCAAAGGGTATTGCTGATGTCTGTTTATTCTCTATTCAAATCATAATTACACAGCATTTAAATATCACACTGGTTTTAACCCACTGGGTGTGCATCCATCCATCCATTCATTCAAGAGTTTTTTTATTGAATAGCTTTTATATGCCAGACAGTGTTTTAAGCACTGAGGATACAACAGTGGAAAATAAAAATAAGAACAAAGTCCTTTAAACTACTCGAGAGACAATAAGTGAATATATAATAAATATATAATAGGTTGTGATGGGGAGGCTGTACTATGTTAGATAGGATGGTCAGAAAGGCCTCCCTGGTATGTTGACATTTGGGCAGAAACCTAAAGGAAGAGAGAGCACAAACTATACAGTTATAAGTGGAAAAATAGGGTATATCTATGACAGTGTCTCTGCATTTGTTGGTCACTCTGCTTCCAACATTCCCTCTCCTCCCCTCTGCTTGTGGTCACTTTACTGCATAGCATTAATGCACCACTCTGCATACTCAGATGATCTAATCTGTCCATGTAAATTCCCCATATTCTCTTCTGCTTGGCTAGCTTCTTGCTACCATTTAAGTGAATTGTCAGTTACCAGCCCCTCTAGGAAGACGTATCTCTGTCTCTATCCTCACCTCTTCCTCAATCTGTTTATTTGTGGTGCATTGTGTGCTGTCCTACAGCATACTTGCTTTCCTCTCTCACTGCTCTTATCACTGCGTATTCATAATATGTTGCCCATAAATGTTTGGTATGGTAAATTGAAATGAATTTAGTGGCTCCCTAATTAATGTTCAAAACCACTCTTTAAAGTCAGTATCATCATTGTCATTTTCCTGATGATAAAACCAAGACTCAGGTGGATAGTAACTTGCTAACTAATAAAACCAAGTTAGTAACTTGCTAACTAATAAAACCAGGACTCAGGTGGATGGTAACTTGGTAGTGGAGTTAGTGGAGTTAAAGTCTGTCAGACACTCAGTCCTGGCCTGGGACTCTTTCTCTGTCTCTTTTCATTAATGAGAAATAGAAAATACACAGAATATTTTATTTTAATAGAAATAGTCTGGGTATAAAAATTTCATTTTGTAAGTTTCCTTTCACAAGTCAGATTATATCAGGTGCTTGATTTACTTCCTAGTTATAAATATTAAGAACTGAGAGGTGTGATTACTCTTTTTACTTGAATATTTTTTAATAAAATATTTAAACAAGCATAAGTTGAAAGAAGAGTACAATGAATACTTTTATACTCTGAACCTAGAGTCAACAGTTGTTAACTTTTGCCATATTAACTCACTTATTCACTGACTTGCTCACTATCTATTCATCCATCCAGTTTTTAAAAATTGAAGTGTAATGTTTTATCTATTTTTTGATCGATTTTGGCTGAACCATTTGAGATTTGCAGGCATTATTTTTGAGTAAACTCAAATACATGCAGAAAGGTGCACATATAAGTGTACAGCTCAAAGCATTTTCACCCCTGTGTAACCTACCATATGATCTATCAATTCCACTCCTGGGTATATATCCAGAAAAAATGAAAACACTAGTTTGAAAAGATGCATGCACCCCAGTGTCCATAGCACCACTAATTACAATAGCCAGGATATGGAGGCAACTCAAGTATCCATCAACAGATGAATGGATAAAGATGTGGTGTATATATACAATGGAATATTACTCAGCCATAAAAAAGAATGAAATTCTGCCATTTGCAGCAATGTGTATGGACCTGGAGAATATTATGCTTAGTGAAATAAGTGAGACAGAAAGACGAATACATTATGGTATCACTTATATGTGGAATCTAAAAAATAATACAAATGAATGTATATAGCCAAACAGAAACAGACTCAGAGATATAGAAAACAAACTAGTGGTTACCAGAAGGGAGAGTGGCAAATTACAGGTATGGGATTAACAGATACAAACTACTATGTATAAAATAGATAAGCAAGGAGGATATGTTGTATAGCACAGGGAATTACAGCCATGATCTTGTAATAATTTTTAATGGAGTGTAATCTATAAAAATATTGAGTCACTGTGCTGTACACCTGAAACTAATATAATATTGTAAGTCAACTATACTTCATTTAAAAAAATAGAAAATTATCAGTATTTGAAATCCCTTGAATGTATTCCCTACCAGACACAAACTAAACTCCAAATTAATCACATCTTGGCTTCTATCACTGTATAATAATTTTGCCTGTTTTTGGACTCTATACAAATATAATAGTATAGTATGTATTTTTTGGTGTTTGACTTCATTGGCTTAAGATTTTGATTTTGAGATTGATCCAAGTTATTGGGCATAGTAGTAATTCCTTCATTCTTAATGCTGTGTATTCCATTGTGTGAATATACTGCAATTGATGGGCATTTTGGTTTTTTCCATCTTTGGCCTGCAAATAGTATTGTAAACATTCTAGAACATGTCTTTTGGTGATAATATGCACAGCTTTCTGTTGAGCATACACCTAAGAGTAGAATTGATGAATCACAGGTTATGGATAAGATTAGCTTTAGTAGATACTGCCAATTGGTTTTCCAAATTGGTTGCACTAAAAAACTCCTAATAGAAAATTTTAAGAGTTCCATTTGCTCTAGAATATTGCCAACACTTGTCATTGTGTTGTCTTTCTAAGGAAAAAAAAAGTAGCCATTCTAGTGGTTATTAATGGTACCTCGTTGTGGTTTTAATTTGCATATCTCTGGTGATAAATGTGTGTCTTTTCATGGTTGTTGGCCTGGGTATCTTTTTTTTGAGCTGCCTGTTCAAGTCTTTTGACCACTTTTTCTCTTTGACTATCCTTTTCTTACTGATTTGTAGGAGATCTTTCTATATTAAGGATGTGAATACTTTGTTAGATCTATTTATCTGCAAATCTCAGTTGCTTGCATTTTCAGTCTCTTAATGGTATCTTTTGATAAACTGAATACAGGCACACCTTAGTTTGGTTCTAGACCATTGCAATAAAGTGAATATCACAATAAAGCAAGTCATATGAAATTTTTGGTTCCCAAGTACATATAAAAGTTAATTTTACACTGTGCTGTAGTATAGTAAGTGTGCAATAGCCTTGTCTAAAAAACAATGTACATACCTTAATTAAAAGATACTTTATTACTAAAAAAGTTAACCGTTATCTGACAACACAGGGTTGCCACAAACCTTTAATTTGTAAAAAATGCAATATCTGTGAAGCACACTAAAACAAGATATGCCTGTATCTCAGTTTTAATATTGTTCAGTTTATAATTTTTCCCCTTCATGAGTAGTGCTTGTTTGTCCTGGTTAAGAAATCTTTGCCTTTCCCAAGGTCATGAAGATATTTTTCTATGTGGTGTTATTGTTTAATCAATTTATATTTCCAATTCATTTGATATTCATTTTATTATATGTTGCCAGTATGAGTTATGGATATGGGTAAAGGCCCATTGTTTTTTTGTTGTTGTTGAAACAGACATCCAGTACCACTTATTGAAAAGATCATCCTTTTCCTCCTATAGTGTCATCATCTTTTTCATAAATCAAATGGTTAGGTTATATATGAGGGTTTGTTTCTGGATTCTGTTCATTTTGGTTTCTATATTCTTGTATGAGTACCACTGTCATAATTAATGTAACTTTATAATGTATCTTATATATGGTCAGTAAGTCCTACAGTTTAGCTGTTTTTCTTCAATAATGCTTTGGTTATTCTTGGCCTTTTGAATTCCAATATACATTGTAGAATCAGCTTGTCAATTTTCACAAAAGTCCTTCTTGGCATTATGATTGAGGTACCACTTTAATAGATCAGTTTGAAGAGTACATATAGCACTTTCCCCATAAATATCTCAGTGTTCATCTCCTAATATTAGGAACATTTTGTAAATAATTTAATTGCCATTATCTCACTAAGAATAATTAACAGTAATTCCCTAATATCATCTAATACCTACCTACTACATTTTCAAATTAATTGTTTCCCCACAACTATTTTATACTTGGTATTTAAAACCATCAACCAACATAATGTGTGTGTGTTTTTTAACATCTTTATTGGAGTATAATTGCTTTACAATGTTGTGTTAGTTTCTGCTGTATAACAAAGTGAATCAGCTATATGTATCCATATATCCCCATATCCGTTCCCGCTTGCATCTCCATCCCACCTTCCCTATCCCACCCCTCTAGGCGGTCACAAAACAGCAAGCTGATCTCCCTGTGCTATGTAGCTGCTTCCCACTATCTATCTATTTTACATTTGATAGTGTATATATGTCAGTGCTGCTCTCTCACTTCGTCCCAGCTTACCCTTCCCCCTCCGTGTGTCATCAAGTCCATTCTGTACTTCTGCATCTTTATTCCTGTCCTGCACCTATGTTCATGAGAAGCATTTTTTTTAGATTCCATATACATGTGTTACCATACGGTATTTGTTTTTTCCTTCTGACTTACTTCACTCTGTATGACAGACTCTACGTCCATCCACCTCACTACAAATAACTCAATTTCGTTTCTTTTTATGGCTGAGTTATATTCCATTGTATATATGTTCCACATCTTCTTTATCCATTCACATGTCAGTGGACACTTAGGTTGCTTCCATGTCCTGGCTATTGTAAATAGAGCTGCAGTGAACATTGTGGTACATGACTCTTTTTGAATTATGGTTTTCTCAGGGTATATGCCCAGTAGTGGGATTGCTGGGTCGTATGGTAGTTCTATTTTTAGTTTCTTAAGGAACCTCCATACTGTGCTCCATAGTGGCTGTATCAATTTATATTCCCACCAACACTGAAAGAGGGTTTCCTTTTCTCCATACCCTCTCCAGCATTTATTGTTTGTAGGTTTTTTTATGATGGCCATTCTGACTGGTGTGAGGTGATACCTCATTGGAGTTTTGATTTGCATTTCTCTAATGATTAGTGACGTTGAGCATCCTTTCATGTGTTTGTTGGCAATCTGTATATCTTTTTTCCACCCATTTTTGGATTGGCTTGTTCTTTTGATATTGAGCTGCATGAGCTGCTTGTATATTTTGGAGATTAATCCTTTGTCAGTTGCTTTGTTTGCAAATATTAGCTCCCATTCTAAGGGTTGTCTTTTCTTCTTGTTTATAGTTTCCTTTGCTGTGCAAAAAAGCTTTTAAGTTTCATTAGGTCCCATTTGTTTATTTTTGTTTTTATTTCCATTTCGCTAGGAGGTGGGTCAGAAAGGATTTTGCTGTGATTTATGTCATAGAGTGTTCTGCCTGTGTTTTCCTCTCAGAGTTTGATAGTGTCTGGCCTTACATTTCGGTCTCTAATCCATTTTGAGTTTATTTTTATATATGGTGTTAGGGAGTATTCTAATTTCATTCTTTCACATGTAGCTGTCCAGTTTTCCCAGCACCACTTACTGAAGAGGCTGTCTTTTCTCCATGGTATATTCTTGCCTCCTTTATTAAAAATGAGGTAACCATATGTGAGTGGGTTTGTCTGTGGGCTTTCTATCCTGTTCCATTGATCTATATTTCTGTTTTTGCACCAGTACCATACTGTCTTGATTACTGTAGCTTTGTAGTATTGTCTGAAGTCAGGGAGCCGACTTCTCCAGCTCCGTTTTTCTTTCTAAAGCTTGCTTTGGCTATTCGGAGTCTTTTGTGTTTCCATACTAATCGTGAAATTTTTTGTTCTAGTTCTGTGAAAAATGCTGTTGGTAGTTTGATAGGGATTGCATTGATTCTATAGATTGCTTTGGGTAGTATAGTCAGTTTCACAATGTTGATTCTTCCAATCCAAAAACATGGTATATCTCTCCATCTGTTTGTATCGTCTTTAATTTCTTTCACCAGTGTCTTATAGTTTTCTGCATACAGGTCATTTGTCTCCTTAGGCAGGTTTATTCCTAGGTATTTTATTCTTTTTGTTGCAGTGGTAAATGGGTTATTTCCTTAATTTCTCTTTCAGATTTTTCATCATTAATGTGTAGGAATGCAAGAGATTTCTGTGCATTAATTTTGTATCCTCCTACATCACCACATTCATTGATTAGCTCTAGTAGTTTTCTGGTAGCATCTTTAGGATTCTCTATGTATAATATCATGTCATCTGCAGTGACAGGTTTACTTCTTCTTTTCTGATTTGGATTCCTTTTATTTCTTTTTCTTCTGTGATTGCTGTGGCTAAAACTTCCAAAACTATGTTGAATAATAGTGGTTTGAGTGGAAAACCTTGTCTTGTTCCTGATCTTAGAGGAAATGTTTCAGTTTTTCACCATTGAGAACGATTTTGGCTGTATGGACAACCTTGTCTTGTTTCTAATCTTAGAGGAAATGGTTTCAGTTTTTCACCATTGAGAATGATGTTGGCTGTGGGTTTGTAATATGTGGCCTTTATTATGTTGAGGTAAGTTCCCTCTATGCCTACTTTCTGAGGGCTTTTTATATAATAAATGGGTGTTGAATTTTGTCAAAAGCTTTTTCGTCATCTATTGAGATGATCATATGGTTTTTATCCTTCATTGGTTAATATGGTGTATCACATTGATTGATTTGTGTAAATTGAAGAATCCTTGCATTCCTGGGATAAACCCCACTTGATTATGGTGTATGATTCTTTTAATGTGCTGTTGGATTCTGTTTGCTAGTATTTTGTTGAGGAGTTTTGCATCTATGTTCATCAGTGATATTGGCCTGTAGTTTTCTTTCTTTGTGACGTCTTTGTTTGGTTTGGGAGTGTTCCTCACTCTGCTATGTTTTGGAGGAATTATAGGTTTTAGCTCTTCTCTGTATGTTTGATAGAATTTGCCTGTGAAGCCATCTGCTCCTGGGCTTTTGTTTGTTGGAAGATTTTTAATCACAGTCTGAATTTCAGTGCTTGTGATTGGTCTGTTTATATTTTCTATTTCTTCCTGGTT